>NC_134701.1:272774253-273136753 GCF_043290135.1 Rhipicephalus microplus | reverse complement strand
AGGCGCATGCAATATTTCGCGAGACACTGCTATGGAAAGAGTAATGAGTTTTCGTTCCCTCTGATTGCCTTAGTGTGCATGTTATGAGAATGTATTTGAGTTTCAACAATATAATCCAGTTAGCCACTTTATCTGTGGTGCCTATATTACGCTAAATGAGCTGGCTGACCAGCCTCTTCAGTTTTCATTAAACAACCTCTCCCTGGATCTGCGTTCTAACAGAAGTTTCGTGCATGTATATCAGCGTACGATAACCTTAATACTCGTGTTGAAAATTCATCGATTCTCTTCGTAGAAGTCTCTTCGTCGAATTGAGAGCGACATTCTCGATGACAATGATTATGTTTAGCTTAGGTATAGTTGTATATAGGCGGTGGTGGCTTAATTGCAAAGACTGGCGAACGCCGGATGAATGTATTTTCCGGTTTCTCTATAGCTATGAACAGATGCGCGGATACCACTCGCTCATACAATATCACACACTCACACATCATAAGGGGCGGTTTGCAATTGGGCGCGAGTGCTTTATGTCTGTACAGAAAAATGCAGAGAACAAAAAAGCCACACAGACCATGCACCCAGTGCTCAAACAAAACCTGCCTTCACCGCGATCGCGGCCAGACCATCGGCCCTAAATTACTGCTTTCGGAGACGCACAAGCATGTGATTATACCGAAAAGCAAAATAAACAAGATATAGAGAGATATATGTCTTACTTCAAGACTGACAAAGGCGTATAGACGTGTTATTCAGCACGCGTCAGCGTGGCGTCACTTCCTTCCGCGCAACGTGTAAACACCACTTCTCTCGCATTCTTTGCCCCTCTTTTTCAGGGCGATGTGATATCAGCCGCAACGCATGGCAATTTCGAAAGCGTGCGTTATTACGCTGTTCAAGAACGAGCACTTCATAGAACAAACTAAATGATTCGCGCGTTGTGTTTTGAGAAGCTGAACACCGTTATATGAACGGGAGTGGATCGAGTCAAGTCACAGGCGTGGTGCGGCTGGCTACTCAGCTGCATTTCTTCCTTTTGCAGGAGCGTCAAAGCCATGTGAAATGGTACACCACTGATTTACTTCAGGACACGAACGACTCACTAGGGGCGAAGGTTTTAGTCAGTTATTCAAGTCAGTGACTTTTGAATACGAAGAACTGAGCGAAATGAACTGGCTGGTCAGCTGCATTTCTTCCTTTTGCAGGAGTGTCAAAGCCGTGTGAAACGGTACACCACTCATTTACTTCAGGACACAAACGACTCACTAGGGGCGAAGTTTTTTGTCGGTAATTGAAGTGAGTGACTTTTGTCTACGAAGAACTGAGCGAAATGAACTGGCTAGTCAGCTGCATTTCTTCCTTTTGCAGGAGTGTCAAGGCCGTGTGAAACGGTACACCACTGATTTACTTCAGGACACAAACGACTCACTAGGGGCGAAGTTTTTAGTCGGTTATTCAAGTGAGTGACTTTTGACTACGAAGAACTGAGCGAAATGAACTGGCTAGTCAGCTGCATTTCTTCCTTTTGCAGGAGCGTCAAAGCCGTGTGAAACGGTACACCACTGATTTACTTCAGGACACAAACGACTCACTAGGGGCGAAGTTTTTAGTCGGTTATTCAAGTGAGTGACTTTTGACTACGAAGAACTGAGCGAAATGAACTGGCTGGTCAGCTGCATTTCTTCCTTTTGCAGGAGTGTCAAAGCCGTGTGAAACGGTACACCACTCATTTACTTCAGGACACAAACGACTCACTAGGGGCGAAGTTTTTTGTCGGTAATTGAGGTGAGTGACTTTTGACTACGAAGAACTGAGCGAAATGAACTGGCTAGTCAGCTGCATTTCTTCCTTTTGCAGGAGCGTCAAAGCCGTGTGAAACGGTACACCACTGATTTACTTCAGGACACAAACGACTCACTAGGGGCGAAGTTTTTAGTCGGTTATTCAAGTGAGTGACTTTTGACTACGAAGAACTGAGCGAAATGAACTGGCTGGTCAGCTGCATTTCTTCCTTTTGCAGGAGTGTCAAAGCCGTGTGAAACGGTACACCACTCATTTACTTCAGGACACAAACGACTCACTAGGGGCGAAGTTTTTAGTCGGTTATTCAAGTGAGTGACTTTTGACTACGAAGAACTGAGCGAAGTGAACTGGCTAGTCAGCTGCATTTCTTCCTTTTGCAGGAGTGTCAAAGCCGTGTGAAACGGTACACCACTGATTTACTTCAGGACACAAACGACTCACTAGGGGCGAAGGTTTTAGTCGGTTTTTCAAGTGAGTGACTTTTGACTACGAAGAACTGAGCGAAATGAACTGGCTAATCAGCTGCATTTCTTCCTTTTGCAGGAGTGTCAAAGCCGTGTGAAACGGCACACCACTCATTTACTTCAGGACACAAACGACTCACTAGGGGCGAAGTTTTTTGTCGGTAAGTGAAGTGAGTGACTTTTGACTACGAAGAACTGAGCGAAATGAACTGGCTAGTCAGCTGCATTTCTTCCGTTTGCAGGAGTGTCAAAGCCGCGTGAAACGGTAGACCACTGATTTACTTCAGGACACAAACGACTCACTAGGGGCGAAGGTTTGAGTCGGTTATTCAAGTGAGTGACTTTTGACTACGAAGAACTGAGCGAAATGAACTGGCTAGTCAGCTGCACTTCTTCCTTTTGCAGGAGCGTCAAAGCCGCGTGAAACGGTACACCACTGATTTACTTCAGGACACAAACGACTCACTAGGGGCGAAGTTTTTAGTCGGTTATTCAAGTGAGTGACTTTTGACTACGAAGAACTGAGCGAAATGAACTGGCTGGTCAGCTGCATTTCTTCCTTTTGCAGGAGTGTCAAAGCCGTGTGAAACGGTACACCACTGATTTACTTCAGGACACAAACGACTCACTAGGGGCGAAGTTTTCTGTCGGTAATTGAAGTGAGTGACGTTTGACTACGAAGAACTGAGCGAAATGAACTGGCTAGTCAGCTGCATTTCTTCCTTTTGCAGGAGCGTCAAAGCCGCGTGAAACGGTACACCACTGATTTACTTCAGGACACAAACGACTCACTAGGGGCGAAGTTTTCTGTCGGTAATTGAAGTGAGTGACGTTTGACTACAAAGAACTGAGCGAAATGAACTGGCTAGTCAGCTGCATTTCTTCCTTTTGCAGGAGCGTCAAAGCCGTGTGAAACGGTACACCACTGATTTACTTCAGGACACAAACGACTCACTAGGGGCGAAGTTTTTAGACGGTTATTCAAGTGAGTGACTTTTGACTACGAAGAACTGAGCGAAATGAACTGGCTAGTCAGCTGCATTTCTTCCTTTTGCAGGAGCGTCAAAGCCGCGTGAAACGGTACACCACTGATTTACTTCAGGACACAAACGACTCACTAGGGGCGAAGGTTTTAGTCAGTTATTGAAGTGAGTGACTTTTGACTACGAAGAACTGAGCGAAATGAACTGGCTAGTCAGCTGCATTTCTTCCTTTTGCAGGAGTGTCAAAGCCGTGTGAAACGGTGCACGACTGATTTACTTCAGGACACAAACGACTCACTAGGGGCGAAGTTTTTAGTCAGTTATTCAAGTGAGTGACTTCTGACTACGAAGAACTGAGCAAAATGAACTGGCTAGTCAGCTGCATTTCTTCCTTTTGCAGGAGTGTCAAAGCCGTGTGAAACGGTACACCACTGATTTACTTCAGGACACAAACGACTCACTAGGGGCGAAGTTTTTAGTCGGTTATTCAAGTGAGTGACTTTTGACTACGAAGAACTGAGCGAAATGAACTGGCTAGTCAGCTGCATTTCTTCCTTTTGCAGGAGTGTCAAAGCCGTGTGAAACGGTACACCACTGATTTACTTCAGGACACAAACGACTCACTAGGGGCGAAGGTTTTAGTCGGTTTTTCAAGTGAGTGACTTTTGACTACGAAGAACTGAGCGAAATGAACTGGCTAGTCAGCTGCATTTCTTCCTTTTGCAGGAGCGTCAAAGCCGCGTGAAACGGTACACCACTGATTTACTTCAGGACACAAACGACTCACTAGGGGCGAAGGTTTTAGTCAGTTATTGAAGTGAGTGACTTTTGACTACGAAGAACTGAGCGAAATGAACTGGCTAGTCAGCTGCATTTCTTCCTTTTGCAGGAGTGTCAAAGCCGTGTGAAACGGTGCACGACTGATTTACTTCAGGACACAAACGACTCACTAGGGGCGAAGTTTTTAGTCAGTTATTCAAGTGAGTGACTTCTGACTACGAAGAACTGAGCAAAATGAACTGGCTAGTCAGCTGCATTTCTTCCTTTTGCAGGAGCGTCAAAGCCGCGTGAAACGGTACACCACTGATTTACTTCAGGACACAAACGACTCACTAGGGGCGAAGTTTTTAGTCGGTTATTCAAGTGAGTGACTTTTGACTACGAAGAACTGAGCGAAATGAACTGGCTGGTCAGCTGCATTTCTTCCTTTTGCAGGAGTGTCAAAGCCGTGTGAAACGGTACACCACTGATTTACTTCAGGACACAAACGACTCACTAGGGGCGAAGTTTTCTGTCGGTAATTGAAGTGAGTGACGTTTGACTACAAAGAACTGAGCGAAATGAACTGGCTAGTCAGCTGCATTTCTTCCTTTTGCAGGAGCGTCAAAGCCGTGTGAAACGGTACACCACTGATTTACTTCAGGACACAAACGACTCACTAGGGGCGAAGTTTTTAGACGGTTATTCAAGTGAGTGACTTTTGACTACGAAGAACTGAGCGAAATGAACTGGCTAGTCAGCTGCATTTCTTCCTTTTGCAGGAGTGTCAAAGCCGTGTGAAACGGTACACCACTGATTTACTTCAGGACACAAACGACTCACTAGGGGCGAAGGTTTTAGTCGGTTTTTCAAGTGAGCGACTTCTGACTACGAAGAACTGAGCGAAATTAACTGGGACAACGAAGACAAACGCACAGTTTGTCTCGCGCAGTTCCTATGCTGAGGAGTTACTAACTCGCTTTAAGTTCAGTCCTTCCTAGTGATTTTCCAACTCAAAACCGAATTCATGGAGTCACTAAGCGAGGTTTGAGTGTGAAACGGAGTGGTTAGCAACGTCATCTGCCTACGCGCGATTGTTCCATTTAAAGAATATAGGCCACCGATTAAGAAACGAGACATTTTAGCGTTTAGGAGAATTCATTGCGAGCCAATGGGCACCTTATTTTTATTTAAATAAAGAACCGGAAAGCAACAGCACTGGTACAATGCTTAACAATTGCTTAACAGTTTGAAGTTTGAATGAAAGTTTAAAGTTTGAATGAAATGGAACAAACATGTCACGGCGCGTTCGCACTTTTTTTCTGCGTCTCAAAATTTTTGGGGCCATTTCATATCGTATTCGCGATGCTAGCGTATTTATACTTGGTGCAGTCCCGATGAGTTCCTTGTTAGCGCAGGCGTATGAACAGAACAAACAGTGAATCTAAGTGTCGCGAAAGAACTACCTAAAATCAGCGCTAAATGATAAGCTATATCGTCGGCGTCTATCAACTTGCGAAGTATTTAAGTTATGCCCCTAAATGATGTGATAGAGTCGAGCGAGTGTGCAAACGTGTTCTCTCCTGCGTCTGATCCCCGCACGCTTCATCCTCGAGTCCCACAAGGCTCTGACGAGTACGAACACAAATAAATGTGAACGACTGATACTTACCACTACAGGAACGACCGAATCGCTTTCCGACTGCAGTATGTCGAGCACAAACCTCAGGTAGAACTAAAGCAGCGAAACAAGTTTCGATTTTCCTTGTTGATATCGAACACGGAAAATAATGAAAATCTGGCTCTTTGAAGCGCTCGTGGTTGCGAAGTCGAGAAGTCTCCTCGAGCTTGATTTTGCTCTCCTAAGCGAAGCTCGTGTGCACAAAGAGCACGTGTAGTTCGTGAAACGTGTTCACTTATCCGTTCCACGCCCGAAGACGCACGAACCCCGCAACGCTTTCGCGGCTATCTGTCAACGAGCTTTCCGCAACCGTGCGCTCATTGAGACCAATTTGAGGGAGCAGAACCAAAAGAGGACACGCCTTTTCCTGCAGAACGGGCCGCCAGTTGTAAATGCCACCCGCCAGTTGTAAATGGTACAGGGGCCACTTGAAAGAAAAGTCGTCAACTTCGCCCGATATCCACGAAAGCAGTCCGCTGCTCGAAGTGCTATAAGTCCCGTTACTTTAGTCCGATGTACTGGCCAGCACTCGTGTGAACGAGGAAAAACAACGTGAATGGATCGTGTAAATGATGAACGAATAACATCAATGAACCATGTATATTCAAGTAAGGCAGATGTTCAGGCGAACACGGATGCTTGAAGAGATTGAAAGATGGTGAACACGGCATGTCTCAGGAGGCAGCGTTTCGACAGCTCTTTTCTTCAAGGTTGCACAACTGCCTATACTTCGGCGTATGTATGTGTACGTACAAGCACGAGCGCTAAGGTGGACAGTTACAGGCTTGATTAAAGGACCATATGAAAAAAAAAAAAGCGCCAGGTCTGCGCGGAAGGCACAGCACAATCGCAGCGAGAGCTATAGAAGAGCGGCCTTTCAGAGTCTTTTATAAATACTCATTCGGTAACTACTGCAAGCACACTTCATTGATACCCACTACGGCATAAATAATAAGTTTATTAACAGTAGGCTGGCATTCCCTATGCTATATTTCGTCATTCTTCTGACAAGCGTGGTATCCGCAAAACATTTGCCAGGAATTTTGTGCCAATTGTTCATGCAGTGGCTGACGACGATGAGGAATTATGCCTGAAGTGGGTATGCACCACAGTTAGAAAGTGAACAAGAACAAGCTTTTGTAATGGGTTGGGGCTTTGAACGACCCACTCGTTACGCTATTCGCATTGTGCGACGACTGGTTGATCTTTCGCTGTTTTAAAACGCTTTATATAGGTCGTAATAACGCGATTGCTTTCCCGACATCAAGTATGCCTAAGGCAAGTTTGCCAACAAGTACCAAGCACCGGCGTAGCTCACTGGTAGAATATTGGGCTGGCACCCATCGGACCTGGGTTTGATCCTCCCTTAATCTCTGGTGTTGTTTTTTTTTTTCGAATTTCGTGCGATGTGGTTACGGCCATTGGCGGCTGCGGTGGTGGAAAACCGCGCGTGGCTTTTGCTGTAAAAAAATGTTGGCTACAACGAGCACGCGTAATCGAGGGTTTTTCCTCTCCGTGCACTACATGCGTTTAAAATGTATACATGTGGAACAATAGGCATCGATACCGAATAGTTAAATACGAGCGCCACGCTAGTGACTGCGTACGAATGCAACAGCATATGGAGGCTATAACGGAAATGAAGCAGGCCTCTGTATATCTAGGTGGAAAATTGAACGAAATTTATTTGAAATGTAAAGCACGAGAAATTACACCAGTAGATGTAAAGCGTGCGCCAGCGTGTAAGGACGTCGTGCCTGTTTTTTTGTTTTTTGTCTCGTTGTTGGTTTACGTCTCACCTCACTGCATGGCACTGACAACACATACAAGACTAATTTATGAGTTTGCTTAATTTTTTTCCGCGAGACACAAGTTTTAAAGCTTGTGCTTCAAGTGCATGTGTGTCCAGAGCACGAGCTCTAAAGCTTGGTTATGGGGCTGAACTGCTGACTTGAAGGTAGCGGGATCGAAACCCGACGGCGGCGACCGCATTTCGAAAGATGCCGTATGCTAGAGGTCAGTGTGCTTAGACTTGGGTACTAGGTGAAGAAACCCGGGCAATCGAATCTTCCGGAGCCTTCCACTATATACGGCATCTCTCATAATAGATATCGCAGTTTAGGGACATAAAACTCCAACAGTTATTATTAAGCGCTAACATTCTAAATAGTGAAATCACGGCACCTCACGTCAGTTGCAGCTTCACTCCATAACAAAGCAATAATTTAAAAAATTCGGCAGATCCCACGTACCTGGGAATCGACGTTATGCGAAGCAGGAGGAGGGAAGGTGACCGTGTTGCAATTTTTTGCTATTGAGCGACGCGTCATCAAATGACGCTAAATATATGTACAAATGATGCACGCACAGACATATGTTGAAGAGTTGCAGACGTTCATATAACCAGTTGTTTGCACTTGCGCAATGATGCCAACTGGAACATGCGTACTAGCAATACCAGAATCTGATATGAAGCAATGATGCTCGCGAGGATGCTGGCCCTGGACACTGCTACATAAATCAACTTCAGCGCATGGCAACTAACCACAATTTACGTTAACCCAACGTGACGGCTGTAGTAAAGGAGTACGTATGTAATGTCAATAAAATTGGGTAGGCAACACTGCAACTACTATCGACGTTTCGCGAAGAATAGCGTCTATTTGAAAAGTTGTTCCGATCTGGCGTAGCTCTGGGGTAAAATGCTTCATTGCCACTCAGAATTCTTAGGTTCGATTCCAGCTGGGACCCTGGCACTTATTTTTTGCATTCGTCGCATCGATGCTACTGATGTCGGGTATTTCTTAACGATCGCGCCTTAAAATTGCCCTTGTGTGTTCTCGTCGTTCCTGGGTAGATACTAAATGTCAATAACCTGTGGCACATACATGCATACCAGCGGCACATACCCTCCCGTGGGTATGTGCCACTGTCTGGCGGGAAGTGTTTGACGACGTAAGCGACGGGATTATGACATTATTCCAGTCTTGATGAGCGCCTCGTATTCGTCAAACCATGCTTACCCTCCCATGCTAACTTTGTTTCACGCCAAATTAAGGGGGTGACCACGGGAGCACCCAAACGTAAGCAGATAGATAGATAGATAGATAGATAGATAGATAGATAGATAGATAGATAGATAGATAGATAGATAGATAGATAGATAGATAGATAGATAGATAGATAGATAGATAGATAGATAGATAGATAGATAGATAGATAGATAGATAGATAGATAGATAGATAGATACGCTCAAGGTCACTGAAGTTTGCTAAGAAATGCTTCGCATTAAAAATGGAAACTAAAAGAATACCGAGAAGACTGAATAACAAAAAGCACACACCTCCGGATGACATTGAAAACTGGTGGACCTATCTGTATTGCAGCAGAACCCTGCCGTACAGTCGGCCAAATTTTGAACTATCACATAGGAGTGGCATTTCTTTCTTTGTAAGTTTTCTAAATTAGTGAATTAAGTTCCGAAAAATGGCGTGGAGATGCGCATGCCCTCAAGGCACATGTGCTCAAAACCACTTATCGCAACTTCGTTGCATCATACGACTCGGACATACAAAAAGTGACCGCTGCGCCCGATAGCTAAAGTGTTGGTCGGCTCTACTTAACAGCAAGCAAAGTACATATAGTATACACGTCTGGGAAAGTACACGGCTGAGCCGCATAACAGCTGCCGCCTTATCGGTCAAGCAACATGGACGTCGTAACTCGGGCGTCTATGGGTTTATAAGTAAAATAACAAAGGCAAACTGTACAAGCACATAAGACAGCGATTCGTATTCGAAAACAACTGCGCGAGACAGGTGTGCACCGTAAGCCAGGGACAACACCACAGAGTGATCGCGGCTTTGCGACGGCTGTCGTCTAAGCAACGTCCGCGAGTGGAGTGTTTGAAGCCACCTGCTTGATTGATATGTGGGGTTTAACGTCCCGAAACCACCATACGAAGCCACCTGCTTCTGTAGGTTGTTCGTAAAGGAAAGTGGATCGTCTGTAAAGCAAGTGAACTGTGTGTGAGTCGCACTTGACCGGGATTCAGTGCGGAGATGCTTTATTCATATTAACATTCTAGAGCTAACTTGGAGCAGTTATTACGCAAAAAGATACTTAGAGTCGGCGTATACTCATGCCGAAATCATCAAGTAAGCGAATGACTTGGGCTTGTTTGTATACCCCATCTTGCACTTCTCCTTCCTTCACTTCCCGCTGTGCTGTATGTGAACATATATATATATATATATATATATATATATATATATATATATATATATATATATATATATATATATATATATATATATATATATATATATATATATGTATGTATATATATATATATATATATAAAATCAGCTTTCTCACATTGTTCTCAAATATATGTAGAATTAGGCTTGCTATGTTCACGTTATTATCTTCACTCCATTTCGCTTTCTCTTCGCTTATGCTGGCAGAATCTGGCGCACGCGTATCCACGCGCTACATTCAATGGCGCTGCTACTTTAGCAGGAACTTCAAGGCTACACTCGTTCACACACCGTGCTAGGATGCGCGCGTATATTAAAGAAAGCTCTTGGCACTTCTGTAGCTGCAGGATCGTGCTGCTGCACTTGGCGTGTATACGGTATACAGCTCGCGCGGTCGAAATACGTTCAAGGACTACCGGTATGCATCCTCTCCCAGGGAAGCGGCGCTTCTGTCCTTGCCTCGCGAAAAGCTCTTCGTCAAAGGAGGAGGATCTCGCCGCCGCAATGCGAAGATCTCCCCGCACCTCCGAGCGCGCATCCCAATCTGCGGCACGCCGCCGCCGTCCTTGCGTTCCGCACGCGCCAAGCAAACTATAACGACCGACCGAAGCGAGGAAAGGCAACAGCGTGAAGAGGCGCGGAGGAGGAAGAAGACAGGTTGCCGGGGTCAAGTGGGTGTGTTGTGGGTCCTTGTTGGTCCTTGTGTGGAGACACGCCTTAGACATACCGCAGCCGACAGAGCGGGAAAAGTAACAGCGGGGAAGTTTTTACACGAATCTTTGAACTTCGATATTTGTTTAGTTCTTTCTCAGAAAGAGAATCAAGGTCTAGAGACTACGTGGCCTGACAGAGGCTCTTATTCCCATGTAGGTTCAGCACGCGTGAACAAACCTGATTCATAACACTAGTAAAATAATACACAGAGTATATTCTACAAACACTGCATGCGTGTACATTATCTTATGTACTTTCAAATTCTTTGTCTCCATACACTCGGTATTACTAATAGAATGTGTCCGTACAAAGTTGTCCCTATAAAAAAAAAAAACCTCAGCTCTCGCACGGGATACAGGCTAGAATGAGGCAGTAAAAAAAAACTTCTGGCATTGTATATCTGTATTAGTCTGGGCACGCGCTCTTCTCTTGTTCTCATGACGCTCTTTTTGTTTGCAACCTATAAATCGCCCCCTAAGTAGCATTTCAGGCCTGTCACGTAGACGGGCGCTAGCGGATAATAAGCCTTTTATGGCCGGCGTAGAAGCAGAAAGAGCGGAGAGCTCGCTGTAGGCGGTTCTAATAGCCTCTCTCGTCTTCACAGAGTGATGCTCCTTGGTCGATGACGTATTGCCAGACACCCGAGTCCCATAGTCCGAACGTGCTAGGAGATGGCGTATGATGGGCGTGCGTCGTCAGTTTCGCTTCGACGCGCTTGGACGCAGCGAGCTGAGACAAATCGTACCGTCCCCGTATTCGTATGGAAAACAGGTCGACTCCAGGGTGTCTCATGCACGCGCGCCTATACTTAATGCGACACTGAACAATAACGCTAAATATGTTTAAACCAGTTAACTGTATACAGTTTCGAAACTCTATTAGCTCAAGAAGAGGAAATTGAGAAGAGGATATGGACGTGGGCCTGGCATGTAGCGCGTAGACAGGATAACCGCTGGTCCTTAAGGGTAACTAACTGGATTCCCAGAGAAGGCAAGCGGGTTAAGGGGACACAGAAGGTTAGGTCGACAGATGAGATTAAGAAGTTCGCGGGTATAAATTGGCAGCAGCAAGCGCAGGACCGCGTTAACTGGCGGAACATGGGAGAGGCCTTTGTCCTGCAGTGGACGTAGTCAGGCTGATGATGGTGATGGTGATGGTGTCCCACGCGGAATGCCCCCATCAGCAATATGCCGCTCATGCCACAGGGTCCGTTTACTATAGATTGCCCGCTTTTGGTATGTTTTATTGGGCAGCCCCCATTTATGTACAGAGTCATAACAGGTTGTGGATGATGGCAATATATGTGATGCGTGATGGCACGAGGGTGCAGTTATGGTCACGTCACACATTGCTGTATTTCGAACGGCTCGCTCTTTCCGTCAAGCCTCCGCAGTCCGTCACTTCCACCGGGTTTGAGTTTTGAGCAAATCCCAAAAGAACGTTTCAGCTTTGTGGAGCCACACAGAGTCGACAAGGTCGCGAACTCACAGAAACGGCGTGGTGGGACTTGACAGTTTCCGAAACAGATTTCTCAGTCTTCACTCTGTCGAGTGTGCGCGCATAGCCGCGCGTCTCCGCAATTCGAAGAACACGACAGGCGCGCTGTCGGGGCAGAGCTCGCGGCCTGACCCCGATAACGCTTTCGAACCCAAGCGCGCTGCGCAAAGATTTATTGCGTTCTCCATATAAACGGCGAAAGAGTGGGAAAGACTGCTTCCCGGAGGCTAACCTACTCCGCAGCAACGGACTCTCGTTCTGCCACTTCCTTTCCCAGCAAGAAAAAAAAATCAAAGGAAATAATTGTACTCGCGAAAGTGTTCAGCTACAACAGTTTCCGCGACCCAAAGCCCTCACGACACAGGTAAAGAGACGGCAAATAAGGTACGGCGAGAATTCGGTGGTGCCGAGAGACGCGACGCCGGGAGCCATTTTAGTCCCCAGCAGTGTATACGGTGGTCGTGCGAAAGACACGGAGAGAAGCGAGCGCGCTGTGTTCTTCGTCGTGACCTCTCGTCAAGCTCTCTCTCGTGCACGGAAGGTATATGTACATGCATGCACACAAGCCCGCGAACTGCTACGCGAAGGATTTATACTCTAGAGCAAGATGCATGCACGAAACGTGCACGCCGTGCAGTATGCGTGCTTGGCGTGCATGTGCATATACGCTTGTAGGAAGGAAGCGAGGAATGAACTTCCACAGGAATCGGATGACCTGCATTAAAGGAAAAGTAGTTGGTGATTTTCTTTTCAACGCATGAGACGCAGCAACCGTGTTTAATTAGAACGTGAGGCAAGAAAGCTTGTACGGTGGTAGTGCCCGTTTTTTTTTTTCCTCGTCAGATTAAGGGTTCCTTCCGGAAGGCAAAAAACCCCGTTGCGCGGTGTTTTTATGCGTGAAGATTACTGCGAAGAAGCGACCTCTTGAAAGGCGTGCGAGTGATAGGTTCAATGTAAGTACGAACTGTGGAAGCGCGGAGCTAGGTGCCAATCCTCCTTCGGTCTCGCCTGACGCTGTGAGGAAATACCCCCCCCCCCCCCCCAATGTCATCGAACGAAAGAAATGCTGAAGGGTTGACAGGCGGGCTTGTTGGTACAAATTCATGATGAAAAAATTGGAAGCGCTAACCAACGGGACACAAGAGAAGAGACAAACAAGCGCAGACTGAAACTCAGTTTATTCAGAGAAGAAATTATATACAAGAAAGATGAGAAAGGAAAAAAAACTGGAGAGATCATGGTGGAACCTTCTCTCCAGTTTTTTCCCTTTCTCATCTTTCTGGTATGTAATTTCTTCTCTGAATAAACTGAGTTTCAGTCTGCGCTTGTTTGTCTCTTCTCTTGTGTCCCGCTTGTTTGCGCTTCCAATTTTTTCATTATGAAAGAAATGCTGTTTACTTGTAGCGCCTTTTCTACTTGTCATTGTTTCCTTAGAAACACCAGTGACCATAACCCATCAATACACAAGGCCTCATTATCATAGCAAAGTAGCCGGAAGGAGTTACAAACAATGCCCATTTAATAAAAGTACTAACTGCTCAGTCAACACTGTCAAAGTAAGCATATAACAACTGCCACTTTGAGGTTGTAGCATTGGAGTATCGTAAACGCAGGTACACACGAACCGGCTGATTCATTACTCCTGATCACTGGCGTAAGATGCCACACCCCTTCCGCTCCCTATATGTTTTCTCTTCTGAAACCATATAATAGCGGATGCGACGGCAAGCCTGCCTTCCTCAGCGTAGCGCCAAAGAACAAAGCAAAATGCGACGACGTCCTTCCATTCTCCTTATTAGCCCTTCCGCTTTGAGAATCATTTCGTGATGCTCGTATACGCATGCGCGTACTGACAGGAGAGAAGCGCTATCCTCTTCAAGGCCTGAATACGTGCCCTTGATCCAACGCCTTCTATATCTGGCGGCTCCGTTAACCCTGACCCGCCCGCCTATCGACCGGACGCACATACGGGCACCAGCAGAGCGAACAATGTAAGGTATACTAGACAAGGTATCGGCTTTGACGTAGTCCGGCGTAATAACGGCTCAGCACTGCAGGCTTCCCTTACATATACGAAAGGACGTATGTGTATACTACACACTTGGCTTATACTCGAGGGCGGAGGAATGCTTTTCGTGTTGCTTTGAAGCCAGACTGTGCAACCATGATATAGATAAAAACACGTCAAGGGCTCGGGGAGGTACACCTAAGATGCACCGCCCCGCATTTCGAGCGCGGATTTTTCCGGTGTTTTGTTCCCGACGTACGACGCTCGTTTCTCGGGCTCCTTTATCCCTCACGCAACCGCGTTTGTGACATACGTTGTCGTCCGACTCGGTGGTGTGACGACGCTCCAGGAAACGAGGCCAGTGGCTTCTTCGATTCTCCGACACTGTTTGCGCCTTCACGACACTTGCTGGGAATGTGTCACCACGTGTGAGCCCTTAAGCAGGAGGAGACGTTTATCGACACCCTCTCATGCCGGCGCCTGGATATTTTATCGTGAGATCGATACGAGACTTGGGAATTCCGTCTGTGCTCGCGAGCTTGGATTGTGCGATTCAAGTGGACTTACTGTCTACGTGCGACGTCCGCTGCCGAAAACACGAAGGTTAATCGACGGGAGCAGAGGGTTCAATAACGCCCCGAAGATGATACGTAACTTTTACGGGCGATCGTCAATTGATGAAAATAATTCACGTGGAAGGCTCTATTTAGGTGGTGAGAGATAAGTCGCAGTGCATGCTTCAGATTCATCAATGCCGTCAGATGCCCACTTCGTCAAAGTTCCTTTTAAAAAAAAAAGGGGGGGGGGGGTCACCGAGCGCATTTCTTCGTAATCAGTAATCATTAAGTTACGTCTAAGTTGGTAGGTGTCGGCCGTGGCCGGAAATCGGGTACGATGCGTCATGCTAAGCAAAATAAAGACCCACAAATGCTGAGCTACCCCAGCAGGCCAATTAAGTTAGATTGAGAAGTGGAGTTTGGTAAGCTTGAGAGCAGTCAATCAACGACTAAAGAACGCTTTAAAAGCTTCTTGAATTATGGCCGTGGCCCCATGTTCATTAAGCTTTAAAAACGTAAGCCATATTTTCATTAGTCCAGCAGGTTTCGCTAATGATGTATCCAGCATCAGACTTGGACAAAAAAAACTTTCTTTTAAAGGGGTACTGACAGACAAACTTTCAGTGGTCATTTTTCTGTGCCAACTGACAGGACAAGCCCTCAAGGGCCTAGAAAACATACTGGCGTGAGTGGATGCTTCATAAAAAAAGCAATTGTAGCACGTTTTTAAAAGCTATTTTAGGTTCCAATTGCAACATGACGTCACAACAGGGTATAAGCTTCTTGTCACGTTCTCGCGCAAGATTTCAGGACATTTCCACGGTCACTTCACAGCGTGGCTCCTTGGTGACGCCAAGTGTTTTGGTGCCTCACGTCATCCCAACTAGGCATACTGGTGCGTGCAGTCACTAAAATTGATACTGCGGCATAACGTCACGATAACTCTGTGGTTGGTGGAAGTGCCATTCGATAATCGACTTTAATGTCAAAGTAAGATGTCCCTATCATCATTTACTGAGTGTGAACTTCGCACTTTCTCACAGCGATCTCTGTATACAGATTTGCATGGCAGAGCAAACTCAGCTTCGAAAATCGGAATCAGTGCCCCTTAAAGAAACATTCCTAGCGTCCGACGTTCTTGCGAATACGGCCATTGAACTGGCCATCTTCTTGAAGGCAGCGTTCCCTGAAGCTGGTGCATTGTGTGGCAAAGGACACCGGGGCTGTAATGGCAGTAGGGTGGAGAAAGTGTCTGAGGTATAGAAAGAAAAGTCCTCGACGGCGCGTTGCGTGCATGCAAGCTGACGACAACGGACGTCCGCACGGGCATCCTCATCTCGCGGTATGCAGAGCAGTGCAGTCGAGTGACAGCGCGAGAAGACTGCAGCCCGGGCCTGACGGACCGTGACGAACTCGTATTCCACACCTGCGCCGCGACGGAATGCCGCGTTGGCCGCCTTTGCCGCGGCAGACGTCGCCAGGCCCTCCGCGAGAGGGATGGTGTGCAAGGCAGGGAGGAAAGGACCTGGAAGACTGCTGCATCTGCAGAAGCAGAAGAGAGGCTGAACTTGCTCTGCCTTTGTATGCCGTTCCTCTGTGTGTGCGTGTTTCTTTCCACCTTGCTTACTGTTCATTGCTTTGAAGCCAAGAGATCTGCCACCAGACTACCTAATGGGCTGCCGCCGCTCGGCAGCTCGGAGAGAGGCCCATTTGCATGCGCCAGGCAGAGCCCTTCCTTCCGTCTGGCTTTTATGGTTCTCACGTGTATCGCTTTTTTTTCGTTTAACATTTAACGTAGGCTGCCACATTTTTGTAACCCCGCCTAGAGAAAGAAATAAAGAAGAATTAAATATTAGGGTTCCTACGCGCCAAAAACCATGACCTGATTCGAAGCCAGGAGGTATATCGGTACTTAATCTAAAACCTCAAGTTTACGGGGCGCGACACATGGCGCACCGGGGACTCGTGTTACTTCTCATCTTAATTAACAGCAATGAAATAAGTCATTAAATTTTGCAAAACCCTAAGGAAATTCTGTTTTTGTGTGTTCATTCCTCATCGATTTTTAGAAATGCTGTCCCGATCTCTTTTCTACTTTTTGTGAGCCATGGCTTTTTTATACTGTATCAAACTCGGCATCTGAAGTAACAAGGCCTGCATATTGATTGATATGTGGGGTTTAACGTCACAAAATCACCATATGATTATGAGAGACGCCGTAGTGGAGGGCTCCGGAAATTTCGACCACCTGGAGTTCGTTAACGTGCACCCAAATCTGAGCACACGGGCCTACAACATTTTCGCCTCCATCGGAGATGCAGCCACCACAGCCGGGATTTGATCCCGCGACCTGCGGGTCAGCAGCCGAGTACCTTAGCCACTACACCACCGCGGCGGGGCAAGGCCTGCATATAGAAATGGCCTTTACCTACCTACCTACCTACCTACCTACCTACCTACCTACCTACCTACCTACCTACCTACCTACCTACCTACCTACCTACCTACCTGCCTGCCTGCCTACCTACCTACCTACCTACCTACCTACCTACCTACCTACCTACCTACCTACCTACCTACCTTCTATCTATCTATCTATCTATCTATCTATCTATCTATCTATCTATCTATCTATCTATCTATCTATCTATCTATCTATCTATCTATTGATGACGTACTATTGATGACGTACTAATCTGAAACAAAATTAACAGGAGTAGGCGGTGCCGCCTTGCAGAAACCAACAACTGTTTAAGCGCGAATAATGAGTACAACAAAACAAAGGGAAGGAAAAGCACGGCGTCGTCTCGAGTGGTATGCGCATGCGTGAACCACTGCGCACTATTCGAACGCGTACACTTCCTCCTTCACGGCGGCGACAACACAGGCCGTGCGATGAGCGCGGCGCCCTACAAAGGGACTCGCAGGGCGTTATAGAGGGCTGTTTGGGTGCGAACGAAGAGATGACCAGCCGCCGATAAGGCACCGCTAGGCAGGAACAGTGGCCAGCCTCGCACGCTGCGGTGTGGCCGTCTCTCCTTCTCTCCGCGGCCGTCACTGCTACGGGAGCTGCGAACCTAGGAAGCATTGTCCCGGAGTGACGCGACAGAGAGAAGGCCCGCTGTTCACGCTATGCATGCGGGAGACGTGGGCTAAAGAAAAGGACGCGGCCAAAGTCAAAGACGTCATGAACTTCTCTGCCTCTCGATTTGAGTGCAGAGAGAAATACCTGCCTTCTTTCCCTTTATCATCGCGCGGCGTCACCGAACTACACTGTATGGAGAGATGAAAAATTGTTCGACACGGTATGTCGCTGGATAATCTTTTCTTCTTCAAGGCTGAAACTGCCCACCCTATTGAAACAGATAAGCGCACCAAGACAGGGACAATGAAGACCTGTGTGTCTGGTCTCAATATATAACTCAAGAAACTAGCTGGACCCAGTACCTAATTAAGGGGCTATCTCAGCTCGTCTTGTTTATTTTTCTGACCCTTTTTCAAGGCTGCGTCTCAAGACGTACATGTGCACGTGTATGCCACGTACTCTGCGCGGGCTCTGGAGTAACAAGCGTACGAGGACAACGAGGAGGTTGTTTTTGAAGCCAGTCTCGATATGGTCTAAACGGGATTCTCGATGTACATCCCTTCCTTCATCGTTCATCGATACACTGTATCACTGCTGCATTGCCGTGTGAACTATCACGCCCTTGGAGAACAAACGCTTGCGCTAAGACAGCTACGATGCTCTTCAAACATGAGCCAGCTGTGCTTTCTTTCTTTACTGTATGTATTTTTTGCTCCGACGGATGTTTTATAAAGCCGTGAGAATGACTTGCCATCCTTCGCGATCACAACGTGCCGGTCGTTTATTTTTTGTTTTTTTTAACACTGAAGAGGTTATAAATAATATACGCGTGAAGGACGGCGTCATAACACGTCAAGAAGAATGAAGGTTTGCCGGAAGTGTGTACAGCCCGTCAAGCGACGTAGTATGCAATGTCAAGTGAAACAACGTACCTATCTTATCTCTGAGCAATATGCCGAGTCTGTAGCCATCGTACGAGTACTTCTCGTGTTTTCTTCACTTTTCCATCATGAAATCACCTTGACCACAAAGAGAAAGAAAATATTCGCGAAGTTCTCACGCAAATATTACGCAAGTGGTATCAACGGTGTTCCTTTCCTGCTTCGTCGTTCCACGGTAAATGTGAAGAGCCAACGTATTATGCACAACCTTCAGTTTACCGCATCAGGCTATCCGCTCGAGACACTCGCGAGGCAATCCAAACGCCAACGTTAAAGAAGCTCATAAAACAACGAAAGCACAACCAAAGGAACGAGAAGAAGGAGCACTCGCATTGGAGCTTCAGATGCACCGAAAGGCGCACCCGGGCCTTCCCAAAGTGATAACCTTCGTGAGTATACGGGGTGGACGTGCGAGTAATCCAATTTTCTATCCGTCTCGCATTCTAAACTTGACAGGCCCGCGCGCTTCACGGCATCTCCCTCGCAGATCTTGCGCCTCACGAAAAACTCATCGCCTTTCTTGCGTACAGGACTGACGGATTCTTGGCGCCGCTCGGGCATGCCTTAAGAAGAGAGACTCCGTAACGCTTGTCAGGCTACTCGTCCACTGCGCCATCCAAGTTCCCGGAACCGACTCAGAATGAAACCGGCCTCCACGAGACGACCTCCCGCCTGGGCTCAACTTAACTTCGCCTCCACTGCGTTGGCCGTATACCTCTGCAACAGCTTCAAAGTGCACACTCCGTTTCTAAGACAACGAGTTGTTTACAACTCGTTGTCTTAGAAACGTTCAGGATCTTCAGGATCTTCGTTCAGGATCTTCAGGAAACGTTCAGGAACGTTCAGGATCTTCCAAACGTTCAGGATCTTGGTCGCTCTCTTTTTAAAAGACTCCGAACACCAACAGGCGATTCGGAGAGGCTGGACGCAGCAAAAAAAGCTTAACAAATAACGGAAGCCCTCACCCCATTCTTTCGTTACGCGAGTTGTCAATCAACGCGGCGGCGGCGGTTTGAGTCAGGCCGCGGTTATTGCGAAGGGCGGCGCAGAAAGAATTAGCGGAAACGCGGAGCGGCCCGACGAACGGTCCAACGCCCTGCCGGCTCCTGTTCAGAGCGAAGCGCGCGGCACTGTGTACCTGTCACGCTCTCCTCAAGCGGGGCCCCAACGCGAGGAAACAGGAAGCAACAAATAAGGAATTGGAGCGCGTACGGCGAAGCAACAACGATACACACACGTTTTGCCGAGCTTTTTTTTTCTTGTGCGTATCGTTTTTTTTTATACCAGATACGTCATGATTCGGGTCACTCAACTAAACAACCCTCTCGGTAAATTTCTTCTAGATCATTGTGTATCGATTTGATCGGCTCATTCAAACACGCACTGCATGATACCCAACGGTACAGTGGTTACTGCACTCCGCTACTAACCAGCAAGTGGCGTGTTCCATCCCGGCAGTCGCACTTCGATGGAGGCGAAATGGTAGAGGGCCATGAACTCTCCCATGTCAACGCACGTAAAAGAACGGCAGATGGTCGAAATTCCCGGAGTCCACCGCGACGGCGTGCCCCGTAATATTTTTAGCGCATAAAAGCCCCGAAGTCGTTAAAAGCTTTGTACACTCAGTCAACGGAGATGGCACAGAATACAACTCTCGCGCATTCCTCCCCAGCGTCATATTTAGTGTGAAATGTAGTTTGGATTCATTAAGGCGGTCGCACTGGAGGATTACACGTTTTAGAGACGTGGACCAGCAGGAAGGACGGGTAGGTGGACCAAGGCGAAGCTGCTTGCCTGTTGCGCATAGGCCTTGCAACAGCTTCCTCGCAACTGACCGCGCACGTTCCTTCAACTGAGCAGCAAAACACAAACAAACACGAGGAAAACGAAGGAACCGGGCAAAACGACCCTTCGGCCGCCTTGACGCCATAATCCGCAGCCATGCGCCAATCCAGCGCTGCAGGCGACGTCCGAGTCTCCGGTGGTGGTCGCAAACACGATTGCCTCAAATTGCGGTCCGTGCGAGTGTCGACACTTTGTGGCAGCGTTGAGAGTGCGGCGACAACGACGTCCCACACGCGAGGGGGGGGGGGGAGTGGACGAGGGCGCAAGCGACCCCCTGCATCAGCGCGGCCACACGTAAGCGCCATTCCAAACTGACAGAGCGACCAGGAAAACGAAGACGAGTCCATTGCGTAATCCCTGCGTACAACCGATGAAGACAGATTTACAGCTAACGCGCGGAGAGGCACACACGAGTTCCAAACGGGAGCCGGCTTGATACACTTCCGGCCAGCCTTTGGGGTTATTGGGACCGTTTGTGTAACATGCTCCTGGACAGCGGTATGCGATGCAGAGAAGCCACAGATTGATTGATTGATATGTAGGGTTTAACGTCCCAAAACCACTTTATTATTATGAGAGACGCCATAGTGGAGGGCTCCGGGAATTTAGACCACCTGGAGTTCTTCAACGTGCACCCAAATCTGAGCACACGGGCCTCCAACATTTCCGCCTCCATCGGAAATGCAGCCGCCGCAGCCGGGATTTGAACCCGCGCCCTGCGGGTCAGCAGCCACAGAAGCAGGTTAACTTTTTTCAAATTTGATTGGGGAAGTTACATTTGATAGGCAGTCATTGTCAACCTGAAATGTTCGTATCGACGCCAACTAAAGCAGGTTGTGGTTGGGTGCTCAAAAGCGCGGGCGCAGTGATCCAGATGCTTGCCGTGTACCTGCGATATACATCTGTCCCTTGCGACAAGGGTACCAAGTGGCATTCTAAGTTTTCATAATGGCAGATGGCGGCTGATCATCGCGTCTCGACGGCAACCAATTCCGATGGCGCACAGCGCTTGCATATATATGTTCGGCTACGATAGTAGCACAACCCGAATGACATAACATAAAAGGACATAATCTTAGCTATTCGCATATCAACAGGCCAAATAAAATTTCTTAAAACACAACGAGCACTATTAGAAGAAAAACTCTCTGTAGTATTTTTTGTTTTAATCTCTCAGATCAATGTGCGCACTTGATAACAGTCATGAGCCCCTATTTTTCAAATCTAAGCACGAATGTCCCCCACACCATGTCCTCTTTCTTTCTTTCTTTCTTTCTTTCTTTCTTTCTTTCTTTCTTTCTTTCTTTCTTTCTTTCTTTCTTTCTTTCTTTCTTTCTTTCTTTCTTTCTTTCCTTCTTTCTTTCTTTCTTTCTTTCTTTTCTTAAATCAATATAGAAACAGAAAGATATCAGTGCCTTCTGGTTCTCGCCCACCACTACTGATGGCCAACTCCACCCGTCTCCGTCAACCGATCAAAATTCGACGTAAAGAAAACGTCGAGTCCTCGGAACAAGCCCGCCCAAGCCACCTCGAAAGATATTGGCGCGCAGAGAAGCAGCAGCCGGCATTCGCCAGATGTCCAGAGCTCTCATGTAGACCATCGCCTCCATGGAATCGTTCATTCATCAACGGCGCCGGTCCGAATCTTCCTCGCCGAGGGACTCGAAGACCGAGCGGTTGGCGTTTCCTCGCGATGCCAATCTGTCCTCGCCGCGTTCGCCAATTAAAGGCGATAAAAACGACGCGAACTCGTTGCGAGCCGCCGGCGACTGAGCGCCCTGGAATCCCAATCGGCGCTGTTCCGGAAGCGAGTGACCGCCTTACGCAACTGTTGCGCATGTCGCGCCGGGGCACCACGCCGGTCATCCGACATTAGACACGTCAACAGGGCCGGACGCGTGATTGCCCTCGGGGTCTCCGAGGGGGGACTGCTCGACCTCGAGGAGGGATTCTTCGATCGCTCTCGTCAGCGTCATATTTCCGTATTTTATAAGGGGCTTATAGAATTGCAGAACAAGTATAAAGGGGAAGTTGATGGAGATGTTTTTCTTGTGTGTGTGTGTGCCCCGCCACGGTGGTCTAGTGGCTAAAGTACTCGGCTGCTGACCCGCAGGTCGCGGGTTCATATCCCGGCTGCGGCGGCTGCATTTCCGATGGAGGCGGAAATGTTGTAGGCCCGTGTGCTCAGATGTGGGTGCACGTTAAAGAACCCCAGGTGGTCTAAATTTCCGAAGCCCTCCACTACGGCGTCTCTCATAATCATATGGTGGTTTTGGGACGTTAAACCCCACAAATCAATCAATTATTGTGTGTGTGTGTGTGTGTGTGTGTGTGTGTGTGTGTGTGTGTGTGTGTGTGTGTGTGTGTGTGTGTGCGTGTGTGTGTGTGTGTGCGTGCGCGTGCGTGTGTGCGTGCGTGCGTGTGTGTGCGTGCGTGCGTGCGTGCGTGCGTGCGTGTGTGCGTGCGTGTGTGCGTGTGTGTGTGTGTTGCGTATATACAGGGTGTCCCACATAACTCGAGCCAAGAATTCGAAAATGAAATAGACTGAATGCACTAAATACACTAAATTGTTTCCTGTACGATACGTCTAGCGCTGTTATTTTTCAACGTTGGAAAGAAAGCCCGTGAAATGTGAAAAGAAGCCGTGTGACGGACCGCGAGCGCACTGCTATAGTGCTGTTATAGGCTTTCTTTACAATGCGGAAAAAATAACAGCGCTGGACGCATCGTACAGGAATTAATTCAGTCGGTGGTTTCTAAATGTGCTTCCCATCTCAGTGTTCATATTTTGTGTTTACAGCCTATAAATAAAAAATAGGCAATTAAGAATCAATAATTGATTAGTATGGAAACAAATAAAATATAGCCTGAGTACCTACAAGTTAGTTCGAATAGTACCCGTTTGTTTCACTTCGCCACTGAAGTGTCTCATTTTCAAATTCTTGGCTCAAGTTATGTGCGACGCCCTGTATATGCTTTTAAGGGTGCACCTAACAGACAAACTACCAAACTATAGGCCTATATCATAACTACACACGGAACGTGAATTAGCACGTCATTGCGTCGCGTAGTGGGGATGCTCCCAGAAGATGGCGCCACTGTAGGCCCTCATTCTTATATAGTACTAGTGGCAAAAAGAATCCGAGGCGCGGGGAAAATATTTCGACGTCATTGCAGAAGCCAACCGAAAACGGCCAAATGACGTTCTAGTAATGTCATAACATCCTTGGCAAAATGATCAAAAACACCTGTTAGGAAATTTTACAACTTCAATGACTGCAAAAACACGCGGCAAATCGTTGTCCTCGCGTTGTTTGTGCACTACTGGATCGACGTTCTGGGGCGTACGTGATGTTCCGTACAGCAGCCTTCGGACGTAAGGGCGAGCTGCTTCGACCAAAACAGGATTCCTGCACGTAATTATATACGGCAGGCTTAGACAACGGGGAATTCCCGGAGCGTTGCAGCTGCAACGATGCGTTTCGGTAATTGGATCGAAACGTCGGTGCTTTTATGGAGTCGCTGCCACAGCATCGTCAAGACATGCATCTCTGATTCTTCGTCGCTTCTTTCTTTTGCAATTGTAGTGTTTTGAGCTTGAGAAAAAACAGCGCCCAAATGCACGTCTGCAGTACAACGAAATGCAGAGCACGCGTTTTGTTCGTATTATTCCGGACAACGACCTTCAATAAGCCTTGGACGCTATATTGAAGAAGCTTCATTTGAAGACGGCAGACATTTATGCACCTTCATAGTCCCTTTGCGGCCCGCGTTAAAATCCACTGTCAATAAACGCTAGAAATTTACACAATTCAATGTCAAAGTTCTGAAGACCAAACTTTGAACAAGCGGGAGTGTTAAAATAAATTACGGAGTATTTTAAAGCAGTCATTTTTTGTTTCATTATAGTACAATCAGTCATGTTACATTTCTTCAGAAACCGAATTCAACAAACCGCTTTAATTACACGCCGTAGTTATGCGCAAGCCGCGAACATTCACAAAACTCTCGGAAAATATTTTGCAATTCCGGCCAACACTGCCTTCTTTCGACATCTCATTAAGCACAGTACGGTGCACGGAAACGACCGTGCATAATGAAATATTTCAACCAGAAGTATTGTAAAGCGACATTAGGTAACAAGAACTCTGAACTTGGCAATAGAGCACAGTTATGGCAAAAGTAAGTTGTGTCTCCAAATGGGGACGCCATGTCGCAGAGGACCACAAAATAAGATGCGCGGAATTTCACCGATCTTATATGTTTTTGACGCTACAGGCTAGCTGATACAAATTCTACATATTATGACCTTCATGCTATAAATCTAGCGAGTTGGATGCATTGACCGTAGATTTATCTTGGAATGTCATATCTTAATACGTGAAATACACGCGAAACACAGCATTTTAGAAGCACGGGAAGAAACCGCCTCTGAGGAGAGACGCTGTGAAACGCTGTGAAAATGTGCTGATATTGTGTAAAAAAATGCGTGTAAGAATATACGCACATAAATGTTCTCTCTGTGTCGGTATATAGTTTTTTTGCGAAACCATGCCGCACCAAAACAGAACACAGCAGCCTCTGTAAGCGCTATCTACAAATATGAGAACATTGGTGGGAGTTTATGTCGCAACGCGCTCCTATTTCTATGTATGAGTCACCAGAATTACAATAAATGGAGTCCGCACCGGTTTTTTATAACAATGAGTCTTAAATTTCAGGACAGTAACACCAGAGCACTATACGGTGCAAGTCGCATATATGATCAGCTCGTGTGCCTATGAAAAGTGGTTAACGATTCAGAGTTAACTTCAAATATGCTAAACCAACAAGCCCAGTCTGCCATTGTTACATCGTATGATTCAGTGTACTTCCTACGCTACTATGGGAGAGCAGAAAGCCGTTTCAATTCAATCATGTGATTCAAGGACTGTTTACAAGCAAAAAAGATTTAACCCACACCTCGAACATGGCTTATCCTGATGAAGTATTTCAAACGGACCCTCCAACGAGCACTGCATATGATTTTAAAAGCCTTCATATTCTTCGAGATGTTGCGTACCTTTTAGGAACATATATTCACATATAGAATGTGAGACACAGGACGGTTACAGCCTTTAAAAGTTTCCGAAAGGCTGCCCACAACAGGCTTAGCAGATGTTACACCGCAAGAGAAGCCATTACTGGGATGCAAGCGTTGTCGAACATTCGATCTAAATTGGCTTCGTTTCCTGTGCTGCTGACGAAGCTCGCCCAACCGGCGTTTAAATCGGCGTGCCACGCGGCTCATCCAGCGACCGCCGCGAAGTGCAATCCTCGCATACACACACACATGCCCAGTTCGACGACGCGTTCCCGATTCAAGGTGAGCAGCTTCCTAGCTGCCACGATAGTCGACTCTCCTCGCCCAAGAGAATCGAATACGTGTTGGTCATCTTGAACTTTACGGCGAGGGCCTTAGAGGTCTCATCAAAAGCGAATATTGGTCGTCGGTGTCGGCGGCGTCAACACGAACGATGCACGGAATCACCATCACGCGATGACGTCATAGGTCGCCAAAGTTTGTGACGTCACCATGACACACCGAAAGAATTGGCGGTCGAACACGGACACGAGAGAGGTCAAGACACCGCGAAGCCGAGCTCCGACTGAGTTGTTAAAGTGCGTTTGCGGTGCTTTGACCTCTGCGCGTTTGCACGCCGATTTTTTCGCATGAGTACGTACGAACGTGACGTGCTTAGCTCTCGTTCGTTCTAAGTCGCCACGACGCCCTATGATGACGTCATCGCGAGGCGTCGTCACTTGGTCGAAGAAGGGCCGATCACGGAGGCCGTTGAAAACCACGCAAGGTGCAGAAAACTAGCAGCGCCTCTGATCATGAAGGCGATGCATAACCACGTTAGGCGCAGAAAGCTTTCTGAGGAGTGCGGGCGAGCACATGTACATCGACTGAGAAGATGAAGAAACTCTAGTTGTCTTAGGCGAACTCCTACGAAACGCAGTGGATTTTATTTCCAATCTCGGGTTGATAGACGCCAAATGTGATACACAGATTGGCACAAGGACTTGTAAAGTGCCTATCCTGACTTCGGTCGCCTAAAGCACGTACAGTTCGTGCAATCCGTGCAGCGAGAGATTGGGCTTGCAAAGAAAGTTATACTGTATGGGTGGTACGCATATTAGTTCCTTGCCGATACTGTGGCCCAGGAATTATGCTGCTCGGCTCGAAGTCGAAGGTTTCATTCCACAGATGATGGCGACACCGTCCCGCCGGTGGCGGAGTGGTGTCAGGCGTGCTCATGGTCACTTGGTGCAATGTTTCAAAAAAAAAAAAAAGAAAATCCTCGTTCTGTTCCCTCCCTATCAAACAAATGTCTTCCCCCCCCCCCCCCTCTCTCTCTCGAGGGTCGAAATTATCGAACTACTAGAACTACACCTACAACTACTTCTCTCGGAAGCGAACTGGTATGTTGCTTAGGGGTGACAAGTACATTGATTGATCTGTCAGGGGATCCGTGACATTTATGTTCTCGTAATTACAACCGCCCCGCCGCGGTGGTCTAGTGGCTAAGGTAGTCGGCTGCTGACCCGCAGGTCACGGGTTCAAATCCCGGCTGCGGCGGCTGCATTTCCGATGGAGGCGGAAATGTTGTAGGCCCGTGTGCTAAGATTTGGGTGCACGTTAAAGAACCCCAGGTCGTCGAAATTTCCGGAGCCCTCCACTACGGCGTCTCTCATAATCAAATGGTGGTTTTGGGACGTTAAACCCCACATATCAATCAATCGTAATTACAACGCTGCCGATACTTGAACAACAAGGTTCTCGGCTGTGGACCCGAAGGTTGCGGGTTCGATGCACGCCGTGGCAGTCGCATTTCAACGGAGGCAAAATGGTAGAGTCCCGCGTGCTCTGTGATGTCAGTGAACGTTGAAGAACACCCGGCGGTCGAAATTCCCGAAGCCTTTCCGCTACCGCTCCTCTCATAATCATGTCGTGGCTTTGGGTACGTAAAATCCCAGGTATTATTATTATTATTATTATTATTATTATTATTATTATTATTATTATTATTATTATTATTATTATTATTATTATTCAATATTTCAATAAAAGTTTAAAATATAGCTTAAAGTTTTTTCATTCCATTCCACTTAAAATATAGCTACATGGTGGTGGTAGGTACATGTACCGAAAGATACTAGAAAATGCGGCGAGATTCTTCATTACTACTGAGCTTAGTGCGCAATCAAGTTTGTTAGTTTCAAAATGTGCGCCTCCTGCCTTCCTGACGACAGAAGCAGTTAATACGGTCTTCAACGAATTGAATGGTCCAAGATTCCGCTTCTCGCTGACGTTGTTGGGCTGATAGGCAATGTTTCTGGACATGCAAGGGGCAAGGGAATTCGGTCTCACCACCAAACTTCTAAAGCGGACTCAGACGTCGGTGGCTTTCACCATACCATACACCTCTCACCCCCCACCTTTTTTTTTTTGTCAACCTAATATTCGATTTAGGAAAGCGAGGATCCTTCGCATGTGTTCCTAACCGAGTCTATATGTATATACGATCTGTTCTATGAATATTGATCGATCCTTTAGTAGCACGAAACCAGCACAAGTATATAACGTACGTGGTTCACCACGTCTATAGCCGAATCACTCGGGACCAAAGTACAATCCAGTTCTGTTTCCCGGCATCCCGAGAGAACGCCCGCACCGCGTTTGATTCCATCGCTCTTCGGAATATTCGGACGCTTGGCCGAGCGGTGTATACCACACACCACATCAAAGAAAGTGCTCGCACGACTCCATAGCTGCGGGCATCGGAGTGAACCATGACGTGCGCCACGCTTTTTCAATCGCGCAGCGAGCGGCCGGGGCGACCGCCAGATAAGGGCGAAGGACTGGTGTCGTATCGGGCCCTTTTCGAACAGACCGGTCACGTACTACACCATACACGCTTTCCGAAAATGCCCCTCGGCGGCATCGGGCACAAGCCGACCGATGGAGACGGCGATTCGAGCGCTCGCCTTATAGCACGACGCCAGCGCAGCCCAGAGCAGGTCTGCGTGAACATGCGGGTTTTTGCAGCTCGAGTAGCAAAGGTCGTCCTTGAAAGAGTGCGACGAGATTTTTTCTTTCTCTCTCATAAGAAGCTTCGCAGGCGTCTCTTGCGGCTTTAACCGGTAACGCAGCTTTTTTTTTTTTTTACCTCCTTCATGTGTCTCCTATTCCCGACGATATACGCACATATATACCTAACCAAACCACACAGCACAGATACGAAACACTGCAGAAAGATGAGGGCAACCGCGATTTTACAAGCGAAACCGAAAAAAGAAAACCCCACAGGGAATAAAATACAGACACAGCTGGTCGATGTGACAGCTATTCTTCGCCTGGAAAGAATCGACAAGAGACAAAAGGATTAAGAAAAATAGTGGTGAGAACGAGGTCGAGTGAGAGACTGAGTTGATCGCTACTTTGCCTTCTGTCGGCGTAAGCGATGCAGTCGCATACAGCGTACTGCACCCTGAGTGCACCACGTTATAAGTGAGCGAAGTGCCACGCGGCGAAGTCGGAACGTTTACGGCGTCACGAGTGTGGCGCCGTTGAGCGCCATGTGTGGACGCGCGTGACATCGACAGATACACATGGAGACACGGTACCGTGTCTTCGTGTGTACAGTATACCGATGTAGACTATTTTAGCTAATACATGTGGGCGCCACCATCTTGGAAATTTAGGTCGTCGTTCTCTTGTTTTTTTTTTTTTATACGGCGATGTGGAATAGTAAGGCCATTAAAGATCGTATGTACCAACCCAACCGTTTTCATGAGTAGGCGTCTACCTAACACTGTGAACTTGTTAAAGATGAAAAACACAAAGGTTAACAGCCCAACGTGGTGGTGCTGGAACGCCTCCGTAAAATAGTCTATACAGTACCGCATGCAGCTAGCGTGAATGCGGTACTTCGGCAGAATAACCAGTTTTTATTCGTGACTAACTAACTAAACGGTTTGAATCAAGGGCGCAGATAGACGAGCTGAGTATTTTGTGTGTTGATACCAAGTTTACGGTCTACGCACTCTTCCCGCACAAGCTATCATCAGAGTAATTCAATAAAGGACTCTGGTATAAGTTTACTTCTCGCGTGATTGTTTTTACTACTTTTTTTGCACGATTGTACCAGTGTCACGCAATCATGATGTGGTTATAAAACAAAAAAATCCAAAAATCCCAGCTTATCCATGGAGTGAAAGATGATGAGTGGGGCGAAACGTCTATTTATGTATGTATGTATGTATGTATGTATGTATGTATGTATGTATGTATGTATGTATGTATGTATGTATGTATGTATGTATGTATGTATGTATGTATGTATGCATGTATGTATGTATGTATGTATGTATGTATGTATGTATGTATGTATGTATGTATGTATGTATGTATGTATGTATGTATGTATGTATGTATGTATGTATGTATGTATGTGTGTGTGTGTGTCTGGCAACGAGCACGAGCCGCCGCCGCTCGTGAGACACTGCCGGTTACATCTGACGCAGGACAAGGTAAGACTAAGAGGAGCTTCGCCCTTAAAAATAAGCTGTGTGAATTCCGAAGATGGTATGGCACCATTAAATTTGTCCGCCGTTACAGAACTTTACTGGCAGATAAAACACGTATAAATAAAGCAAATCTGCGCATATTTACTTTCTTTCTATATTGAAATGAAACATGAATGAAGGAGTAGTTGGCACTATTTATTGGCGATGGTTACGGCACCTCCATTTGTGGTTAGTATAAAAATGAAATTTAAGAGTTATGTATATATACAGTCTGAAATTGTTGAGTTCAAAAGTAAACATTTTAACATAGCACGAATACAGCATGCTGCTATTCACCCTTTATGTTTTTTGTTTCTGAATGCGCTACTGCTGACTGTCATCATGTCATCAAGTGATGGCAGCCGGACTCGTGATGTCGTCAGGTGATGACAGCAAGGAGGTCAAAACCTCCTTGGATGTCAGCCATCACAGCCAGCACCTGGTGGTACGATTTGAGAAGTAAAGCGTGGATGGTATACGCGAGAAACGCAGCAGCTGTAAAACCAAAACGACGAAGGAGAAGAAAAATAAACGTGTAAAAAAAGATGAGACCAACAAACTAAGCAGCCGCGGCGAATACACGACGTACCTCGTCCCACGCAGCGTTAAACGACAGCTATGTTATGTGGTCCAGGTAGATTGCGGATCAGCCGTCAGCTGTGACTCACATGAATCCGACGCAGGCAGCGATCCTTGCGGGACGCCTCAAAAGAAGGGCGTTAGAGCCACCTAGTAATGTTACGCAAGCAGTGGAGGAGCTGTCTCTGCAATACCTTGCAAGGCTAGCGAGACGCGTCGTCTTGAGCTAATGAGGTCAAGGGAAACTCGACATGTCAAAAGAACAGGCTTTCAAAAATCCAACTCAACATCCACCTTAACAGAGGAAACAGACATATGCATGGGTACGAAAGCCCCCCACCCCTTCGCTAATCACTTGAAAGGGCGGGGGCGCTATGTCTGCCCCAGACCTTTACTGCCTATTTCGTCTTTGTTTAAAGTGCACGGTTATGGCCATGAAGGTTTTTCACGACAATGGCAGCCGAAGATCCCTGATACTGCATTCCAAGAACTACCGTTATGAGTGGAAAGCTCGGAATCAAACATTTGTGAAGCTTGTTTCTTCGGACTCGACCAATTAAAAGCAAGGAAAGGGTAGGCGCAGCAGCGAAACATTGCCCCTCCCAAGAGTGAACCCTGCACACGACTATGAAAGTAGACCCAACGCCATACACAAGCCAACCTAATGATGTGGCTGTAGCCATAGTACGAGTACGCATTCGTGGCCGTGAGTTACGCCAAACCGCTGTATACACGGCAAATGAATCGCCTACGCTTTCGCTCAAGAAACGTTCGTCTGAAACGGCTGCCGCTGCAGATGGTCCTACCAAACGCGGTTGCAGCGCCGACTCCTCCACGCTTCTGTATCCACTGCACGCATTTCTTGAGTCCTCGCTCACAGGAAGGCTGCCGGGGCCTCGGCGACTGAAATCCGCCACTCTGCTGGGCGCCCACGGGCACGTACTACGCGTACCACGCTGCGCGAATGCTAGCAACATCTCGACGAGCTGGCGGCATTTTTGGTCCTCTGTATTTTCAGTGGAGTCACGTGACTCAAGGTCATCGGCGGCCACCGTGGCAAAAAGGTGGCCGCGGGCGCGCGCGAATTCCTCCCGACCCGCGCGATCCTGTTCCAGCAATGTCACGGTGGCTCGGTGCGATCTTGCGTTTTGGCGCTGCACCACACTATACGACGAACGACAGCTCATTTGTGACGTGTGGCACTAGTGCCTGCACTACCGTTGGTAGCGGTCCTTCTGCTTGTGCAACGCTTGAGAGAATAGTAAACGCTTCCAGCTTCTCCGGCAACGCTGTCTGTGGGGAGGCTCCACCCCTCCCCCGTTGCCCATTTAGGAAGTGGCCGCGGCGGAAGCAAGCAGAGGGCGAACTGGACGATCCAGTGAGAGCACGCGGTCAAGGTCAGCACTGCTGCGCTGCCCTCCAAACGATGTCGGACATCCGCGCGGTATCCGTTCCTCAGCGCCAGTTCGTCGCATTCACAGCATTGTATCGATCGAATGTGCACGCATCCCCCACTGAAGTGTATGCGGGCTACTTACCAGGAACAAAAGGTAGTTTTCGAATAGTGCGCGCAAAGCTTTGTGTTAGCGTTTGTTTACCAATGCGCAAGAGTCGTACGCTATACTCTGCTCCCGTTAAGTCACACAAATAGCGTATCGTACCCACCCAACGCCAACTCTATTTTAAAATTGTACATTAGAGCACTTACGGTTGTGACTCCAGCTATGGGTACACTCCCAGGAACGTAGCGATGGCCTCACTGGCGCACTTGCACTCCCCAGACACTTCAAGAAACAGTGCTGTGGAGGGCACTGACTGTATTTATATTTTCTGTTCCCATCTTCATCTCTCTTTTTAAATCTCTCTCTCTATTGTCTTCTTACATCTCTCTAGTCGCTTCCCTGACTTCTCAGTGTAAGGTAGCAAACTGGACATTCCGTAAATCCTGCTCACCTCTGCTTTCTTTCGCTTTCACTTTGAAAAAAAAAAACTGACATATTTCATAGAATAGTCGTTGCGCTGCTTCTTCGACACGGCTCTTTCTTACAAGTGCAGCTTGCTGCATTCTTGGGAATTCTTGACTAAACCTCCGAGGTGTTGAATGTACAGCCACGGCCACGTCTGTGTAGAGCACCCGAGCTGTCGGTTTTCGCTCTGCTGCACTAAAACCTTGAGGCAGCATTGGGTTCTGACGCGGTCAGCCTGACAATTAGGCAGTGCGTACTCCCGATACACCTTTTCAGAGCCCGAAAGTGCCTGTGCTTTCGCGCGGTAGGGCAAAAACCGGCTGCTCGCATGCTCTACACAGATGTGGCCGTGGCTGTACCTTGCGTTCCTTGCCCGAGAGCACTTCCATGAATTAGGAACATTTAGCTACGAATAAATGTTGAGCAGATGGCGCAGTTCAATATTCGTATACATGCTGCTCGACCATGATTCACTGCTACAGGGCACGTGTTTCTTTCATAGCATCCATTTGAGCAGTTTAAGAACGAAGAACTCGGAAGATTCAGAGGAGAGATAACTATAGATTCAGAACAAGCACTATGATTTGTTTTCCCCCTTTAAACACATTGTATGTAGGCAGGTCTTCACTCACCCTATGTACTTGAAAGTCGTCTTCGACTAAGATGCTTCAATGCTTAAGCGCGCCTGAGCAACCCGAATTATCGAGAGTGAATCGCCGAATCTTGCACATCTGCGCGTGCAGAAGCACTTTCTCGAGCCCACCGTGTGGGCGCCTATGCAAACAGCGATGCGAATACACATCGGTGTCCCACATAGCCTCGTTTTCAGCGTATACCACAGGCGTCGCGTGAATAGAGTCACTCAATGCGCGACGCGTTAAGGGTCAAAAGCGCCACCTATCACCCGTGTCACAATTCGGGCAGACGAACGAAGTGCAAAGCGTCGTCGCTAACGTCGCTTGAATTCGAGCGTAGGAGATTTTCAATGGAGCCACAAACGGTGAATAGAGAGGAGCTCGCCTTCTCCCACGCGTCATGAGCACGTCCTTTTGTTTAGAGTCGCTGGCCTTATTTCTGTCTCGCGGCATTCTCCACAATGGTGACCGTTGACAGGGACTCGATCTTTGGAGACAATGACACCGGCTGTCGGCGAGGGGCAACGACCCGGCCATTAGATGAAAACGGACTGGTCTTACGCGACGAAGTGCAAGCGCGTATAAATGGCTCTCAGTTGCATCAGTGCGGCGGTGGTGGGGCCTCGCCGTCCTTATACACTCCACGCCACACCCAGCACATTGTGCATTCAAGCGCACGCGCGACACATGGGTGACTGGAAACAGGCGAGAAGAAATAAACTTAAAAAAAGGGAAGAAGATTCCGCGGAGACAAAGTGAAATTCGCTCCGACGCTCCGCGCCTTGAGAATCTTCTCACGTATCGTCGAGTACCTCGCGCCAGCGCAGTCACAATTATTAACGCCACGGCCTTTTTCTCCGGGCTGTTAAGTCGGAGAGGCACTTGTAAGTGCGCGCGTTTCTGTATGCGCCGGCAAGGTCGGATTTGGTTTCACGCGATATAAGCCCGATAGAAAAAAAAACGTATTCAACAAAATTCCAGCAAGAAGAATGCAGGAGAAGAGCGGAGAACAGTCGCACACCGGTGCTGAGAGGCGCGCAGCTCGGTTCAGATTGGCCACTCGTTCCCGTCATCGGTATGCGAGAACCTCGACAGAAGGGAAACTACACGGGAGTGGCGAGATAAGGGACGGATGATGAACAGACTGGAAGAAAAAAGTGAACCGATAGCACGTGCATACAGAGGAGAGAAACTAGATGATGACGTCAGAATCTGGAGAGAGAGAGACTGAGAGAGAAAGGAAAAGACGTCTGCCATGCATAGGTTTGGCTGCTTGGCGGAGAAATGGTATACACGAATCCGCGGGAAGTCCGGAGCGGCGCCTTTAAGAAAGGATCGCGAGACGGCTTGCAGGGGGCGCGGCGCACGCGCGGCAGGAAATCTAGCCGCGGACGTACCGCAGCACACAAAGTCGACACTGTAGCAGCGCATACGGCAGCGTGTGCTGCGTGTGATTATTGGGAGCGTACATGATCGGTCACGTAGGCTACGTGTACTGTTCGTGCTTATGCGCAGGCGAGTGGCCATGGTCGGGGACGTGAACACTGTCATTATCTGGCCATCTTGACGCGCATGTGCCGAGCACGGCGATTCGGTTCTGTGGATGCCTACTTCGAGGCACTAGGGAACACCGCAATAAGAGAGAGAGGGGGGTAGAGGAGTAGGAGGAACGCTTGCACACTGTAGTATACGTACCACGGGGTCAGCGTATTTCGGGGATAGTTCTGAGACGCCGACGCCGCTTTCCTCCGTACCGCGACCGTCGCGAATCACGCGCGCCATTATTACGCCGTTCTGTTCTACGCGCTGCAGGCGGCGTAGCGAATGAACAACTACGTGTCTGCGTTTGCTCGTTGCGTTATCAGCAGCAGTGTGAAGGTTTCTCTTGCATGCGGGAAGCGGTCCGTGCCGTAATCCTAGGCGTAACACCCTGCAGTGCAGCAGCCCGCTTTGAAATGCCGCATGGCGTTGCAATGCGGCCTCCTCCATGCGGTCGGATGCGGCACCCTCGAGAGAACGTTTGGAAATCTTTCCCGTGACTGCACTTTGTGCTCGTGTGTGGCCCCTACGGGTCGAGCTCACGAGCGTAAGCAGCCCATGTACCCTCTCGCGTAATGCGACATCGATAATTTACGTATTTTGCGCTCGCAGTATACAGTGCTGCGATGCAATTGGCCAAGAACAGCGCTTAGTTTGCAGGGTATACGAACGCTCAACGCCTGACAGAATTAGCACAAAGTGCAAGGCCCCTGCGCCAGCTGGTGGCGCGGCGGCAATGACGCAGCTACCCCCCCCCCCCCCCCCCAACTCCCCGCATTTTCATCCTCCCTGAGAACCGAGAAAAAATGTATCTAAAACACAGCATAAGTTACCGCCCTCCCTGAAGTCACTCGCTAGTCGAGAGTGCCACCCCCTCCCCCTCGGTAAATAAATCCTGGCGCCACCCTTGACAAAACGAAATTGTAAAGATTCGTAATTAGATATCTGCTGCTCTCTTTCATGTCCCCCTCATCGCCATAATTATCATAATGAACTGTCTTATGTGCATTGCTAGGACGAAGGCCTCTCCTAATAATCTTCCACCCTATCTACGCTGCGTGAGCTGAGTCCTTATTTCACGGCTATGAATTTCCTCATTTCATCGCTCCACCTAACTCTTTGTCGTCCCGGCCATGCTGGTATACGCTTCAAATTAGTTCGCATGTAGCTTTAGGAGACTGACTTGTTTCTTCATCTCTATACGTTCCTTCGGCCACAAACGTATCGTCACCATACTATATATTGCTACGCAGTATAAGGAGAAGATGTCACACTGTCGTCCAACGCTACGAGGTGGAATGACTGAAAACAATTTCGTACGCACGCTACCGCAACACTTCCCTTGTGTTATCTATCCTGTTATTATTTTTTTGTGATGTATATAATTCAGTGGCCCGTGGACGTCTTATTCGTGCATGAGGATATTCCCGACAAACCGTACCGTTTCCTTAGACATATCACGCTCGTTCTTACAACAGGCTTAGCACGTTCGCCGGCATTTCAAACTACACTACACCATCGGCTCCAAGTATCCAGAGTAAGTACCTCCTTTTTTTTCTCAGCCTATCCTCGAAAATGACACTTTGAAGCAGGCATAGGTTCTATAACCGAGTGAGCCGCGAAGACACATCCATTAGGAGCGAGCAGTTACACAGTGGCACCTGTTCCCAAGTTTAGAACGGACGAGAAGACTTCTAGAGCGACGCCCGATGCCGACGACTTGAGAAGAAACGCGCACACACTAAAAAGAAAAAAGAAAAAAAGGAGAACTGAAATCCGGGACACACTCAGCACGACTCTGCTAGTTCCAGCCACCTCCTTTCACTGATGACTTGACTGAGAATACGGCGTGTCCATTTTTCGAAGCACGAAGTTTTATTTAACGCCTCTTGTCTGGAAGGGAGGGGGGGGGGGGCTCGGTAAGGGGAGTAACTCCAGCCACTGACGTACACAGCACATTAGCTAGTTTACATGAAACACCGACATAAAAGAATGTGGTTCTGGTTCGTTCCTATCTTTATTTCTTCTTTTCCCACCTTCGTCGTAAAGAGAGATCATTGTCTACTTTCGTCGCACGTCTTTACTAGACTCCCCCCAACTCCCCCCCCCCCGTTTTCTTTTTTTTTTGCTTTTCCCCATCCGCGAAAGCCCTTTCTACACGTTCTGGCCGAACAGCAGTCGTATATTCCTTCCCTGAGCTGAAGCAACCACGTTCGTACACGGCGTGTTTCGAGAGGGGCAGTGTAGTCGTGACTGCGCCAAGCACGCCGTGGTCCTGCCCCCAGAGAGCGGGAACGCGAATAGAAGGCACGTTTGCTCGCAGCAACGCCGAGGATAGCGGAGACGAGCTGGAAGGGCCCGAGGGCCAGCGGCAGCTTTCTCCAGCTCGCTGGTATAACTTGGCTGCCAGCGCTGTGGTCCACATTCGGCCCGGGAAGAGAGAAAAAGAAAACGGTGGTTCGGTCGACGAACGACGGCATTCGAATAACGTGCGTGAGTCGAGCGTTGTTCTGCCGCGCTACCTGCGGCACCCCTGGCTGTATACCTAAAGCTCGACCCTAAAACGTGACCGCTGCGCGCGGAGCCGCTCTCATCGCGAAGAAGCCTCGGTGTTTCTAAGGTGTACGAACCAAAGGCCATGGCCTCCGCTGGTCATGTGTGCCCGCTTGTTCTGTACCGCCGGCATCTCAAGGAGGTGTACAGGTATACATCGCCGTTCTTTACGGGTTGTGTAAAGATGCGACGCACGGCGCACTCGCTGCGATGCAAGAGTAAAGAGAACAAGCAGTTGCAGCTGATGCGACCATTTGCACTGGGAAACTTTATCCGCTGCACGTTTGCCCGGTGGTTGAAAAGAAAATCATGTGGTTCATATCGCTGCCACTGTTATTGAAGAGGTCCTTGTTTCATTTACTTCTCTGCCTCGCCACCTATTCCCTACCCCCAGACCAGGATGTAGAAAAACGGGCGTGCGCCTGGTTAACCTCCCTGTTTTTTCCTATATCTTCTCTCTCTCTCTCTCTCTCTCTCTCTCTCTCTCTCTCTCTCTCTCTCTCTCTCTCTCTCTCTCTCTAATTCACTTCTATAAGCCATTTTCTGAAGGTCGTTAACCCACTCTCAATGATTTTATGTCACGGTGACACGATTTTCACGTCAATCGAACACATCACCGCTACAGCTTGCGCTTACAGCATAAGCGGCTCGTTTAGCTTGCCATTCCTCGAAACATACGATTGCCCTGGCACGAAGTTTTTTTTTGTTGTTGTTGTTGTTGTTGATCGTTTGCACCAGAAAGGCTGGGTTTCTCGCTTCGTGATGTCCACGCTCCCGATTTTGTCGATATCGGGCTCCTTCTCAGCTATGGCTACGTGCCACCGTTTCGGCTTCATTCCTGCGAGCATAAAAAGACAATGAAGAAAGCCGCCGCAAAAACTTCCGAAGAACAAAAGCGACTTCGACGTTCCAGGGGGGTCTCGGTCGATAAGTGGTTTTCGAAAGAGGAATCGTCGTGCCTCGGGTGTTAGGCTGTCGATGATGAAGGTTGCTCCGAGTTGCGCGAGCGCTGCAAAGAGACAACGAGGTGCTCCTCTCCGGGCCGTTCTCTCGTATAGCAAGCGGGCGGGAGTGCTGCAACGCAGAAGAGACTGCATCCAGAGGGTCTTTTGTTTCCTGCCCGAACAAGAGACACGATTTGCAGGCGTGTAACCACGCGTTCCGTACGGATACGGCAGCCAGGGGTGGCATTGCGCAGAGTGAGATGCCGGAGGCAGATAACCGCGAAGGGCGGCATGGTCCCGGCAACGAATGTGTCGTGAGCGCTTATAGGAATCCGTAACGCCGGTGTGCGGCACACCCTGGATCGAGAGTGTTAGTCCGACCCGTATGTGCCGCAACAAGACTTGGGACTCTGGCGCACGTGATTCTCTTTCCCGAATTGTTGAATCATTCATGACAGAGTGTAATGTTACACAATCGTAACAAAAACAGCAGCAACGGATTCAGGAGCGAATTCAACTTGAAAGTGATGGGGGGTAGGGGATGAATCTGCAGCTTCTGTGTGAACTGTAGATTATGACGCGTCAGTGAAATAAGAAGCGAAGCTTGTAATGTAAAAAGTACATAAGGCGATATACTTTACATGCAAACGGGGATACCTTATGTATACGTGCTGCTTTCAAATCCTCAGTTTGTACAAATAAGGGCTCGGTGGCTGTATTTTGATGCCACCCCGCAATAGGCCACGACTTAAATATCTAGCCATGGCGACGGCACTAGCAGCTTGTAAAAGCTCTTGTACCTGTAGATTTCAGAGCACGTTACAAAATTATCTTAGAGCAATGTACTCCTTCCTCTCATAACACCGGTGTTGCTGTTACATGTCGAATGCAATCAACCAAGTTCAACGAAGTGTGAATAACGGTGTTCCCGCATTACATGCATATTATTTATTGTTGTGTGCTGCGTCCTTGTGCTGTGGCGTGTGTGCGCCATCTATAGCTAAGCCCTGCATTGCAGGGTCCAGTTTCGTGTTCTAATACATCCAGCAATTAGTTTTACCAATTGCATGAGATGTCAGTACAAATAAAGCTGAGAGACATCGCAATAATTCCAGGTTTATTACGGCAGTACGCGCAATATTATCACCAAGTCTTGCATGCTTGCTGCCCAAAGTTGATGTAACGCAAATAGCACTTTCGGTGGGTCGCGGTCGCCATTACTTCTATGGCACTTGTGTTAACGCGCTCAAACGGTTTATGCCACCGATCTCTCGTGCGAACAAAACATACATCCACAGTTGAATACAACTGATTTCAAAACCTGTCGGGAGTGGACCGTCGATCGCGGGCAACTGTGTTGGCGGTGCAATAACGACGCGCGTTTCCGCAGTGTGTGTGCATGCACATCGTTGCAAACACAGCACTTCACGGTTGAAGCACAACTATCGCGGCAGATAAAGCTTCCAACAGACTCCTGCCGATACGACGCACATCGACGCGAATCGCGGGCACAGCGAGGCCGACCGACAACGGGGCCAATCGAACGCGCCATCTAGGAGGAGAGAGCGATTCGTTTCGAATAGCGCATATACGGGGGCAATCGGACGAGCGACGCAGTTCGAATGAGCGCAGCCGGGCGAATGATACACCGTAAGCAACGACGGATCTGTGTTAGTGAATACGACAAGGAAAGAAAGTAAAATAGCGTGTGACGAGGGATGGAGTCCTGCTAGTCAGCGTTGACAGCCGAACAACGAACGCCACGCTGCTCAGCGCGCGGCTGGACGGACCTCTGGAGGGTCAATACCGCGGGTCATCGGAACGGAGACAGCGCGAGAGTCGACAACAATGTCGATATGAAACCACCGCGCGCCCGAACGCACGGAGTCACAGGCTTCGCCCGCACGCAGTTCGAACATCACTTTGCGGCCGCCACCGCAATGTCGGCCATTGTGATATGACGACACTTGCGGCGCGCTCGGTGTGATCCGCCGGTCACGAACAAAATGTTCCGCAAACGACTCCGAGATCGCGCGATGGACGGGGAAGGAGACTGCGATGTCAGACGGAAGAGGGCGGTGCATGTGCTCGCGGTGCCGCACGCTCTCCACGACGTGAAAAGAGACGTGGGCGTAGCGCAAGTCGAAGCTCTATTCAACGCTCCAGGTTTACCCTACACGTCGCTCATTGTGACCTTGCGCTTAAGACTCGTGTCTGTACTGCAGACAGAATAGCCAGAAAAGAAAAAAAAGGGTAAATCATAGAACTCGCGTGTAAGTATGGTCGTCTGTGCTCCCATCCTTTAGTTGTTGCGGGTCTTTTGTTGGTGATTTTGACTATAAGCTCACAGCTCAATTTCCCTACACGACATTACCTTTCGGGTTTATGTAAGATATGTCGATGGTGAAAACGCATGTGTTCGTCGGAGAACATCATTTCCGGGCATTTTACCCTCCATCTCCCCCACACTTTTTTTTCATATGAGTGCAAGATTCGTCGTTGTCTTGTATGCACGCTCGCGCCGTTTCAATGGAGGGACAGTAAGTACATCTAGACTCATGACATGACAAGTACAGGGAACAGGTAGTAAATACATCGCACTTCGTTTCAAAGAGAGAAAGCGGCAGAGACGACGAACCCTGAATAGTCAGTCTGTGACGAACAAGCAGCGATAGAGCCGAAATCTGTCCGACCAAGAAAGGAATAGCGATTGACCAATAAATGCGTGTCTCCATGTCTGTCTTTCCTCTCATATGCTTTCCTGGAGCGTTCTACTATATTTTTCTTTTTTTCACCCCTTTGTAGTATACGAAGACGATCAAGTAAAGCAAAAAAAAAAAAAACTTTCGCGCGCAGAAATGTGAAATGAATTTATGTCGTGTTACCAGCATCGCACTGTAAGTATTCGGAAAGAATTTATCAAACGCGTTTTCATTCCAAATGCGCGCCTAAATCAGAACAAGGAGAGCGAGGGACGGACAAAAAAAGAAAAGGCAGACACGTTTAACCATTATTGACGCACCACCAAGCGAGGCACGTTTCGTGGTTGCCTATACTCGACACAAACGCTCCCAACTGACACCGAACAGAACTATTTACAGCTGATTCGATCTTCACGTCGAGACAATAGAAAAGGCAAAATAATTGTTTCAGGGTCAACAGATTTCGCCTTCATGCGGTAGCTAAGTGCAATAGCACAGATTACGGACACATGCATATGCCCGTTTTAACAACGCGGAGCGCGTCCTATGTAGCCACTCCCGGTCGGTAATGGAGAGGACATTAATCGCTCATTACATCGATAATATCCGCCAAACTTCGGTGCCCTAATACACCAGCCATTAAACAAAGCTGCAGCATGGGCTCACGGTTAGACATGCCGGAAGCAAAACAAATAATAGATTCGCGTGCTCGATCGCCGACCTTCGAGCGATGCACGTTCGGTAACATTAGCGGAACGAGCGATAATGTTTCCGCGCGTTTCCGCACGCGACGTCCCTCCATCGGCGAAAGCGGAAAAAACAGCCCTCGCAAAACTTGCGCACAGGAAGTTGCACTAGGCGAAGAAGGCAACGAAACCGAGATGGACATTTCGGGGAATACTGGTAAATCAGCAGCAAATGCAAGGAATATGCGTTGGCACTGCCTCTAATTACACCTTGAATTCGCCATGCATCCAGCAGGGCTGAAACACTCGTGTGCTTTCATTTAGACATAATTCGCGTCACGAAAAAAAAATAACAAAAAACTAAGCCAATTCTGCACCGTGAAAATCGCGCCGGAAAGGATGCCGTGGGCGCGCGAATGTATGTGGTTGAGCATCACCGAAAGCTAGAGAGCGTCATCAACATCACCATTTCATCTTATTTTTTTTTTTCATTCACTCCTCTCCCTCTCTGGTCACGTGCTCTGCATGACGCCTACTACTACTACTACTACTACTACTACTACTACTACTACTACTACTACTACTACTACTACTACTACTACTGCTGCTGCTACTACTACTACTACTACTACTACTGCCCCACCACGGTGGTCTAGTGGTTAAGGTACTCGGCTGCTGACCCGCAGGTCGCGGGATCAAATCCCGGCTGTGGCGGCTGCATTTCCGATGGAGGCGGAAATGTTGTAGGCCCGTGTGCTCAGACTTGGGTGCACGTTAAAGAACCCCAGGTGGTCTAAATTTCCGGAGCCCTCCACTACGGCGTCTCTCATAATCAAATGGTGGTTTTGGGACGTTAAACCCGACAAATCAATCAATCATCAATACTACTACTACTACTACTACTACTACTACTACTACTACTACTACTACTACTACTACTACTACTACTTTTCATGTAACAACCGACAACCTATATACATGTGACACATAAAACGCATCATATGAATATCGATGGTTTAGCGGAAGACATCTGATTGGCTGTTGTTGTTCTTGCTGTTTCAAAGAGGAGCTACGCACCCGTTTGGCTTCTGAGCACCGCTTTCCCTTGAGTGCTTCTCTTCGGACGCACGCGCAATCAACTATGTCCAAGACGATTATCGGCGAACTTTGTTTGGGGAGCGTTGTGTGCGGACGAGTGGCATCCGCAAGTGAACGGATGGACCTGCGGCGCCCCTGACAAGGAAGAAAGACGAGAGCAGCCCCGAACGATGGCGGTGATGTACTCATCCCCGGCGTGTGGAGTAGGTGCGCACAGACGCCACGCCACGCCACGTGGTCTTGCACGAGGAAGTCCTTGCACACACTGGCGGGCGTAGTGTAAACAAACGAAATATAATGACGGGGTGCAAGGGGTTCGTGTCGGTGCCTTTGGGCGGCGCAGTGCACGGTTAAGGCGCCGACATTTAAAATATAATTGTCTCGCAAGCACTCAGCGGGCGCACGAAACGTGAAAGAGAAACGTTAGAACGAATCCTCCCTCCGTGTATTTCTGTGGACGAAAGCTACGATTGATGCCGCTGCGTGAATGTCGCTTCAGCGAAGCAGAAAAATGGAAGAACGCTTAGCGCTGAGGATAATAGAAATCCGTACTGTCTCTCCTATATATAGATTTCTTTGGTGATGGAAATGCGGTACTCGCAGACTTTTGAGATATCGTCGTTTTGAAGAAAAAAAGAAAAAAATATAGATAGATAGATAGATAGATAGATAGATAGATAGATAGATAGATAGATAGATAGATAGATAGATAGATAGATAGATAGATAGATAGATAGATAGATAGATAGATAGATAGATAGATAGATAGATAGATAGATAGTGGGGGAGAGGGAAATTTGAAACAGATTCACGATACACGGCTGATACAGTACTGAAATACCGACTTGCCGTACCTTATGGTGCACAGAGCATTTTGATTGCCCATTGTCGCCACAAAAATAATGCAGTGGCATCCGCTCACAGATGAAGTATGTACAGTCGGTCACTAAATAATATGCACCTCACGAGCGCGTGGCGAAACTGTCGCGTGCACCATCTAGTGGCGAGCCGTCTTCGACCAAAAGGTCAACTCTGGCACGGCCGGTGGATGCTTTTTCATCCAGCGGCCGTGACTTTGGTGACTGCGCGGCCAGTGCTATTCTCTCGACAGCTTGTCACTCACCACTAGACGGCGTAGATGGCGGTTTCTCCACGCGCTCGCGTTGTCCAGCTCTACACTGACTTTGTGGCCATCTGTACAACAAACAACCACTGGCCCGTGGGAACCAAGGGTTGGGTGCTCACCTATAGTCTGCCCACCTACGCGGTGAATGAAGTCACCGCGCCGAAGAGTATAGCTGAATATAGTGGTCAGGAGACGGGCCATGACTGTAGGGCACCCTGCGCGTTTCGATAGCCCCTTTGCCGGGATACGTCCGCTTTGTGTGTCGTGACCGAAGTTACCATGTCGAAGGGTAGCCCCAACGTTGGGTCTTTCTGGCTTGTACGCCGGGAGGCGGGCCGCGTGTGTTTGACTCCTGGCGCCAAGCGATGGCCCCCTTGCCAGGGTATGAACGTCTGCGCAAAACAAATCTTCCCTCTCACCTCACCCTGAAAGAGAGGAACTGCTGGGACAGACGTACGGATGCTGATTGGTGGATTAGTTGCGTGAGACTCCGGGACAAAGTACCTCCCGGCACCGCGTCTCCTTCCTATATAACAACGGCACAGGCACTGGCTGTCCTCCCCTATATGCCCGAATACAGACTCGCTGCAATCGCGTGTTATAAGGGCGACCGATACGCACGACGCGTAAATCAGAAAAAAAAAAAAAAGATCGGCGCGCTTGCACGTCCTTGCCTCGGGCAGCATGCCAGCCGAGCCTCGCGTCTCCGCTAGGAATTCGAGAAAATCTAAGCGGCTCGGCCGCCACGCGATTAGTGAGGGGTGCGAAATACAACAACGCACGGACAGGCTTCCTTCCAGAATAAATGCCGATCAGTTAAAAACTCCCGGCGACAACGTCCTTGCTCCGAGCGAGCGACCGTGGGGACGCTTGTTTCATTTCTCGATGCCAAAGGCCCAACCTCGCCGCATGCCGCCGAAGAGAAACGGCCGAAGAATAACAATCGACACCGTGTGACGCAGAAAGAAAAGTGGAAGTCGAAGTGGGTCGTTGAATTGAGCATGACGTCCGTCGCAAGAAAACAGCGAACGAGTGAATCGTCGTCCATTGTTATATCGAAAGTATGTACACATAAAAGGGTGAGCAAGCGCACACACAACATGTCCTCGCAACGCTGTGTGTGTACACCTCACCGTTTTATTGTCGCGGTGTGCGCGGAGCGAGCGCTCTCTGGTGAGTAAGACGGATAATACGCCTGCCGGTGAACGCTGCATAGTTAGGCCTAAGAGAATATGAAGAATGGGGAAAGGGGGCATATCTCTCTGCGACGCCTTCGGGCGAGCCACGGACATACCAGCCACGTACGCGGAAGGAACGGTGTTTGCTTTCAGTTCTCGACGCCTTCTATATAAGGTTGGATTGTATACTGAGAGAGAGAGAGAGATAGGTTTAGTTACAGAAAGGCAGAGAGGTCGGCCTGAGCGATAGCTTGCTCTAGCCTGCTACTCTACACTGGGGGAGGGGAAAGGGGAGAAAAAAGACTAATGGATGACGATGATGAGATAGAGAGGTGAGTAAGTAAAATTTTATAGCCGTGCATATAGTCCAGTTGCTTCCAAAAAAGGTTATAACCACTCTTATGACCACACTTGCACTGTTGGTGTCTGGCCAAGGGCCCACCACGGTATCATCAGTTAATGACCTACTGCGATATAGTTCAGTAGAAAAAAATCAGTGTTTGTCGTTCACGTGCGTATGCTAGGCAGACACAAAATACGTGCTCGGGATTGTATACTGGGGAGCACGCATGAGGGTCTGTCGTAAATCAGCGCCCCCTATTCGAGAATGAGGGCATTTGTACGTGGATGATAAAAGCGTACCTCGACGTGAGTCAAAGTATGCGCTTTCCGATGCACACTAATGTGTGGGTTTGGTATCGACACATTAAAAAAAAAAACATTCAAAAACCATGCGATCGAAAGCTTTCGAGGATTAACTTACTTCGCCGCATGGCATGTAGGAGACCATTGTCGATGTATCTGTAATCGAAATAGCTGAGAGACTTTATTAATTCACAATGAGGGCTAATGTTTTTTTTTTCATTTCATTTGACGAAGAAAAAAACGAGTACACAAAAAGGGAAGTCTAAAAAAAAATGAACGAAGCGAAAAACTTGAGCCTTACTCACGCGGGTTACCCAATTTCTGAACGTACGTTTGGTGTCGAAAATAATACCGACCAATCCAGTTGACGCTTGCGACGCACTGTTAAAACACGAAGAAAGGCGCGAAAAAACACACGTATTTAGTCCACAACGTTCATGTCTTGTACTACGTGTGTTTTTGTGCGTATTTCTTCGCGTTAAAGCAGCCCTTCCCATACGAGTTTCAACTATGCCCAACCAACTAGCCCCTGCTCCGGCCCTTCTAACCGACAAGCGCATAAACATAGCCAAATTATTCAGTTTGTCATTGTTGTTGTTATTGTTATTGTTGCGTTCGAGTGTGGTAGCTCTCGCCTGTTCATATCAGATGCTTACGCAATGGCCGTAAAATTGTTTAATGCCATTCGCGCATCAACTACCCAGAAATATTTGGCTCAAAATGCTAATGATCACTCTCGAGACACAAATATATTTCTTATATTTCACGTAGGAAGGACCGTGCCTTGAGAAAGTTCATGAATTTGCTTTCAAACGTAACGTATTTTTCGCTGTTCACTTTCTTGTAGAACCATGATCAAGTGGAACGCTCTTTTATCAGATATTGTAGAGATACAACGTAATAAAGACCTTTACCATGCTTTGTGTGCTGAATATGAACGACTGTTCACTTCTGGTACATATACCACCCTGCTGTAATGCCTGCTAATGGTGATGCAGGTACCCGATAAGAAAATAAATATAATAAGTAAGTTATGCAGTCAGGAAACCACCGTTTCGAAAGCATTCCCTCACCTAAAGAGGCTTCGAACTGAGATTAGAGAGTTCGATCGTTATTTGCGGCCTTTGGTGCGCGTGTCGGCGCACGAATTGACGGAAGTCACCACTCGTCACGTTCACTTTCTGTGTACGTGTCTCCTTCTCGAAGAGGCCATTGCCAAACAAAGCAGGTCGCAGGATCGAATCCCGGCTGCGGCGGCTGCATTTTCGATGGAGGCGGGAATGCTGTAGGCCCGTGGGCTCAAGATTTGGGCGCATGTTAAAGAACTCCAGGGGGTCGAAATTTCTGAAGCCCTCCACTACGGCGTCTCTCATTATCATATGACGGTTACGGGACGTTGAACCCCACATATCAATCAATCATCTGTCAATCGAAGCGTTGCGATATATGCCAACGCTCGCACAAAAGGGAGAGAGTTCAAGCGACGGGCATCTTTCTTTGTTTACACTCTACAGGCAGACGATGGAACGCGTTCAGTAACCCCGTTTAATGAACGTGGGAAGAATTCGTTTCCTTCACTGCGTAAGCGGTTCAAGGCAGTGCAGAGGAAATCGACAAAAGCACGTTTTTTGCAGTGTTGCTGAATAACAAGAAACTGCGTCAGAAAGAAATAAATGAAGACGTGCTTATCTGCTGAGAAGAATTGGTCATAACAATGCGGCCATCTTTCTTGTGAACATTCCTTCGTGTCTCTTTTGCATACCCGCTTTCTTTCTTTCTTTCTTTCTTTCTTTCTTTCTTTCTTTCTTTCTTTCTTTCTTTCTTTCTTTCTTTCTTTCTTTCTTTCTTTCTTTCTTTCTAGCAGCAAAAATGGACGTTTAGAAGAAAGGTCACGCATGCATTCCAATACGGGCTTGTAAGGAGCTTAACAAGCCACAATCAGTCTGCATGGCAACAACGTAATATACGCCGTCTGCCCACGATAGATCGCGTTCTGCAAATATTTCACTGCCGAGAACGAGGTCGAAGGTTCGATTCACGACAAGTCAATGAAACTCTTCGAGGACAGCATCTACGGGCCCTTGCAGCCACCGCTGGGACCCGTATACATAGTACAGCCTCTTGAGCGATTCATGTACAGGTAACGAAACCTGCAGCAGAGTCTATTGCCGACATCCATAGGCTTTCCATTCGACATTCACCTTTACCCCGTCGCGGCCACTTTCGGAGCTTCTCTTGCGTTTTTGCAGATTCCCCGGCAGACTGCTGGGCAGAACACAATGGTACGCGACTGCGCAAGCCTCCCAATGTACGGGTTTGGTTTCGACACTGGAAGCCACAGAGTTTCGCCACAAAGCTTTGCGAAAGCTACACCAATTCGTACTGAAATCTGGCCGCAGTGTTATAGACGTTTCCTCAGCACAGTGTTTAATCATTCAGAGAGGAAATTACGGTTGGTGCATGGAATTATACACAACTCCAAAAGTGTGCCTAATAAATGATTATAAAGTGAAAACAAATTTGTTTAATTTGCCTTTTCTTACTTGAAATTGTGCAATAATATTTTCAGAACGTTATTTACACTAAAAAGCAACTGCTTCAAGTATCGAGTGCAGTCACTGTCGTGAATTTCTCTCTTGAAAGAACATCCAGTGGCCTCTCAACTGTTCAACAAACTAAGAAAAACTCAAATCATTTAACTTCCTCTCGATCCTGCCGCACGGTTCTTGGCCGATCCTCCTTTTTGGTTGTGCGCCAGTATTATAAGGATCATCATCATCATCATCATTATCACTCTCAGTGACCAAGATATTGCGCATCACCTGTAGATATGCTCGTCATACCGTGGTACCCACGTCACTCTTCAGAATAAACTTTAATGTTTGCTTCCTCTTTGCGTAATTACCAATGTGTGAGCAGCAAAGGATGATGAGTCATCAGAAATTCGATACAGCAACCAAGCTCTTGTTCACAGCGCAGCGCTGTGGGCAAAGACCGCACATTGATGCGCTATGTGACTCTTTGTACTGACGCTAGCTAAACAGCATTTTCTTTCCCGAGTCACCCTTTCACTTTTTATGTGTCGGTTAGTCCCTTTCGATCACGGCAGATCCTCTGCCTGCACCGTCGTTTTCTCATGCGAGACCGTAATCACATTGGATATGGCCGTCACTTTCGCTCCAGCTCTGCATTCATTTGTACGATAGCGCCTGCCTACACGAAGACGACGAAGTCGAGACGGGAGCGCGAGCGGCAGAACACGCGAATCAGACGACACGTCTGCCCTTCCATTGTGTTACCCAGCGGTCAGGCACTGAACGCGCGATTCATCACGTATTCATCACATGGTCCCGGCCTGGATTGAATGCCCACGGCGAGACGAAAGAAGACGCCAGCGCGCGTATAGTTTGTCTACAGAGGTATGTGATAGGTATGCGGCTGCATTCACGATTGTTCACGAGATCTTACGCGCTTCGCGTGTGACAAGGTGTCATATGCAGTCAACGCCATCGCTCGTTGTGAGACGTGATGCTCGCGAGAACGTGAAAAACAAGTGAAAGATAAGATGCAATACAGACTTGAAGAAGATGTGAAATAGACGCGAAGCGGACGTGAATGTGATGGTGTGATACCGAGCTGAAGACGAAGATGTGACACAGCCACGAAGAAGTTGTGAAACAGGCGCAATGCACGTGTAAAGAAGACGATGTCACATACGCTCAATTCTACAGTAATCAAATAAGTTATAGGCCGATCTTTCAACTGCAGACGGTGAACAAGAACGAGATTGGGAAACAGATGCGAATAATGATTGACATATACAGGTCCGATAAAGAATATGTGTAACAGGCGTAACACAGATATGAAGAAGACGCAATACGGATCTGCAGAACTTGTGAAATATACATAAAGAAGTTGTGAAACAGGCATACCGCAGGCATGAGAAAGATGTGACTCAGACTTGGAGAAGAAAATGTGGAATAGACGTAAAGAAGTTGTTAAACAGACGTAAAGCAGACATAAACAAGACGTCAAATGCGTGAAATATACTCAAATAAACCTGATCAAGAATATGTGAAACAGGTGAAAAACACAGAAAAAACGGTTCACACGTAAAGCGGAATAATGAGGTACGAATGTAAAAAAACACAAACAAGAGAGTAAGGCATTGTGTTCCAACAGCGTTGGTCACACGAGTAGCCTTCTGTTCCCAGCGACAAACGACACCGTCTTTGTTCGTGGCAAGGCAGAATTGTGTACGCACGCTAATTCGCCATGCGTGTCGTGGACATCACGGGGCGCGGACAACCGAGAAAGCAAGCGACAATGAAGCTTTTCCACACTGACGTGCACGTCTCTCCTTGCATGCAACGCGATATAAATGGACATAATGCGAGACTCAACGCAAGTGACATAGTTACCTGAATGATATGAGTCAATTGATGCACGAGCAACATTGCGGGAAAAAGGAAAAGACAATGAACATTGTGCCGATTTGTAAAGCGACCACACGACGTTCGACAGAGTACCCGAAATTAATGCGTTGCTAAAACAAGCATACGTGAAACTTGGTGAGTTTTGAATATCTCCAGTAGGGCAATGAAACAAAATGCCCGGAAACAAAAACTATTATTTGTTTTCCGATACAGGGGCGATCATACCCATTTCCTACCTTTCATACAAATTGGTGCTTGCTTCAGCTTATTCCTCCATTTCCCATAGTGCGCAATGTTAACAGACACGATCGCTGTTCTTTTTCAGCAGTCATGCATTCCAACAGTAGCATAGTCACGGGAGAGGGTGCGTGGAAACTGGCCCCGAAATCTGGTTGTTACCTATACGAGCATCGAAAACAGGTTAACGAGCCGGCGGAAAGCAACCATCTCCCCCTACCATTCGTTAACTGCCTGGTTACACCGTCGGCCGCCAAGCAGGCACGGCACCAAGTTCACCGCAGCGCTTGTTCCGGTGGCGTCTATAGCTTCACAGCCGGACGGACGCGAACACAGTGAAGTACGAGATCTTTCCACGTTAGCATATGTGTGACCTAAAGACCGGCGCATGTGCGCAAAAGAAGATTCGCCCGCTGCTCACCTTGCCCTCTTGGCAGTCGGCGATGCACTTGATGGAGGCCCTGACCAAGTTGCGCACTCCGCGAACAGTGCCCTGGCGGGACAGGATGGCCTTCTCGACGTCCAGCGGACGTCCGCAGCTGACGCCGCTGCCGTCGGGCGAATACGACGGGGTATCCTCGAGTTCGCGCAGGTGGAACTTCATCTCGGCGCCGGAGTCGCTGTCGTAGGGCGCCTCGTCGTCGCTGCCCGTGCCGCTAGACGCGCCGCTGCTGCTGCGCTCGTCGGATTCCGCCGTCGTCGCAGCGGTCGCGGGAGACTGGGGCGACACCGCCGCCGGGACCACGGACACGCGAACCACGTGGGGCACGGGACTCGTCGGGCTGACACTCAGATCGGCCGTCGTCGTCTTCAGGGCAACCGGAGAGCCGTTCACCATCACGGACACGGGAGATGCCGGCGCAGCCATAACGGGCCCGCCGTGTTGCATGTTCGAACGCAACGAGATCCTGAAACACAATCGAGCACAGTCGAAGATGCCACCAAACACCGAGAAGAAAGAACCAGAGCCGCGGCTAGGCGACCGGGTAGTCCATCCCAGCAGGAGCTTATCGGGAGGAGGGGGTAGTCCAGATACGGTGCAGGTTGCCGAGCCGCGAGAATTCGATCGGCAATTAAGTGCCCCGGCGATAGGAAACACGTTTCGAACAAGGCTGAGCGAGTGGCACACACACACTGAGCGCAATGCGGCCGTTGCGCGTTGAGACGTTGCGCTTAGGCTACCGAGGCCATCGCTGAATGAGGCTAGTCTGAGAGAGCTGCTCCGCCGTCTTCGCTCGTGGGGCCGGTCGTGCCGGCAGGATGGGAGAGTACGGATACTCCTCACTCGGCCCCCACCTGCGAGAGAGAAATGAAGAAAAAAAAATAACACGCTTAAGAAACCGGGCGTTAGACATGCTAACAAACCCTCTGTCTCACATGGTGCCGAGAGAAACAGGTTGGTGTGAGAAGGAAGAGAAGGAGAGAAAAATGGAGGGAGAAGATGAGGAAGGAGCGACGGAACGGCGATCTTTCGAGGTGCGCGCGCAAAGCAAGAAAAGGCATCTCGAGCAGCAGGGTTTTAATTGACGTCGAAAGATGGCGCTCCTTCTTTTCCTCGGCGCCAGGTTTGAGATTCTTGTAGAGCGAATGTGAGCAAATCATGGAAGAAAATGACCGTAGGCCTAGTGGCGATTCATCATGAAGAAAAATGACTGCATAAAAATACTAAGAAAGAGGAAAGAGACAAACGAAAGCAGTACAAATAACTGTTTGTGTAATGAGACGAACGCCTAGCTTATGTACATACATCACACACATGTGCACCGAAAAAAAAAACGATAAAATACGCAGTGACCTTATACAATAACGCGATAGAAGTGCTAAGATAAATGACCGATAATACACCAGGAAACCGAGCACATCAGCGTCTCGTAGAAAGAAACAAATGTTGTTTCTGAGTAACTCGTCAGCCAATGTATTGCCACATTTTCTCCTTAAGTTTTGGCTACCCAACTTTATAAACGTTACACATGTACTCATATGATATAGCCGTCACGTTGGGTTAACGTCAATAGTAGTTAGGTGTCATGCGCTGAAGTAGATTTATGTAGCAGTGTCCAGGGATATCGTCCTCGCGAGCACCAGCGCTTCATAAAAGCTTATCGTTTCTGGTGTTGCTAATACTCATATTCCTCTTGGCATCGTTACACACGTGCAAACAACTTGTTATATTAACATCTGCAACTCTTCAACATATGTCTCTCGGTGCAACATTTATAGATATATTTAGCGTAATTTCATGACGTGTCGCTCAAAAAATTACAACATGGTCACCTTCCCTCCGCGTGCTTCGCATAACATCGATTCCCAAAATACGCGGGATCTGCAATTTTCTTCTATTTTTCTTTAGTAATGTAGTGCCAACAAACCCAGGCTGTTATATTCTGACATTTAAGCCATCAAGACGGCATGAAGCCACTGACAAAAAGTATGCTTGTACGATTTATAAGCTAACATTATTTCACTGTATGATTGTTCGTAAAAGAAGGGGTTACGTGAAGGCAGTCATCATGAGAACGGAAATTATTGCTATTATTAGTTCAGCGTTTCCCCGCGCTTCCTCTGGAAAAAAATTATAGTTTCACGAGAGGCGTGTCATTTTGGTGGTATTCTTTTAAAAATGATCTGAAGGATGGTGATGGAGACTGAAAGAATCACGCACGAACAGTCAACAACGTACACACATGACTAAGGTATTCACCCAAGAGCCACGCCTGTTTCCGTATGCACGCCGTTAACTCCCGATACATTCATGACCCTCTTTGTTTAAGTTCGACCACAACGACCTACAACGTTTCCTTTGTTTGACATTTTTCACATATTTATAGCATATAACAAAGTATCCCTCTCAGCGATCTCCGCCCCACGAAAGTTACAACTAATGAAGCTTACTCGCTGCATTTAAGCATAGCTTATACCATCGAGAGTATTATATTACACTGATAGCAGCACTGGTGTAGACCGGGTGCTTATGATCTTCGTTGCTGCCTCGCAAATAAACGAATAATGCGCAAAGGTCTATAGACCACTCTCGCGCGGGGTGGCCCGGACGTTACGATGCCGGGCCACCCACGGAACACCACTCGGTGGTGTGTGTATTGCGATGATTAATGACGATCTCGCTGCCAATGCGCAACGCGGGCTGCTGCTGACGCAGTCCGCTTACGTGGGCGTGCACTTAGCGAAGGGCATGGGTGTCAGAGCATATCCGCCCACATACTTCAGAAAGAAGAGTAATGCACGTTGCAGAGACGATGAGACGATGACCCGCTGATTAACTCCGGGTCCGTCCAGGCTATCTTCACTTTCTCTTCCTCGGTGCAGGTTATGACAGCCCTTTTGACAGCTTTGGCGCGTGCTTATTGAGAGCTGCATAAAAGTTCGCCGAGGCCCAAGCTGGGAGCGCCAGCAACGTCTCGCTGCTCCACAACACTGCGCCCCTCGCTGTGTTGCGAGTTTATCGTGCCGCAATGACGTTTACTCAGTGAATGCCCCAGATCCCACTCATTGTGGCAGTCGATGTCATGCAAATTCATAAGTGAGTAATGGCTTATATGGATTATTTGGGGGGGGGGGGGGGGCAAGCTCCTTAGGGTGTGGTGGGTCATTCCCTCGTAGTATGCTGTAGCCACATCTAGTTAGTTTTAAGAATTGCTCACTAGATGGCGCTGTGTTTATGTGTCCTTGAGAGTAATATCACTAGATGGCGTTAGCGGTTTCCGTATAGTTGACGATTAAAGAGAATAGATGGCGCTCTTTTGAGAAACTCACAGCATATCCAAGGAGTAAATGATGATGGGTGGGGTGAAACGTCCGTCCGATGCGTCCTCTACTGTGGTATGAGCGGACAGACAGACAGACAGACAGACAGACAGACAGACAGACAGACAGACAGACAGACAGACAGACAGACAGACAGACAGACAGACAGACAGACAGACAGACAGACAGACAGACAGGCAGGCAGACAGGCAGGCAGGCAGGCAGGACAGGACAGGACAGGACAGACAGACAGACAGGACAGGACAGGACAGGACAGGACAGACAGACAGACAGACAGACAGACAGACAGACAGACAGACAGGACAGGACAGGACAGGACAGGACAGGACAGACAGACAGACAGACAGACAGACAGACAGACAGACAGACAGACCATAGAGTTTCCTACAATACTTACTAGAGGGAACTCTGGCGCTAGTGTCTATGGGAGCTGCAACGCACGGCGCTTCAAAAAGCATGGGAATGATCGGTAGTACACACATTTGTCTAATCTTCGTACTTCTGGCCTGCCTTTGGCTCCGTGTGCGTTCATGTGGCTTAAAGCTTTTTCTCACAAAACAAAAAAGCAGCAAATGTTCAGCGATTGCGCTTCACCACCATATTTTTTCTACTTATTTTTTCAAATCAGGTCGCGAAGTTCAAAAGGGTTTGTTCTTTTCTTTAAAACGAAACCGTAACCAGCAATAAACGAAGACGCAAGTACGATTCGCCGTCCGCAAGTACGAAGACTAGGCAAATGTGTGTACTACCCATCATTCCCATGGTCGCTGAACGATCGCAGTGCCAGAGTGGCCTCTAATTAATTTCGAGAAACTCTATGAGACAGACAGACAGACAGACAGACAGACAGACAGACAGACAGACAGACAGACAGACAGACAGACAGACAGACAGACAGACAGACAGACAGACAGGCAGGCAGGCAGGCAGGCAGGCAGGCAGGCAGGCAGGCAGGCAGGCAGATGGACCGACGGACGGATGGATATAGATGGACGCTTCGTTCCACTCACCATCGTTCACTCCGTGGATATGCTGTGAATTTCTATTGCTTTGGGCCAAGCGTTGCAAGTTAGCTCCACCGCGGTTGTCTAGTGGCTAAGGTATTGGGCTGCTGACCCGCAGGTCGCGTGATCGAATCCCGGCTGCGGCGGTCGCATTTTCAATGGAGGCGAAAATGCTTTATGCCCATGTGCTCATATTTGGGTGCACGTTAAAGAACCCAGGTGGTCGAAATTTCCGGAGCCCTCCATCATAATCAAATGATGGTTTTGGGACTTTAACCCCACATATGAATTACTCGTTGCAAGTTAGAGTGACTTCTTTGTACACAGTAAGAATGGTTGACGAGTTTCCACTCCAGAATTGGAATGATTCCACATTTTCGCGATCCTGGAATGAAATTTTCATGCAACGGGCACGACTCCTGAAATAATGAAATTTGAATGCAATTACGTACATTTCTGGAAATAGAGCTCGTTTTCGTATATACGAACCATTTTTTAACCTTCAGGCATTATTAAGTCAGAGCCTCGAATTTAACAATAAAGTAGTATTTTTGAAAATGGCTTGGCTGATTTCAAGCACTGCAAATTTGTAAGAAACGTGCCTACCACAACTCCCTCCCGGGAGATATACTCTTATAGCCCGAAAGATCAGGCATTCTTGAGTGTCGAGCTGAGTCAGAGCTGGTCAGCCCGCACTCCCACTGCAACGGGGTATATCATTATTATCATAATCCTTTTTTTTTCATATTTCTTTCGCTCAAGTGCTACGAGTTAGCTTATACCCAAATTCGCATCTCAGGGCAAAGATGGCATTGGCGAGGAACTGATTTAGCTACACCCTTAATTGCTGCTGCTGTAATATGATGCTCAATTTAGTAAGGTATACGCCTGAGTGCAAGTCGAAGACGAAGGCCACAACGCATCCTCTAGGTCCACGTTTAGATAGCCAAAGCCAAGGGTGTAAAAGTGTGAATGATCTGCCTCTTCGTAAAAGAGGCCCCGCCGCGGTTGTATAGTGGCTAAGGTGACCTGAAGGTCGCGGGATCGAATCCCGGCCGTGGTGGCACATTTCCGATGGAGGCGGAAATGTAGGCCCAGATTTGGGCGCACGTTAAAGAACCCCAGGTGGTCGAAATTTCCGGAACCCTCCACTACGGCGTCTCTCATAATCATATGGTGGTTTCGGGACGTTAAACCCCACATATATCTATCTACCTGTCTTCGTAAAAGAGAAAACGAGACACAAATTACTGTATACAGACAAATACGTTATCTCTACAGATACTGGAGGGAGAGACATCCCTGCGCGTTGATTCTAAGTGATACCTCCACACGAAAGAGGCGAATGCTCTATCACTCTATCTACAGCCTGATATTTATCGCACGCGAGCATTTCAGTACCTCACATACGTTGATAACCTCCTCAGCAAGGAATACATTGCATACGTGTACGCACAGGTGAACTCAGAAAGTTATCCTCACACCATTCATGCTTGTGGGAAGAGGAGGAGGAGGAGGAGGAATAAATGAGGAAGGACCGGGAGGTTAGCCAGTTCTCAGACCAGCTGGCTACCCTGTACTGGGGAAGGGGGTAAGGGGGATAAAATGCTCGCGGGAGCCGCTTGTCAAGCGGGAGTGCTGATGACCAGTGCGGCCGAATGTTTCGTATTCGATGCAAACACACAAGGTGCTCCAGCGGTGCACCGTTTCAACTAATACCAGCAGACTTAGAGGGTCTTGGTCCACCTTAACCAAATCTTAATTTCCTTCATATTCATGTCTGATCAAGGCGCGTGGAGAAACCGTCCAGTTTCATTTGAACACCCCTTTTGTCAGCATAAAAATACGCTCTGCCATCGTGTTGGCATTAACGCATTCAAGCTTAAACAATATTAAAACTTAACCATTCGTTTGAACTGGCGGAACATGGGAGAGGCCTTTGTCCTGTAGTGGGCCCAGTCTGGCTGCTGCTGCTACTGATGATAATACTTATAATGATTATGATGATGATGAACATGCTGACCATGCAAATATTAGAGATAACGAGAGAACAGCCCCTGTAGGAATTAGTATGGTGCTATGGTTGTACCGCATGCACGAGACATGTCACCAAGCTACTTACCAATGGCCTTGATAACGTGTTCCGTGTACTTTTGCAGTTATCATAATGCATGTGATGCCAGCAGCTTTATGGGGCGTTCATTCTCAACTCGATAAAACTATGAAGGTGTCTTGCCTATACGTTGAGGAATTGCAGGAATGGAATTGAGTGCGGCTATTCCTTGAATGAGAATTGGCTAAGTTTTTTTTTCATTCAGACGAATTGAAAGCAATGTAATTGCAGCAAGTTCCAATCCTCCGAATAAAATTGGAATGAAATGCAGGCGCCCATTCCTCAACAGTGTTTTTGAGTAGTTTTAAGTAGTTACATCTAGCGGCCATGGTGCTCGTGGGCAGGCTCGTAGTGAGGATTTTTTTTTTCAGGTGGAGGAAACACGTGCTGAAGGGCCTTAACTATCTGAAATGTGTGCGTATTTAAGGAAGTAACAAAATGGAGGTGGGAGAGGCTCATACGACCCTTGCACTCTCCATCCCTCTGACTACGGAATCGATCATGGGCTTACCAGGCACGTCCACTTCAGTGACGCCCAAATGTATCAGATGGCCCCGCCGTGGTGGTCTAGTGGCTAAGGTACTCGGCTGCTGACCCGCAGGTCTCGGGATCGAATCCCGGCTGCGGCGGCTGCATTTCCGATGGAGGCGGAAATGTTGTAGGCCCGTGTGCTCAGATTTGGGTGCACGTTAAAGAACCCCAGGTGGTCAAAATTTCCGGAGCCCTCCACTACGGCGGCTCTCATAATCATATGGTGGTTTTGGGACGTTAAACCCCACATATCAATCAATCAATCAATCAATCAATCAATCAATCAAATGCATCGGATGGTACGACGTCACGTCGGTACTCCAGTTAGAGCACAGATGACAGTTTTATCGAAATGAAGTGCCCATTATACCATGTGGTGATGTGCATATGATAAGAAATGGTTTCCGTCGTATTTCTCTGGATTGGACAATGACTAAGTATAGAAACAGCTGATCGCCGACCAGCCCATGTTCTCTGAGGTGGCTTAAATTATTGGAAGACGGTGGCTGTGGCCGGCCCACCTGCAAGCGCCGCATTTTGTCGAGCGGGCGGGTGCCGAGTTTTTTTTTTTTTTTTTTTCGTCTACTGCGGCGTCAACAAAATCTGCGAGCTATGAATGCTTCGATTAACTATCACTCTATAGGCCAGCGAAATTCGCGGAGCTCTCTCAGCCTCACTCGTGAAATATATTGTTGCGCTTAGGGCTCACTCACTCTCACACTCACCAAAAGTTGCTTCAGCTGGACTCACTCGAGCTGGCCAAAGTAACACTCGCCCGGATTCACTCAGACTCACGGCTTGATCTCTGTCTGAGTGAGTCGAATGATGAGTGATTCGCCGACCGTTGTCAAATGACATATTTTAACACGTAGCAAAGGAACACACAATGTCTGGTCGGGCAACACCTTCATCTCTAATGGACTGAGCGCAAATCCAGAAATCAAATGTACAGCATACACACATGTACGGTGTCAGCAGTACCTTATAGGCTATCCAGCAGTCAAACACGACGCACGAGTGTATGTTTATTTCAGGGTTTGCGCTCAGTCTAATACAGTTGGAAGTGCTGCCCGTTTAGTCATTGTGCGTGTGTGTGTGCACGCGCGTGTGTGTGCGTGCGTGTGTGTGCGTGCGTGCGTGCGTGTGTGTGCGTATGTGTGTGTGCGTGTGTGTGTGTGTGTATTTGTGTGTGTGTTTGTGTGTGCGTGTGTGTGTGTGTTTTGGTCTGTGTTTGTGCTATTTCGCGGCTGAAGTATGTCATTAAGCAAGTACCTGCTAGGCCAACAAACAGTTTTTTCAAAACGTACACAAATCTTTAGTCTATACCGTTAGTGATCCATCGAGTGCCCCCCTGTAAAAAAATAATAAGCAAATATAGTTAAATGTTGATCTGCGCTCGTTAAGCACTTGACCTCCCGGCTACGGATGGTGCTTTTAGTGACCCAGTCGTGCAGGATTAACCGCGACTGCGGGTGTTCCTTCATGGTTGTTATCACGAGCGCTGACCCACGACTCCGATACCCGACTGCAGAGCAATCGCCGGGTCGTGGCCTATGCGAAAAACAAGCGCTAAATGCGGCGGGAATCAGTCAGTGGGACTTCGTTCGGGCGGAACTAAGTCGTTGCTTTAAGCCGATTCCGGCCATGATGCTGCCCTCTGGAAGCAAAAAAAAAAATGAAAAGAAACCCAGCTAAGAACACGGCAGTACTGCAATACATCGAACTCACTGCCGTATGCCGCAGCGGATAGGATGTTCTTTCTCATTTCATTGTTATTCATTTATTGTATCATTATTATGGATTTATTGCCAAAAATAACTGAAATGAAATGATTTACATTTATATACATTTGTCTCTAATTAGCCATACCACCTTTATTTATTTATTTATTTATTTCTCTCAGTACTTACAAAAGGCCTCGGTCATGTGGTACAGTGGTTGAAGCACTCGGCTACTGACCTGAAATTCCCGGGCTGAATTTCGACGGCGGGGGTCACATTTCGATGAAGGCGAAATGCTACGAGCCCCGTGAACTGTGCGATGACAAGACATGGTGAGGAGCACCGAATGATCAGAATTTCCGACCATTCGGCAGGCCCACCAATGACATAGCGTTTCGCGTTCCTATAAATTAGTCTCACACTCGTTATTATTTTTCGATCTGGTGGTACGGCTGAAGGCAATCGATTCACCTGGTCGCAGCACCAGAAGCACTTAGCAACAGTCACACGAAATGCAGGATTAACGGTCACCCGAGCCGTTCGACACGGGTAAAAAAAATATAAAAGAATCTAAATGCGAGTCGTCGGACCTCCGTACGAAACAAAAGCTGACCGCAACCATCACCCGGTCGGCCACAGGCGCGCGGATAATCTCGCGGCAGCATGGCTAATCCGGCGGAACCCCGACGTAAACAAACAGAAAACGACGACCGTATGCGGCTGAAGAAGGCGCGCATTCCAGTCCTGCTGTGCCGCTTACTCCGTGCCTCTACAAGAAGGAAGGAGAAGTAGGGAGCAAGCGCGAGAAGAAGTAAAACTCCACCACGGTGTCGCGGCTTAAGTCGCCAGCTTTCCGGCGATGTCACGGGTCTCTCGGCGGATTAGCGAGTCACGTGATACTATTCGCATTGCATTACATGCTCGCACGCAGACACAAAACAAACGCGGTCGGCCGGCCACTGCGGCTTACATTTGCGTCCATCTTTCCTTTCTTTTCTCTCTATCTCTCCTGGATCGCGGTGGTCTGTGCGCTTCTTTGCTCCAGACGCGAGGTGTCGTTCCCAGCTCCACTTCTCACGGGACCTTCCAAATCGGAAGGAGGCCACGGTCGCAATGGGCATTCCCGAAAAACAAAACGTTCGGACTCGCCTGACGCGGCGGAACGCAAGTTTTAGCTACGGAACGATGCAAACGATGGGTAGAGGGAAGGGGAAGAAAGACGCAAGGGGAAGAGAATGCAAGTTTGCTGCGGTGAGGTGGAAACCATCGGGAGAGGTTGAATGGAGAGAGGGGGTGGTTTGTATTAGGTCATTCGTGCATCTCCTGTAACCCCGGCGTGCCCTCTCTGTGCTTGTGAGGGCGTCAATTCGCGTTTAGCGGTTGAGCGGAAACCGCAGCCAACGACGACGAAGAAAGAAGAAAAGAAACGTGCTTACTCGTTGAGAACACAGTGGAGATGAACAGCCGTCTCGAGTTGCAGTAAATTAGCGCACGGGTTTGGAGAAATCACTTGTGCTCCGAATTATTTCACGCTTTTACTGATGTATCCCGCAGTGCGCGGATTACTTCGTATGCTATGCTGTAAGAGCTCACCCAGGTGACGTTCAGCGTGTCTTACACTTTTCTCGGACTCAAGTTGTTCTTGTATGAAGCCAGCGATAAATGAGAGGGATGTACGCGAGCCTATGCTTGCTCACGCGTTGTTACGACCGGGGTTTGCAGGCACGGAAGGTCCGGGATGAAGTTGTCGAGGCAGGAGGAAGAAAGAGGGTTTATTTACAATATATACAAGGTGAGCTCTCGTACATGACGAGCTCTTTCTTACATGGCGAGCTTTCGAATCTGGCGTTCCTCTACCTGGTGCTCCTTCGAATGAGCCGGTGGTTCATTATAAAGGGTATGGGCTCCCCAGATCCCTAGATCAGGGAACACGTGCATAGGACAGCGTCGACCAATCGTGCATCGCCCCGACTCGCGGCCGCCAACAGCTGACATTGATATGACGCATTCGTGACGTCACAACTACAGGGTCGTCGATATTCTCCGGTGTGCCCAGACACCGCTCAGAAGAACCGGTCCACAAAAAAGAAAAGACAAAAAACCTGCATAAAAATGCATTTAATAATTTTTCGGTATATTTTTTTTTTAACTTTCAGTGAACGTAATCTGGACAAGGTGTTATAGTTCTCTTGGTGCTACTGTAAAGGGCGAACTTGTCCTTTACAAGTGAACTTGCGGAAGCATTTCATATAACAATGCTAGGGCTTCCACCTGTATCAGCCACCTATCTTTGTCAGATATGGCCAAAGATGTGACACTTGTCGAAGGGAGGGCATATCTGAGCAGAGACGCATGCCATGTATCTTCAGTGTCTTGCTTTGACTAAGGGTGAGCTTGCAATAGGCGAGGGGAACGTTTGGGCATATGTTTTCTTTTGCAGCAATAGAGCCTCGAGTTTCGAGTAAGCGCTCGCGTTGTGGCCTTTCTTGTCCCTGTCGCCTTAGTGCTTGCAACTGGTAAGTATGAGTCAGTATAAACTATAGCCTGATTTTCTGTTTGCATGCTTCAAAGGCTGCATAATGCGAAGCGAAGATGGGCGCTCGCAAGGTCTCCGCGATTAAAAAGGTAGTGGAGACGTTTGCTTGGCCTAACGCCTTGCACGCTAAACTCCAGATGAACAGGATAAAGAACGTAGTGAGTTTGATCCCTGCCGTGTGAAGCTTGATTTGATTTGATTGATTATTGGGGTTTAACGTCTCAAAACCACTATTTGATTATGAGAGACACCGTAGTGGAGGGCTGCAGAAATTTCGACCACCTGGGGTTCTTTAACGTGCACCCAAATCTGAGCACACGGGCCTACAACATTCCCGCCTCCATCGGAAATGCAGCCGCCACAGCCGGGATTTGAACCCGTGACCTGCGGGTCAGCAGCCGAGTACCTTAGCCACTAGACCACCGTGGCGGGGCCCGCGATTAAAGAGTAGTTGAGACGTTTGCTTGGCGTAACGCCTTGCACGCTATACTCCAGATGAACAGCATAAAGAATGTAGCGAATTTGATTCCAGTCGTGTGAATCTTGCCGTCATTACTAAGCGTATAGCGCCAGCGTGACCCCGATGTCGCAGCTATTCTCCTGGTTGTGTGCGGCACAGCCGCCGCAGACTGGGGAGGAACAAAACAGAAAGGACAACAATGTTTCCGCGCTTATTCAATTCTCTCGTTCTTTTCTTCCAATCCCCAGTCGTGTCGCCAGCCGCCGCTGTAACCGCCTATCGCGGCGCTGTCCTAGTGGCCCCAAAATGCGACCGTGGCGGCTCCTGCGACGACAGTAAAAGACGCGAGAGAGTTCAATCCACACGAGACGTCGCGCTCAGGACACGCTCTCAGATGCAAATTTTTTTTTCTCGCTCCTGTAAATTGATAAAACGCCCTATACGGAGAATGACTGCGCCGGTATATTGTGAACGGGGGTAGGCGAGCGAAGAAGACGAAAAGAGGTTTACGAGACAGTCAAACGATTGTTACAAAGAAAAAAAATAATAATAACAACGATGTATGCAAAAAGGACTCGCGCGTGCTGCAATAGACACGCCTTTTGCTTTTTTTTCGTCTCGATTTAACGAGATTAATTTTTTTGTTTCTTTTTTTTCGCCCAAACAAGATTGGTTTAGGCTGACTCCTTGCCTCGTTCGCGATTGTATTGCGCGGTTTCGGGCTGCGATTTCCTTTTCGCGTCGGGACCGAGGCACGCCAGCGACAGTATTAGCAACGAAATGGTACGTCTTGTTTTAATATCGGCTGTCAAGCGTGTGGCCGGTGAGTTAAGGATTAATCAAACACGGATCGTACTATAGGGGCATCATTTGGAATGACCGTTTTAGCTATTTATTTTCCTGTTTGAGGCGAGATTGTCTTCAAGCAGACGTATGATAAAGCTCTTAAGGCATTTGCGTAGAGTGCAAACAGAAAAAGTCAGGTTGCCGACAACTACGGCACCCGCAATCGATCTGGGCCTCTAATGTAAATACAGAAATGACCCACTTTTGATACGAGGGCTGCGCACACTTATCGGAGCGCTGGTTTGCCTAACCTTTCGGGAGTTTTGTGAGCAGCGAGCTATAATCTGTCGGCGCTTGTCACTATATATATATGTTGAAACTTTTCGTAAACCTTTGATTGGAAAGATCGTGTGAAGTGTTGTTCGCGCATTCTGGTCCACCAATTCGAATAAATTGTAATAGTTGAACAAACTCCTTCGTTGATGTGGAGAAGCTGATTAATGCACGCACGGTGTTTTCATTCGTGCGGCTTCGCGAAATAATCCCCAACTCACCGAGTTGGTCTACGTTTCTCTGAGCAATGTAACAGGGCGTGCACCGATAAGAAACATCGAAAACGCGTCCGGCTGCTCTAGTATCCCGAATATGCTAATTGCGAAGTGGGACCATCCACCCGGTTCTGGCACCATCTCCCCCCCCCCCCCTTGTCATGAAGGAAAGACATATTTCGGTTTTTTTTACAGTGAAGCTGTGTCGTAGCTATGCAAACAGTAGCCCTGAAAACAATAGCCCTGCCAACAGAGAATTCCTTGCAGTCATGTACCACATTATTATTACATAAAATTCGCAAGCCTCATTACTCACGCTGGGCCGCTAAAACATAAACAAGTAAACATTTAACAAGATTAAGCAAAACCTTTCACCTAAGATGGTCAGCCTGTCTGTAGTCCAGGAAACCGTGTGCTCGGGTCACCTGCTCCGACTACGTTGACACGGTATTCCATGGAACGAGCTTGAAAGCCGTGCCTCCCACTGCTCACGAGTAAACTCTTTGGTGTTAGCTGTACCGTGTAATCCATGACATGTTCAGCTTATGTGTAACAGACAGAGTTTGGCGGGCAAGGCAGAAGGTGCAGATACAGTTGTATACGTGGCAGGCACTGTTCCGTGGATCGAGTATACGATGCCGCAAACATGGCGTGGCCCACTGTCATCAGGAAGGATGTCTCTCACTTCCTTCGCAAAATGACATGCCCGTGTCAGTGGTGTTCGGGCAATCAACTTAAAAAGTTTTAACTATACCCCAAGGGAGGCGTGAAAGTGCTATGCCAGATCAGAGGAGAAGCCCGCGTGACCACGCATGCTGCAGAACCCGTGCGCTTTTTACTCGTGCTCCACCTCGACGAACAAACAAAAAGGTAAGAAGAAAAAAACTGGAACACCGCGGGGGTCGCGAACAACTATGTCGACGTGTCTCCGACGAGACGCCGCCACTGCTTTCTTTGGTATTCCCACCTATATTCTTTGTTTGTTGGGCTTTTCTATCCCCCCCCCTCCCCCCAGTGGGCGAGTCTGTCCCCAGTATACTTACATACCCAGCGCGCACAGAGAGTTCAGCACGCAAACGGGCGCTTCCAGCGGAACCATCATCCTCTCGGGGCGTTGACGACCGTGGCCCAAAACTTGGCACGAAAGCGCGCGCGTGTGTGCACGCGCTCGACTCTCACGCCCCTGCACACGCTCGAAGCACGAAACGAGCAGCAGTAAACGTGCCGTCCACGGGCGGGGCAGAAACGTGAATTAAATTGTCGAAGGATCGTTCGAACTCCCCGGCAGCCAAGCTGACGGCCGGCTCTGTTCACGGAAGATTCACCATCGAGGTCACACGTTTACCCCCGTATTCACAAACGCTTCTTCACTCAAGAACTCTCCTCGACTTGAAAAAGTCGATGGAAGCGCCGTCTCTTGGCAGAACAAGTTACTGCATGTCGGCAATATTCTGCAGCGATTCTCAAGAAGCGCAGCGTCAATTTCAGTCGGGCAGCGGCGCAGTGCTTAACTCATTCAAGTGAAGGATGGAATTCGAGTCGAGGAACGTTTCTGAATACGGGGGTTAGAACTGGTGGAACGTGCGTTGCACTCCTGCATGGCCTCAGCTCTACAATACGCAATATATTTTCGCCTGCATTAGTGAGCATTTTAAGTGAACAAGCAGTTGAAAGCGAAGGTTTCTAAGTGATTGATTGATTGAGTGAGTGAGTGAGTGAGTGAGTGAATGAGTGAGTGAGTGAGTGAGTGAGTGAGTGAGTGAGTGACGAACTTATTCCGAAATATGTGTAGTAGCTGGTCTGAGACGGACCACTCAGATCGTCTTCCTGTAACCTCTACTGGATAGCCCAGGTTTGGTCTTGTAGATCGGAGCTGAGCAGAGTTTTCCGCCATCGCTTGCAGACAGGTTATGCGAGTCTAATTGAATTTTCTGGCTGCCTCTTCTCACCTCACAATGTTGGTTGTTGATAAATGCTGTAAATGCAGGGTCACCCCAGCGTCTTTTTATGACAAAAATAGGGTTGTTATTATCATCACCAACATAATAATAATAATAATAATAATAATAATAATAATAATAATAATAATAATAATAATAATAATCATTGCTAAACTGTCACACTATTTAATACATAAAATGTATGATCTGTATATTGCAATTTTTTTATGCTCCATTAGGCGCTTCATGTCTCAGCAATAATGTCTGACCACCTCGTGCATGGGCGATTTAACTTTCCGTCAATTTTTACTGTGTCTATCGTTAAACTTTTGATCAATTTAAGCGGCATCTCTCAAACATGACCAAAATAAAGAAGTTTCGGTTTCCTAATCATGGCATTTAATGTTTATTCGCCACAAAATGTCGACACAGTAAAGGAAACATTTTGTAGCTCTACAGATGAGTCGCATTGGTCATGGGACAACCTCCGACATCGAAGATTACAATATCTTTACTACGATACATGTCAATATTTTCCATCCTTTTAACAAACGTGCCGAACCATAGAAACAAAGCTAAGCGAAAAAAAGAATTGGCCGCCTATCTGCGTGCGTCGCTGCAAATGTCGCCAAAAGGCCTGCCAAGCACTCATTTATGTTTTGCCTTGCCTCAGACTGCGCCTCCTCCATGTTGAATCGGCCGCATCTGACTGGCATTGACAAAATAGAGGAGGCGCTGCGACAAAGTCGCTGCGAGAGATATGAACGCCATCTGGCAGTGTCGTCGTGAAACATGAGCTTGTGCAGAACCCAGGGCTATTGACAGGTGACAGCACCACATCGTCGGCAGAGCGCTTTTTTTTTTTTCGGGCATAGCATCACACTTCCAGCATAGCGTAAGAAACACCCACTCTTCGTTCATATAACGTCGCATTTTCAGCGCAGAGTAAGAAACACTAGCGTCTTCGGAATTAGAGAGAGAGAGAGATAAAGATTCAAGGAAAGGCAGGGAGGTTAACCAGACGCACATCCGGTTTGCTACCCTGCACTGGGGAAGGGATAAAGGGGAGAAAAGAGGTTGCACAAAGATGAGAAGGTACACACAATCACGAGCACACTCGGGGAGCACACACAGTTCACAGGCGGTCGCTCAGGTTTGTTGACTTAAGGTAAAGAAGCAGTGCTTTAGTTGCTTTCTGCGCAACTGAGGCAGATGCCCAAGGTCCTAGTATCTTCTGCACACAAAATGGTCCGGGGTCAAGTCGATTCAAAACCATCCGTAGCTGGCATCGCTGTGTGTCGTAGCAAGCGCAGCTGCAGAGGACGTGTTCGATGGTTTCTTCATCTCCGCAGTAGTCGCATGTAGAAGTGTCTGCCATACCAATGCGAAAGGAGTACACCTTTGTGAATGCAACACCCAACCAAAGGCGGCATAACAGTGTCGCATCGGAGCGGGAAAGTTGTGATGGTAGCTTTAGCTTGAGCGAAGGATCCAGTTCATAAAAATGACACCTTTGGAAGCTGGTAGACGACCAGAACGTGCGTGTGAGATCTCGAGCCAGCAGGTAAAGTTGTCTTGCTGCATCATTCCTTGATAGAGGAATCGGGACTACACGGGTTTCTTCATGGGCTGAGCGGGCTGCATCATCGGCTAGTTCATTTCCGGTAATACCGATATGTCCAGGCAGCCATTGGTATATAATATCATGCCCTCGTGCTAGAGCTTCATGATGGCAATGCCTTATTTCTTGTACCAGTTGGTCATGGCTCCTCCTACGCAAGGCAGACGGCAAACTCTGAAGCGCTGCCTTCGAATCACAGAATATGACCCATTTTCCTGGACGTTCTTGAACGAGATATTGTAAAGCAGCCCTTATAGCAGCAAGCTCTGATGCCGTAAATGTAGTCATATGCGACAACTTAAACTTGATTGTCATTTCTGCAGCCGGAATTACAGCGGCACCTGTTGAGCTGCTGGATGAGACGGACCCATCAGTGTATATCTGCGTTCGGTCTAAGTACAACTCATGTAATAATAGCAGTGTTGCTTGCTTCAATGCTACTCTGGAGTGACTGCTTTTCTTTTTGATTCCCGGAATTTCTAGACGTACTTGCGGCTGGTCGAGGCACCACAAAGGGCATGCCGTTCTCGCAGCTGGTGTATATCCTGATGGAATGCTGTTTAGGTGCTTGGCTATGACGTCTGAAAACGTAGCACGTGGTCTTCCGGAAGGTAGAAGGGCCAAGTGGTGGTCGGGGACACGGCTAGCATGTCGAATGTGCGCTCTGAGGCAATCCACAGCTATATATGTCCTGACCGGATGGTCTTTGGCAAGCATGATTGTGGCATAAGTAGAAGCGCATCGGGGCAGTCCTAGGCAGATACGCAGTGCCTGACCCTGTAAACTCTCCAATGAATGAGTATTCGATTTGCAAGTGTTAGTCAGTACCGGCAAGCTGTAGCGCAATAGACCCAGAAATAGGGCCCTGTACAGCTGTAGCATGGAGGCCACAGAAGTTCCCCATGCTTTACCGCACAAGAATTTCATGATATGCACAATAGACAGCAGTCTATTCTTCAAGTACGCACAATGTGGGCTCCACGAAAGACTTCTGTCGATTATTATGCCCAGGAAACGATGCGTCCGTGCATATTTGACACTCTGCTCATTGATGTAAACAGGGTATGGCGTCATTGGTTTGCGTGTAAACGCCATCAACGCGCACTTCACAGTTGATATATTTAGGCCTTGTTTCTGAAGGTAGGCTGTTGTGAGGGTTGCTGCCCGCTGTATTCGTGCACGCACCTGAGGGCGAGTAACTGCAGCACTCCAGAGGCAAATATCATCGGCGTATATGGATAGGCACACCGACTTTGGCGGAACCTTCACCAGACCAATGAGGGCCACATTGAACAATGTGGGGCTTAAAACACCTCCCTGAGGTACTCCGCAGTAGGTGTAATGTTGGGCAGTTGTACCCTCATATGTTTGTATAAAGAAACCTCTGCCAGTTATATAATCTTTTATCCATTGAAACATTCGTCCACCAATGCCCATTGCTGCGAGAGAAGTGAGGATGGCATCGTGAGCTACATTATCATATGCACCCTTCACGTCAAGAAAGAGTGCCACTGATATGCGCTTGCGACTTTTTTCTTGTTGAACAAATGTCGATAAATGAAGGACACAGTCAATGGAGGAGCGGCCCCGACGAAAGCCTGCCATGCAAGAAGGGTATTTGGTGTATCGTTCCAAGTACCACTCGAGACGAAATAGAACCATTCTTTCCATCACTTTTCCGAGGCAGCTTGCGAGGGCAATAGGGCGATACGCTGTCAAGTCCAATGGTGATTTTCCCGATTTCAAAAGTGGTATTAATCGACTCATTTTCCATTCTCGGGGAACACTGCCGCTGAGCCAGGAGTTGTTGAAGCATGTTAAAAGTTCTTTTCTAGCTTTTTGTCCAAGGTGTCGCAACGCACTATAAGTAATACCATCAGGACCTGGCGATGACATGCGCTTAGAAGCGACTAACGCACCTTCCAGTTCTTCCATGGTGAACGGAATGTCCATTTCTGGTAATCGCGTCTCAGGAACGATCACGGCGTCGATGCTCTCGTTCACAATATTCCCGGCAACTCTCGTGCAAAATTCTTCAGCCACCTCAAGTTCTGTTTTTCCCTGATGGAGTGCCAAAGTTTAAAAGGGTGCCGTTGTTGTGGAGAGGAGCGAAGACCACGAACTGTTCTCCAGATATATGACAGCGGTTTATGAAGGTCTAGAGATTCGCAGAATGCTTTCCAGCGTTCGCTCTCCAGTTTGTAAATGCGTCGTTGAATCTTTTTCTGGAGCCGCCTTGCTTCCCTCAGATCGTAAATTGATCTTGTGCGTCTGTATCGTCGTTCTGCACGCCTTCGTATAGCTCGTAATTTTTCCAGTTCGATGTCAAACTGTGTTACTTTAGACGAAAATGGTAATTTACATTTGGACGCTTGCATAGCTTCCACTATGGTATTTTCCAGGCTGCAGGCGAGGCCTTCTTGGCAAGCGTTCTCAACACGCGATGCAAACATCGACCAGTCAGTGCCAATTGCAACACCGGAAGAGAAATTTTTTACGATACCATCGATCGTCACGTAGGTGGGTATGTGATCACTCCCATGGGTGTCAATATCGCAAAACCACTTAACTTTGTGAGAGAAGCACCGTGACACCAATGTCAGGTCAAGGCAACTGCCATACGTGAGACCCCGCAGATATGTGGGGGTACCATCGTTCATGATGGAAAGGTCGTAATCGGAAGCGAATGTAACAATGTTACGGCCCCTGGCATTCATCCTAGTGCTCTCCCAAAGCATGTGATGGGCGTTGAAGTCACCGGTGATGATCCAAGGCCCATCGGTTCTCATTAGGATGTCTTTTAATCTGTCGCAGTCAAATCGCGATGACGGAGATATATATCCACCAATAAGCGTGAACGAAACTGCATTCTTCTTCACACGAAGACACACGTACTGATTGTCATTTGAACTTATTGGGTGCGAAAGATAAGTCAAGTCTGTGCGAATGTAAACAATTACTTTGCTTCGTTCTTCGCAAGCGGCTGAACAAAAAACTTCATAACCGGACAATTTATAAGGCGTTGACACGTTTGGTTCACATATGACAAGTATAGGGAATTGATTGGCCCGAACAAATTGGCGAAAGTCCGAGATACGGGACTTCATGCCTCTGGCATTCCACTGAAAAATCGACGCACTTTTAACTTCAGTGCGGAAGATGAGATTTTGTTGAGCCATTGTGCTTATACGAAGTTAGCAAGAACTGGATTCAGTGCATCCAGTATTTGCAGTGCACTCTTAGCAGACGGAGATTGTATGCTGCTCAGTAGCGTGCGAATCGTGGCAATTAATGATTGCACAATTGCAGCCACTTGCCTGTCTTGGTTGGAAAGATCTCGAACCGGGAGCGCGGACTGGCCGTCATGAAGCTCCTTCGGTTCGCATGATGCTGCTTCCCTTTGAAGTGCAGGCCACTCTGTCGCAGTTATGGTATGCTCACTGGCTTTGTCCTTTACAGCCTTTCCCGCGGCATGTGGTCTGGGAGGCAAAGGAGGTGGTACTGATGAGGGATCACGCAAACGTGTCGAGGAGGTAGCGGGCGTCCTCGAAGACCGACGTCGACGTGAACGACGCCTTCTGACTTTAGCTGCGGCTTCTCGATGAGATGAGTGATCGCGCACCATCTCCTTCAAGATGGCAATTTCCTTCTGAATCCGCGGGCAGTCCTTCGATGTGGCTTCATGGGATCCATTGCAATTAGAGCATTTCTTGACAGTTGCGACGCACTTATCCGCTTCATGGTGCTCGGCGCAGCGGTGGCATACCACCGAATTCTCGCAGACGCTGCTCACATGTCCAAGTTTCATGCATTTACGGCACTGGAGAGGCTTTGGAATGAAAGGCCGCACAGCATGTCTGAAGTACCCCACCTTCACATGAGAGGGTAGTGATGTGCTCTTAAACGCAATCTTCACACAGCGAGACATCCCTAGCCGGGTGACATCAACAATTGGAGTATCAGTTGTTGACTTGACAAGAAGTTGTAAGTCCTTATTGGAAATAGCGACATCAATGTCGTAGATCACGCCGGTTACTACATCACATCCCAAGGGAACATGAGAGCGCACCTGGTTGCCGTCCAAGTCAGTTACACTGCGCAGAACGCCCAACGCGCTTGCGTGCAAAACGTCCACAGCTAGTATATTCTTTCTGGCGTTCACTCTTATGTCCGTGATCTCATTTGGCACGAGCGTTTCCAGAGACCTCGACACAGACTGTCTGTTAAGGCGTTTCATGCTGACGGTAGGAAGTGCAGGCAGAAACAGGATGGTATAAGTGTTCGATTTTGGCGCTTCAATTACAGTTTGAATAGTTGAGGAATTACGTATCTATGTATCTTATGGTAAACGAGCACACCGTTGAACGTCTAATACTTACATATCGATGTTGCGCCTCAGATATGCGTAATATTTGCTTTTTGATCGACAGTGTTCACAAGTACGAACGCAGCCACCAGTTGAAGGTGTCTATAGGCGTTCAGCAAATGCTTAAACTTTGGCCCGGTGGCGCGCGCGCGGCGCGCGCGCGCACACACACACACACACACACACACACACACACACACACACACACACACACACACACACACACACACACACACACACACACACACACAAACACACACACACACACACACACACGCACGCACGCACGCACGCACACACACACACACACACACACACACACACGCACGCACGCACACGCACGCACACACACACACACACACACACACACACACACACACACACAGAGAGAGAGAGAGAGAGAGAGAGAGAGAGAGAGAGAGAGAGACAGACCCAGATGCCTGCGGTGAAGTATCGCAAGAAAGACCATTATCTTTAATTTCACATTTAAAGAAAATACGGGCTATAGTGTGCGTGTGAAAAGGAGCGATGACTACACGGACGAAGCCGGAAGCGAAAAGCAAACGCCGGAAGCGAAGGTGCGCACGAGTACAGTATATACGCCACCACTCGCTTTCGGAAGTCGATTTATTGCCGGAACGAACGGGTCTCGTCGCGGTTTGATGGAAGGGCGACATCTTCCGGTGGAGGGCCCGTTCTTCCACCCGGAACCGACAGCATCGGGTGGCCCGCTCCGGCGCATCAGACAGCCGTCGTAATCGAATATTACCCGTTACAGCTCGTCGCCACATGCCAACTGTGCCAGAAGCGGGGACCCCAGAAAACGAACGGTTTGTTGTACGCCCTGTAAGTAGCGGTCCTTCTTTCCGCCGCGCGATGCCAGTGTTCGGAGTGCGATTATAGGTTTCACCCGTACTGCGTAGCTACTGTGCGTGCAACGGTTCTATATATGTACGCTCTATACTCGGACGCACCTTCATTCACTGTTTACTCTACCGTCTGCTGTTAATGTTGACTTAGTAGCGTTGCGCCTTTTATACCTGTTATTATTTCCGTAACAATACCAACTGGCCATCACCGTCCAGTTAAAGAATCTGATTAGCATCGAAAGGCAAGCGGAAGCACTCAGAAATGGCTCCCATTTAATCAGAGCTCTTATGTACTATAATTGCTCAGTCAACACTATGAAAATGAGCGCATAAGGGCTCCCAGCTTGAGCATGTTCATCATTCGAGTAAAATGCGCGCCGATATCCATTATCCATTATCCATTATCCCTGGTCACGTTCGCATTGCGTAAAAATCCCACGCCACTGCTGCTCTCACTCGCCACAGTGTTCTAGTGGTACACGACTGCCGACTCGAAGGTCGCGCGATCGAATCCCGGCCACAACGGCCGCATCCCGATAAAGAGAACATGCTCGAAGACCATGTAAATAATTTTAGGTGCACCGGCTGAAAAAAAAAAATCCAGCTGGTCAAAATTTCTAGAGCACTCCACTACAGCATCTCCCATAATATTATTGTTGTTTTGGAACCCCAACAATTACTACTTAGCAATCGCGCGGTGCTTTTCACGGACGTTTATGGTTGTTTTATGAAACCGTGTCGCTTAGTATATATTGCTGTCTTCTCTGTGCCGTTCCTAAGCATTCAGTTTACCACCTCTAAACAGGCTGTTTATATATCTGTCCTTTTTTGGCACTATACGTAAACAGCGTACGCTACAACAGCACGAGAAGCTTCATGGTCACCCTGAAAGTCGACGCCATATGTAAGCAGGCGTTTTTTTTTTCAGCCTTATTACCTACTTCAAATCTGCTTTATCCATCGTTTTTATTGCCACCTTCCATGCAGAGCGGTCAACCGGAACAAGCCCTAGTTCACGTTCTTCCCGTTCATTTTCCTTATCTCTGAAGCGCGAACATGTGTATGTATACATACGGGAAGCAATTACTTTTTTTCGTACAGTCTATACATGAACATAAGCAGTATAGTGCATCATTCACACAGTAACTAGCCAAACGAGTCATTATTGGAGCGCGACGGAAACCTGTAAAGTTCGCCCATATATAGCGTGCGTACTGCGCTCGGGCGTGTCAAGGCCCGAAATAGCAGAATATCGAGGAATATATGTTAAATGATGCATTCTGTGACGAATAGCTCCTAAAAAGATTTTCCTCGCTTAAAGGCTGCCGTTTCGTTGCTGCGTCATGGCTCCGGCTTTGAAATTGGTTGCCTACGTTCCCCGCTTAGTTTTCGAGAGGCCACTATTGTGAGCATAGAGAAAGCATGAAGCGTATACGCAAGAGGAAAGATCAAAAGCAATCGCAGGTACCGTAACTCTTTCTTTCTTTCTTTCTTTCTTTCTTTCTTTCTTTCTTTCTTTCTTTCTTTCTTTCTTTCTTTCTTTCTTTCTTTCTTTCTTTCTTTCTTTCATTGACGGTCATACATTCATAGTGGTTGTGGTGATGGTGGCACCGGGGCCACCTCCCACCACCACCATAACCACCAGTGCTACTACTACTACTACTACTACTACTACTACTACTACTACTACTACTACTACTACTACTTCTACTGCTACTACTACTACTACTACTACTACTATGGCTATGATGACGACAGAGACGACGACGACGACAACAGCAGCAGCAACAACAACGAAAACAACAACCACCTTCACAACGTCCCTTATGTTTGTTTGGACACTATCCCCCATGAAGCTGTCAGTTTAATTGTGGCAGCTAGATGTGATGTGAGCGCATTCACCATGTAGAGTATATCATTGAAATACTTTTCGAAAATCGGATGTTCAAAATAGGGAAAAAATAATAAAGTTTAAATAGCATAAAAGTCCAGTTCACGCCCCGCCGCGGTGGTCTAGTGGCTAAGCTACTCGGCTGCTGACCCGCAGGTCACGGGATCGAATCCCAGCTGCGGCGGCAGCATTTTCGATGGAGGCGAAAATACTGTAGGCCCGTTTGCTCAGATTTGGGCGCACGTTAAATATTGCCAGGTGGTCGAAATTTTCGGAACTCTCCACTACGGCGTCTTTCATAACCATATGCTGATTTTGGGACGTTAGACTCCACACATCAATCAAAGCCAAGTTTACACTACCGTACAGCACCTGAGCTAACGTATTTAAAAATAGGCAACTCAGATATTCATTACACACTTGAGGAACTAGAAATTTAGCCTTTTGACTCACAGGAGACGTCTCCGTTGCAAAGGGGGTGGTCATAGTAACCATCCATCAATACTATAGGTTTAACTTACAGTGATGGAGGCCAGGCTTACCGTTGGGTGGAATACAAAAGGGGCCAGAACTCAAGCCGAATGCAGCTAAAGTAGCCATTACATTCAATATTATCTCCAAAATTGTAACCAAATAGAACAGGAGTAGTATTATGAAGAGAGTCTTTACTATTGATGAATAAATAAAACCATTTTCAATAGGCAACACCAGAAATGTAAAAGTAGCCTGTAAATAGCCATTGCAACAACTAGAAATTTTCGTTAACAAACAGGTTGAAAAGTAGCCAATTTGGCGCAAAGTAGCCACCAACAGTAACCCTGATGGAGGTCACACAATCGGTTCTCCGGAGCGCAACTGTGGTTGTTTGTCACCTGGGGCCGAATACCCATAACTTCTCTTTCGTAGGTGTGTTCTACAATTGGTCAGTGGGCTTCGCTATACCACATGTCCCCCATCGCAATTTGCTGAAATGTTCCCTAAAAATTTCAGCGTTGGATGTTTCTTGTGGATACGGGGCTCGTAGAACAAGATCTCCTAAATATGTAAGCATAAGGCGTAAAGCTTACTTGCAAGGTCTAGCCGGTATTTCCAGAAACAAGGGGGTGTTGCAGACACCCACGGGGTAAACTTCTCTTCAGCGGGTTGCCAACAAGAACGTTTCTCGTACCACAGTAACGAGATCACAATCGCGAAAAAGTATCGTTTGCTCCCTGTGTGACTGCACGAAGTATACAGAGGCCGAGAATCGGCACGGCGTCCCGTCTTGCATAACCGCTCAGCTGTACAGCATTCTACACCCTTCGGCGACCGGCTCCGCATACTACCATACTACCGGCAAACTGCGATTCTACGTAATGCAATCAACGCAAGACGAAATAAGACCCACGGGACATTAAGCGAGACCTGGTTCGGCTGACTCCGGTTAACCATTTTACCGGCATGACATCTTTATAGCAGAGAGCGTGCATGGGCGTGTTTGTAGGTGCGGGTATTGCGGTACTACCATGAATAAAAGAAGTGCGTTCGCGATGCCATTAAAAACTACTCACACCGTTTCCTTTGCCGTACTACCTTCTGTGCCCGCTTATTTATCTGATCTTCACTTCGGCCACAGAGAAAAAAAGGTTATTTGGCTGTGGCACAATACCACGGAGACCTGGGGGTATTCAGTGAGAAACTATACGGAACCAGCAAGTGGCGAGCGTGGGCCAGTTAACGTGAAAAAAACAAACAAACTGGAGAGGCATCGTTGTCGCTGCCAACGCAGCGGAGGCCTGTAACGACTGGTCATTCGCGGGTCAACGCTACGGTAAACACACCCCCTAGTCTTTTACTGCTCTGCCCGCCTTAAGGTAGCAAACACGTGCCACTGGTTTGCGCATTTTATGTAAGCGCGTTATTTGCATGAATGCAATGCATTGGCACCACTCCGCTTTAAGCGCGAAGTGAATGAGACGAAAGAGATGATAAAGAAAAAAACCAGAGAGGATACGGACATGGTTCACAAAATTCAAAACAGTCATCCGAATCCGAGTAAAGTATACACGGATTGAATTAGGAACATTTAGGTCTAAGTAAGGCCCATACTTTCATTTCCACACGGTATTCAGTTCTGGCTATATCGGTGCCACTTCGACTAAAACGCGTAGATCAGAGCCAAAGTTATCTTTGAAGACCAAATTCGTCGAGACGGCAGGATGTGGTTATCTCGAGAAATTGCACATATCAGTCGAGTGAAAACATTTGTCGTGCTTGCAGTATTGAGTACTGTACATCTACGTTAAACAAAAAAAGGGCAAAAAAAGGAAAAAGGTGTTGAAGGTAGGGAGGAAATGAGGGTGGGAGCGAATGAATCAACACTAAATTAATACTTTTTGACACATTTATTACGCGTCATAAATTTCTCCGCGGACGTCTGTTCAACTTGTAATGCGTAAGTTTGAGTTTGACGAAAACTGCTATTGATTCAAAAGATCCAAAGCCAAGACGAAAGAAGACTGGAAGAGGCATATACCGCACAAAAAAGAGGGGAGATTACTAGTACAAAATAGAGAATAGGGTTTATTAAATTTTGCTTCGGATGTGCTGGCAGCCAGAAACTGTTCAATCATATTGTCTTTTCGCGCTGATGTTGTACAATGTTGTCGGCTAGTAAACCAGAGACCTCATTTCCACGTAGTTTGCCAGCTTGTATATTTCACGCATACTTTAGTAACAAGTCTTCGGTAAGCGTTGGAAAGGAATGTGCAGAGCGTAGACGGCATGCACGTACTCGCGAGACACCAGAGTGAATGCATGGCAAACAAACTTCGTATACCATCCGATCCCGTTCCTCAGTCGCGGCGTGTAATGGACAAATGTTTCTCTTAGTCGCCTCCAGGCATTCACTCGGTGGCATCATTCCGAACACCGACACTCCCCACTCTCTCCCCCTCATCCAACCGGCAGTCATTCGTCCCTCCTCCTGTATTGTACACCGCGTGCCGCCTTGTACGCGTGCCACCCGTATACCGTCAGAAGACACGTTTCTTCTTGTATGCACCGAGCGCGGCCCACATTTCCTCGGTGACGTAATTGCGTCTGCCTGCAGCCGTCGGATGCCACCCTCGCGATCGCGCAGTCGAATCGGAAACACGCGCCGCTTACTCCTCAGAAGCCTCCGGAAGACTTCCTGTTTACACCCCGTCGCGTAATACGCACCGTCGGATGAGACGCGCCGCCACAGTACTGCGTATGCAGAGCCTTTCCTATTGTTCTCACTTTCTATGCGCGTGCGCACAAGCGGACGAGAGTCATCTTACTGCATGTGTGTGTGTGTGTGTGTGTGTGTGTGTGTGTGTGTGTGTGTGTGTGTGTGTGTGTGTGTGTGTGTGTGTGTGCGCGCGTGTGTGTGCGTGCGTGTGTGTGTGTGTGTGTGTGTGTGTGTGTGTCTGCGCGTGTCTGTGCGCACGTGCTGTATGCCGGAAATGATTCCAGCGGCAACGAGATGTAGATTGATTACTTCGTGGGCGCGAGACACTATGCAATCAAAATCCGAACGGGTCGCCACGCGTGATGAGGTGAGCAACGCTTTCGCTGTGGGAACGATTGACTCGCGCCCCGCGTATAGAATCCGGCCCATGTTTCACGCTGATAAGAAAATGCTGATTGCACACGATTTGCCGGAGGAAACACAACGTTGCAACCGACCTAGTTACCGTCTTTTGTGAACTCGCGAGAAAATCAATTTCGTCGGATGGGTCGATATATTTTTTTAAAACACCTGTGAAAGAACAGCAGGTCCGTGTTCCCTGATTGAAATAAACACCACGAATGTTTTCGCATCTCTGTGAAGAGACGTAATGAGGTGAGTATTACGCACTTGCATTTCAACTACGCATGCAGCCTTCTGCTGCTTGCCCCTCAGAGTTGGGCGCGGCTGCGGGGTCAAATGATGTCTCGGTGGATATATTCGTGGTATACGATGGATCTATGCGCGCCAAAGTGCATGTAGAGAAAAGCGGACTTGAATGACCCCTGCCCCGCTGACCAATGTAAATTAGAGCATGTGAGCACGCGCCGTGGTTAGCCAATATAAGCGTGCTAGCAGGGGCAGCATTATTTGGTGTTTCTGAGCTCAGAGGACACGCTCGACGTACGCGACACGCACACCCGTTGACCGACACGGCTGTACCATGGCGAAGTTCGAAGATGAATGAAAGGGCAATGATTTAAAATTCCAGAGCGCTCTTACTATAGCGCCCTGTCTTTTCTGGCCTTTCACGTCTCGCAGCTGCAGAACGCCAAGTCGCCCAGGCCGACCTCACAGCGCTATCGTTACAATCTCAGGAGAGGCCTCTGTGAGAAGGATGTCATCCACTTAGTGCATGACATCCTTCTCACATAGTTACCCGGCTCACCCATCACCTTTCATATCATAATCTCACACTAGTTGCAAACAATAAATATGGACATCCTTCTACGGACAGCTGGGAAAGTGGCTCTCGGCTTGCCTTCACAGACCTACGCAACACCTTCTTCAACTCGGTCTTCACAACACCATAACCGAACTGCTCGAGGCCCAGCACAATAGTCAGCTCCAGCGGCTCAGGTGGACTCTTCAGGGCTGCGCCATTCTGTCTCGTCTTGGCTACCCTATTCCCGCAAAACTCACACAAGTACCGCTGCCTAAAATTGTCCCTACTCTTTCTGCTCTTACCAAAGGGGTTCCGATCCCACGCAGCCTGACGCCACGCCGGTCGTCGACGTGCCCGAGTTCCACCTATGACACGCGTATTTAATGATGGTACCGCAGATATGCAAGTCCCCTACACTGATGCAGCAGACTACCCAGAGAATCCAGCCATGTGTTTAGCTATTATAGATGACACAGACGCCCTCGTGGCGTCTGTCACACTGCAAACTGCGGACAGTATTTCCGCAGAAGAAGGAGCTCTCCCTCTGGTCATTGTTCACGCCACGACATTGTCACATGACTCCCCTGTCACCATAGTGACAGACTCACAAGCTGCTTGCTGTGCCTTCACTCAATGACTTGTGGCTGCCCATACATACTGAATCCTTCCATGTGTCTCACCCTCTGTATTACGCCCGGTGAATATCGTCTGGACTCCTGCACACGTCTCTCTTCATTGCAACGAACTCGTTCATACGGTTGCCCGAGCTCTGACCGGCCGAGCACCAGTAGAGGAGCTGTCCAACCCAGACGATGCAGAAACAGAACCACTAAACTACAACGCGACGCTGGATTACTACCGACAGAGCCGTCATACATATCCTACAGAGCCGACGCTGCCGCTTGGCCACAACAGCAGACCAATTGATTTCCTTGCCTCTGCATACTTAACCTCTTTTATCCGACTCAGAACGCCTCCTACTGCCCTTTCTGTGGATCTATACCGACAGTATATCCCTATATATACGTGGAAATGATGTGCTCCAGAAGGCGTTCCTCCCATACCCAACCCCACCACCCCTTTCTCTTGGGAGTGTGCACTGCGCTTAAAGAACCCCAGGTGGTCAAAATTTCCGGAGCCCTCCACTGCGGCGTCTCTCATAATCAAATTGTGGTTTGGGGACCGTAAACCCCACAAATCAATCAATCAATCAATCAATCAATCAATCAATCAATCAATCAATCAGTGTGCACTGCGCAGCTCACGTCGGCAGGAACGGCAGTAGCTGGTTAAGCGGGCTTGCAGGGTCGCGCCAGGCAGTGAATATTTGGACTGAGAGCCCCACCCAACGATGGCTCTCTGTATACACATTCGCCAATAAAAGTTTATTCTATCCCGCGAAGAAACGGGCCCTCGCTGAGGTGAGCATCCGCTTAACAACCGCTAAAAATAAGAACCAATTAAAAATAAACAAAATAAAACATAAAATAAAGGTGCAACCAACAAAAAGAAAAAAAACGAAAGAAAAAATGACACTTGCAAATCACACCACCGCAACTTCTCGAAAAGACGACTTTGAGAAAAGGCCTCCGGTGTGCTGACCAAGCAAAAACGGGCAAGCGAGCGCGAGGCCCTCGCTGGCCGTGCAAACAACAAAGCGACGAAAGTTATAGATCCACGAGCGGTGAGAGTGGGGATGGAATTCCACTTTCCGCGCGAAAGATCAGTCAAATTGGCAGCAAGCGCTCTCCACTCATTCACCTCCGGGCTGTACCTCCGGGGCATGAGAGGTCCGGAGTGACCGCATCGCAAATTGCGCTGCAACGAAACAGCTACCCTCTCCGTCACTCTTCGGCAGTGGCCGCCGTCACGTCATGGTTCGTCGAGCGGATCTTCCGAAATTCGTCGGGACCATCGATTTATATAGCGCCCTCCGCAACCAAACCGTATCCGAGCAGGGAAGCGTTTTTCGAAGGAAGAAAAATAACGACCCAGGGCTCTTCTTCGCTTTCGTTCGGTATATATCCTCCTAAACCACGGCGGTAGATTGCTGCGCAACCCGCCATGTATGTATAGTACGTCGAAGTACTCTGTTTCGCCTGGTCGAGCCCGAGCCGTTGTAGACTCGACGAATTTTCGGCAGCTATTCGCGAGGCATTTCCGAGCGCCCCCTTGGGCAATGAACTCGGGTCAACGGTGCCGCTGGCTGGCTGACCGCTTGAAGAGCGCGGTGGGCGGTGAATATTCGAGAAAGTCTGACACCGTTAGAGTGGCGGCCGGAAGAGGTTTCCCTGGCGCCGTTTTCTTTGGGCGCCTTTCCTTCCGTCGGCCGCCACGATGTTCGACGCAGCCAGACTGATGAGTCGGCGTCCGAGCCAGCCAAGCACCTACGGGCTTCATGTGCAGTGAGGTGTGAAGCTACATGGTGGGCAGAGCTGATAAGAATTTTAAAAAAGACTTGGCGTCGTAACTGACATGGTGATACTGCTATCTCCGTTCTTGTTCTTCAGCCTATGTAGTCGATTCCGTGATTGCGATCACTGTTGTACGTGGTATTGTCTGTCTCTGTGTTTTTTTTTCCTCTGAAATATATTTTACTTCGCATTAAGTAGTTGCGTGCCCTCAGCTATATCGCCCGTTAAAGATAATTATGATATCCGGAGTTTTACGTCCCAAAGCAGCGATGTGTTTACGAGAGACCCCGTAGTGGAGAACTCCGGTAACTTTTACCGGCGTTTCGCCTCCATCAACACGTGATCGACGCGACTGAAATCGAACCCTTCCGCTTTGGTTCATCACCCGAGCACCATAAACACTGCTCCATTGCAGCGCACATTTATTTATTTATTTATTTATTTATTTATTTATTTATTTATTTATTTATTTATTTATTTATTTATTTATTTATTTATTGCCTCGGGGGAAAGTTTTCTTGTTGGCCGGTGGGTTATTTAGAGCTGGCAAATATTTGCTGCCTACTGCTACTGTCTTGCTTCTTCATCAATTTATATTAAGCCGGATTCACACCATTGTTGCGTGAGACAGGAGTGTCGGGCTTCACACCCAGCGAGCCAACCTCTTCTATGAACACATTTAACTAAAAAAAAAACAACAAGCCAAATAACCATTGACTTCGGGGCATGCTGTATATTACAAAGCGGGGAAAAAAGCGAAAATGAACGAAAAGTATCGAGGATAGTCAAACACGGGAGGACCCGTAAAGTTATTCAGAGACCCAGCGGGGGCAGAGAGCAAACAATCGGTATGAGGAAGCAATCGGTTTGAGTAGATTCAGCAAGATAGCCTCGGTTTCTCGAAGTTTTTTTGCATACGAGAACAACTTGAGTGCACGCGCACAGACGACGCTTTCGAAAGGAGGTATAGAAACAGAGGTACGTGCCTCGTTTGATATCGTCTGCTACCCGTGCGTGTGATATCGTCTGCTATCCTCCGTTGACCTCTTAGCCTCGTCTCGCAGTAAGCTCAGATGAAGGCGTCACTAAATATAGCCGCCATCGCACACACGGACGGTTTTCCTGTCGATCCGACGAGCTACGAAGGAACGGAAAACTGTACATGTCTCGCAAACTCAATCTTTCATTTTTTTTTTCATTTTTCTGTAAGGCGGCTTTTGATTCTTTCTTCTTCTTCGGAGAAAACTGCCGTGATCACGGAACACTGAGGGGCATCAGTTGACCTTTAGTGCATTCCTTGCATCCCGCTGCCGCATCTCGAGAGCTCCCGATTCGAACAGTGTCATGTTTCTTTTCCTTGTAAGTTAATCCCGCCAAAACAGAGACGCGAAAGCTGTCATTGTCGGGAATCGTAAACGTTCGAACACGCAGCTGTATTTAATTAGCACAGTGATGAACTTTGTAAGTGCCCCGATAGAGCGAACCTAAAGTATACCCAATTCAGTGTATACAAGCCGGCAGCACAGCAATTTTTGCGGCAATATTAAATAGAAATGGAGGTCAGTGGCCATTTCTTTCGCCGTCAGGCTGTTCTGTGCTGTAGGAAAGAGGGAATGCTTGATATGCATGCTATCTAACGTGGATGCTACCACAGAAAGATAATAACAGTTGTTGGGGCCTTACATCTCAAAATTGATTGATTGATGATTGATATGTGGGGTTGAACATCCCAAAACCACCATATGAATATGAGAGACGCCGTAGTGGAGGGCTCCGGAAATTTAGACCACCCGGGATTCTTTAACATGCACCCAAATCTGAGCACACGGACCTACATTCTCGCCTCCATCGCAAATGCAGTAGCCACAGTCGGGATTCGATCCCGCAACATGCGGGTCAGCAGCCGAGTACCTTAGCCACTAGATCACCGCGGTGGTGGCCTACATCTGAAAATACGATACGAATATGAGAGACGCCGTACTGGAGGGCTGCGCAAATTCCTACCACCTGGGGCTATTTAACGTGCACCTAAACCAATGCACACAGTCCTCTAGCATTGAGCACATACTAAAGAAAATAAAACAACGCAAAAAATGCCTCCGTCTGCGTGGGATGGACTGAGAAATATAAATGAAAGCATACTTCATAAGCCACGGTTTTCCATATTCTAATCACTTGAAATGAAGTGTTTTAATGTATTAGCTTAAGTAAGTGGCTTACGGTACTCTATGCGGCCAAGCTTTAAAAGCATGCTGCGAAAAACAATTAACGCAAAATAAAAGTCAAGCGTCAAAACCTTGATCGTCGTAAGTCGATACATGGCCGAGAAAAATAATCCGGACACAGCCTCTTTTTTCAAACAGACTCCCAGAAAACACACACACAAAACAAGTCAATATAAAACACCAAATCAACGCAATATATGTTGCGTAGTATCGTATATCCAACGTTAAAATTCGTACATTCGTATCGACAAACCACGTACATTGCGACACACTCTATAGGAGGCCTATGGACTAGAATAACACGCTTGATTTCTTTTAATTCTATTCGGGACACGTGTGCTTGCTTCAAATCGCACATGTCTGTGTACGAGAGTTATTGGGGCCCTATCAGCGTTCAGAGATTTGCACCCGATAAATGAACATTGCCGTCGCTAGGCGTCTCTCCAAGCGCACTGAAGAAGCTTCTACGCACGCGCCTGCAGCACTTCGCGGAAGTCCCTTAATTCGACTGAATTAACTTTCGAAAGCCTCCTAATGTGCATTGCGCGCGAATGTGCATTGCGCGCGAATGTGCATTACAGCCAATGGTGTACGCTCATCTAGTCGCAGAGTTCCGCTCGTCCCGTTACTCACCTCGTACTACACTTAAGCGGCTTACAAAATGCACAAAGTAAACTTTTACACCCTTATGGGTGTAAAAAGAATGTTTTACAGATTTACACCATTTTTGAATGAATGTAACACCTTTTTCTTTTCTGGTACACCCTCAGAGAAGGGTGTAAGGGGCATAAGGGTGTTATTATGCCGTTCGTGAGGGTGTTGAAGAACAGAAGGGTGTACACGTATACGCCCGCGACGCTTCCTCGATCCAAAACACTATAGGGGGCGTTATCGAATGAAAAAAAGCGTTCCACCACAGAGAGCAAATGTTCGCCGAGACGCAATCAGCATATTGCATGAATAATCTGCCTGTATACACCCCACGCATACCAGGCATAACCATGGTGCCCGCACGTGTGTGCCACACGGCTGGTTGCGGGTCACCGAGGTCGCGCGAAAAAGAGGCGCATAACGCAGTTAACAGGGGCATATACAGCTACTTATCTCTTTACGGGCTCGCTGCTTTCCGTTTCGTTAAAAGCGTACAGCATTGTGGAAGTTATACGAACTGCGCTGGAGCTGTTACCATGCGCTCCACCGCGCATGTCCCGTGGTCTCGCAGACTCATATCATGGCACTTTAGTTGGAACCTTAGTTCTTAAGTCATTTTGTGGTAGCTACTGAAGTACACTGGTAACTAGAACTTAATGCTTTCGAATTCGGTAACAAAATACTTTTCGGTTTTATTTGGATTAATCAGTCAATCAATCAATAAAGAACTAAGTCGATGCCCAGGCGAATATGTTTGTTGTGGCAATGCGTTGTGGTCATCGTGCAGCTGGATTTCTCGAACGTTGCAATTAATTACATTTAGGCAAAGTTAATAGTAGCACAACAAAAAAAAAACTGTATTACTTTCATAGATACAGTCACCAGAGGTCGCCTGGAAAGCTTCTACTCAACTGAAATAATAGAAGCTGAAGTTAAATACAAAACCGAGGAACGAATATATAGTGAACTATGCGGAGATATCGGTGGAATGTGATACGAGCTCGAAAGCAAACAGCCGGTGCGTATTGATGAAGAAACTACGCCATCTTAAAAGCACGGCCAGTACACCCATACCCAGCAAAGTATTTATTTATTTATTTATTTTATTATTTAACAATACTGTAGGCCTTCTACAGACCCATACAGGAAGCGGGCCTACATCATCACAGGTAACCAAGTAGATACAAAGTTCAGGAAATATAATATTTTGAGGGACGATACGCACAACAGCGAAACACTTACAATAGCCGGTACAACAATACTACATTGGTGCTCTTCCCATAAACGAGAAGACGAGCATATATCCCGTCAGAAGTGTACTTCTAACGGTATATATGCGGAATTCCTCGTGGTGTTGTCTTGTCTACTCTGCCGCTTCCGAGAACAGACGGTGGATCACCCGTTTCCTCTTCTGGTCGTTTAACGTGAGCCCACATCTTGATGCACGGAACTATAGACAGACAGGTTGCGGCAAGCGGCTGCAGCGTGCGGTACTATTTCGGATTGCGCGGACAAGAAGCACTGCGGCACTAAATGCGGTTATAAGTTTGCATGCCACAACTCGGGTATTTCGGGAGCGTCATCTCGCGTAACGGAGCCGATTTTGGGGTGACAGATGCTCGCGCGAAAGGGCCTTACGAGTTCGTTACCCCGAATACGCTTTCGTGACACCCGGGTCACGTAGGATATTTGTCTTACATGTTAAACAGGCAACACTTCCCTGTATAGGTGAGGATAGTGTGGTGGAATAATTCATACGCGCTGTGCACTTCTGCCAGTAGAACGGTACCATGTTGACACGTTTTCTTCCGGTCTCTACGGTATACGGCAATCTCGCACAAACGGTCCCTTGTTTCGCATGACACTCACGAATAAGTAAACCAGAATAAACACTTTATCTCTAATACATACCGGTCAAAGCTACAGATCCCAATGATTGATATGTGGGGTTTAACGTCCCAAAACCACCATATGATTATGAAAGACGCCGTAGTGGAGGGCTCCGGAAATTTCGACCACCTGGGGTTCCTTAACGTGCACCCAAATCTGAGCACACGGGCCTACAACTATTCCGCCTCCATCGGAAATGCAGCCGCCGCAGCCGGGATTCGATCCCGCGACCTGCGCGTCAGCAGCCGAGTACCTTAGCCACTGGACCACCGCGGCGGGGCTTAAGCAATGTCCCACACTGAGGGTACCGTCGTTGTATGTATACATAACACAAAGGAAGCAGGAAGGCGTGCACGCTATTGAAGTGACCGCAGAGCGTTAAGAGCAAAGGGTTGGTGATGAATTAACGGTAAATTATCGAAGAGTGCGTTGATCAACACTGTTTTCAACAATTAGCCAATAGTAGCCACTGCTAGCCGGAAGTTAGCCAACATTACAGTGCGTGTAGGCAATATTAGTAAGACATGGCCAACATTACTCGCGTTGTGCGAGTACATGTCGTTCGTATAAAACAACTTGGTTTGCGGACTGAATATGATTTGCATATTATTATTATTATGCAGTGCCTCTAATGCGTACAACAGCTCGACTATGTAGTGTCTCCGACTAACATTCACGAAGGTACGACTCATCTGGATTCCCATGATCAAAGATAGTCTAAGAAGGCGCCCACAACAGTGCACTAAAGAATGATATGAGGGGTTTAACGTCCCAAAACCACCATATGATTATGAGAGACGCCGTAGTGGAGGGCTCCGGAAATTTCGACCACCTGGAGTTCTTTAACGTGCACCCAAATCTGAGCACACGGGCCTACAAGATTTCCGCCTCCATCGGAAATGCAGCCGCCGCAGCCGGGATTCGCACCCGCGACTTGCGGATCAGCACAGTGCACTAAAGAAACCTATCGGAAGTAAATGCTTTCAAGTTTCGACTTTCGAGGGTATTCTTCAGACTTGCGTGCAAAAGATTGCGTATGTGCACTATGAGCAAATTCTTCCAAATGTCGTCGTTTACACCAGATAGTATACGTTTAGCGCGATTATCCGCAGCCTCGGCACGTATACGACAACAAAACGTGTATCGCCTCCTGCTGATGTGTTAGAGTAATGTTCATCAGCCATTAATCTTCAGGGACACCAGTGGAACAGACGAGGGTCTCCTTGCGGTGACAGAAAGAAAGTTGGGGAGGGTCACAACACGGCATCCCAGTGTCAAGTACGTGGCTTTCATTTAAATAGGTCTCTCCAGACCCCACTGCGTTGCGCGCAACCCACTGTACTCCTTACGTTGCGATTCATTCGTACCTTACCTGACGGGTATAGTCCTCTCGGTTATAGGGTTTCATTCATCCTCCTAGAACATGATGTGCATAACTATTCCCGGTAATAGAGCAGTGCCACAAAAGATGAGTGTCCACTGTCGACAATGAAGCAGAGCACTTGAAACATTTTTGCTACCTGCTAACCACTCCAGCGTGAAGCCTTTCCGACGAAGAACTTCCGTCATCAGATCGAGATTGAAAAAAAAAAATGAAAGCAGCAGGGCAAACGGGGATACAAGTGCACGGACGTCCAATCGCAGAGTACTTGTCGCTACTAATGAGATCTTGCCGGTCAGAAGAAGACGTGTCTGGCTGGGTATCAAATGAAGGTGGCGAGCGAGCCGTCATGTCAGCCAGCTTGTCGAAGGAAGTCACACTACGTCCTTGAATTCAATGCGCTTTAGCGCTGTTGGCACTGCTATCACAAGTATTTTGAAGCGCAGTTTTATTCGAATAGCTTTTGGCTGTGGTTCTAGTTTCTTGTAACTGGTATTGTTCGCGCTACCGATTGACGTCGTCTGCTATCTCATACCCAGCTGCTCGTACAGACGAAGTCTACAAGCAATCTGGTTCACCACTTCTCTTGACAATGTAGACGTTGCATTGCTTTTTTTAACTCTTACGTTCCATGTCATTGTGCTGTGTCGTATGTTTTGTGCCAGACCAGGCAGCATGACAATGCCACGCGCGTCCTCTGAATGTGCACGCTGTCGCTGTTCTGCGGTTCTTGTCATCCCTCCTTTTTATTTTCTTACTTATCCTTTGCTGCACTTACAAAGCACGCAAACACACAAAAAAAATGAACGCAGAAAACGCTCAAGAAAAAAAATTAGAAGGGAGGGGTTGACAGCTGTGGTTGACTGACGTCCTTTCTTAAAGCTCCCAGTACACGTCACTTCGTCGAAGTGATGCATTAAGACGCCGTCACCAACGCCTAAAAGCGCTCACCAAAGCCGACGGGCCCTCGTCCTAAAACGTTGTCGCTTGCTGACGCGATTGTAAGAAGGGCGAAAAAAGTTAAGAAGTGAACGAAACATCGAGCCGGTGTTTTGCTTCGCTCGCTTTGAAAGTTTCAGGAGACCGAAGCTAGGTATTCGGATTTGCCTTTTTTTACTTGGGCTGCTATCAGTGGTGGTAGCTTCGGGGCAAGGCGGGTGGCTCGACCGCGTTCCGTTCTTTCCTTCTGTACTGCATACGAATTGGGGAGCGATAAAAAGGAGCTTTAGCAAGCGAAGCGGCTTGGCGCCATCTATTCTGTTCCCGTTTGTGTGTTTTACACAACATTCAGGTATACAGGGCAGACAAACGGAAACAACCTTTATTTGTCGGTGCTTTTTGTCGCGAAAAGTTTCGCGGTTAAACTGAAGCGCGCAGTTTGCACCCAAACTTAGGAGAAAAAGATGCGAGTATTCGCAGTCTATCTTTTTCTCAAAGAAGTGTGTTTTTCTCCAGCAAAGGTTTTACCCAGATGAATACAAGCCTGCATCTACAGTGACGGTAGTGTCGATTTTGTTGGCGCCCGTGACGCTATATACAAAGGGATCACTGGATCTGTCTGTTCGCCGTGTTGTCGCGCGTTTGGGGAAGTGTCATCGATGCGTAAATTTTTGAAATGGTTCCTACAACTGCTTGTTTGTCTTTCTTTTCTTTTTTAACCTGCGTTTTTCTTTTCTCTTTCTTGACATTCGCCGCAGTTCGAGGTAATGAATGATCCTTCATACCACCTTCGTCGAGACGCCACCTTAGCTGCCGTGAATCGAACCCACTACCATATAACGTCAGAATTTCAGACACCGCATCTAGTCATTCGTGTGTGCGTGGTGCCTCCTGTATGACACATAAAATTATACTTGTGCATCAGGTATAGTTAAGTTCACTCGCATCTGTTTAAGTCTCGTGGCTAAATCATGTTCAGTGGTCATAATTTATATCTTAAAAGGGAAAAAAAGCGCAACTAAAGAAAAAGACACCACAAAGAAGAAACACTTAAACAGATCGAGCGTAAACTAGGAACCATTTTATTAACTGTAGATCGTCCGCTATGGCGAAACCGAATATAGTTGCGCCGACGCGCCAGGGAGCTTATTGATCGCATGCTAACGGACCTTATTGATCAAAAAGGACATTTCTGCACCGCATAGCGATATCGAGGTCTCACTTACACAGCTATCACTTTTCATGTCAATGAAAAACGCTTCCGAAACCCCACGAGCACACATGTTTTTGCTATGACCCAGTATCTCAGTCTGCCGAATTGGTGCTTCACATTCACAGGCTGTGCAGTGGGCAGACAAATTGCCCATTTCGTTATTTTTGAAGTAATGAACCAACTAGCCCCTCAAGACGTCCTGATAATCTATATCGCTCCATTTGCTCTCCTCATGAACACCTCGTTCCATCTCCGACTCGATGACGTTGTATAAGTGTGTCTGCACGTCACTCGACATTCTGTCAGTTGCCCTTTGTGAATACTGATCTTGATGTATGCCTGATCAGTGTGCACAAACGTCGCCCAACATCTCGACATCCCGAGTATCGTGAATCACCACTAGCCAGACAAACAATTTCAGCTCCCATTAAAGACAATATGATAATTATCATTATCGTATTCTTGTCCCTTTATCAGTGCCCTGTCATTTCTCCTTCTTGTACTGGTATTGACGTCTCACCAGTGTGTGTACCTCGCACGCAACACCTCCAGTAGATCGTACCTATAACCATCAGTTCTGCTAGCATCAGCTTTCATTAAGGACACCAACATCATCATATTTTCTCTTTCTCTGCAACAACACGCGACTGATAATGAAGCAGGACGGACGAACGAAGACCTAACCGAAACGTGGGAGGCGAAGCTCGCCCTCGAGGACCTGGAAGACCAACAACAACTCGTCGCCAGGGCCAAGAGAACATTACAAGCCAGAGGGTTCCTGGACTAAGGAGCCCTCCCTCCTCAGGGTGACACCGCGAGCATTGCTCGGGGCACTGTTTCGAAAACAAACGTTTACTTATCTCTCTCTCTCAAGTAAAATAAACTGAGATAGTTTCTGGTCTGCGAAACTGCTTTGGCGTGTTTCACTCTCTCGTTTCGCGCAGCCTGCAGCATTTCCGGAAAGCTACTGATGCCATTGATATATTATTGATGATGATATTACATCAGATACGTAGATAGATTCCAATCTAGTGACACTGGTCAAAGCTCGATTTTCAACGCGATACATTTCTTGCTTTGGCTTCTTGCACAATGTATTGGCTTCTTACACGCGTGTGTGCAGTAAAAAAGAATTAATCAATGCAACAACAATACCCGTCATTTTTCGTTCCAGAACCACGATATAATTATGAGGCATACCATAGTGATGCGTCACTGAAATTTAGACCATAGGGCGTGACATCGCACAATACAAAGGCCTCTCTCATTTACCTTCAATTCGAAATGCTACAGCCTCGAACAGAATCGAGCCCGTGGCCTTAAAGTCAGCAGCCTAGCACCTTTGGTACAATCGAAGCAGACAGAAACCAATAATGTAAGGATGAAATAGAGAAAAATTGGGAAGAAAGAAAGTGGGATCAGGAAATGCAGGAAACGAGATGCAAGAGTTGTAGAAATCGCTGGCGACCGCTTTCTCACCCCACACTCGCTCCTCACCGAAGACTAGTATTTGTCATTAAGCAGCAGCGAGTGAATATGTGCACCTTAGTGAAATGAGGAGGATGGCTGGCGTGCGCTCACCGTTATTCCGTGCTTGCAGGAAAAGCGAGCTATCAGCAAAGAAGTATAGCAGCTCGTTTCAGGCAGCTAGAGAAGGAGGCCACCGCCGGTATTATTCAGCCCAGAAATAATGCGAGACGCTATTCACTCGTTTCGTGGAAAGATGAAAAAGAAAAGGAAGGGCAGTAAGAACAGACTTCCGTGATATATGTTTGCGGAGCGCACGTGCCTATTTTGTCTTATGCGGATCCAAGCGATCGTCGACAGATCCCAGGAATCCAGCCGAGCTTAAGGTAACCCTTGACCTGCGGATTTCGCAAAGCTATGTTTAGGTTAAGTACCGTAAAGACGCGAGTTTAATTGGACGAGCAACGGCACATCGCAGAAATCTCTATCCGAAGCTTGTTACGTGTGATATCGGAGCATCGAAAGCGTTATTTCAAGGTCGCGAGTTCGGACCCTGCCAGCGGCAAGTTATATTCTCGTCCACTTTTCTTTCTTCGCATTTACACTAAGTTTACTACTAATATTATTCCTTATACTTTCATTGGCACCATCGTCTGTTAGTTCTAGTTACTATTGTGTCTAACAAAAAAAAACGAGAATTTTCACTGATCTCCTTGAGGAATGGATATGGCAAGCATTCCTGTTGGAATTACCCACTGTGGTGGCGCAGTGGTTAAGATGCTCGGTTTTCGACACGAGAGACACAAGTTTTATTTATTTACAAATACTGCTGGCCAGAGGCCAAAGCAGGAGGGGCAAGATAATACAGTTGTCATACACATTTCAAAACAACATCAACAATAAAGAGAGTAAAAAGTGGAAAGCGTGACATATTTATACAAAAGCAACAAAAGGAAAGAGTGGGTAAGGAAAAGAGAAAATAGTTGGAATAGTTAGAAAAACAACTTCAAATTTCAGCGTAAATAAGATCGGGAGAGTGTAAACTGCTTGCAGGCAAATCGTTCCACTCTTCAATGGTACGAGGAAAGAAGGAAAATTTGAACAAGTTAGTACGAGCAAAATATGGTGTTAAAGAAAGTGCGTCTGAATGCCGAGTCTGGCGTGTTCTTAGTGGTGTGAGGTAGGGGTCAGGGTTCAGAGCAAATTTGCGGTTAGAAAGTTGGTACAAAAATTTGAGACGTAAGAATCTGCGTCTCGACTGCAAAGATGTGATACCATTTGAAAGCATTACACTAGTTACAGAACTACCAGGCTTGTAAAGAGAATAAATGAAACGAACTGCCCTCCGCTGAATTTTTTCTAATGCATCAATGTTAGTTTTAGTATAAGGATCCCAGGCAACGCATGCATATTCTAATTTAGGGAGAATCAAGGATTGGTAAGCTAAAAATTTCACTTTCGTAGGAGCATCCTTAAGTTTGTGCCTTAGCATGCATAATTTGCGGAAAGCTGCGGAAGAAACTTGTTTAATGTGGGAATTCCAACTTAAATTATTCGTTAGAGTGACACCAAGATACTTGTATTCCTTAACTTCTTTAAGAGGTTGGTTAGAGACCGTGTAGTCAGTTAGTACTGGCTTTTTCTTGTTAGTGACACGGAGCAGAACTGATTTATCCAAGTTTAGTTTCATCCCCCATTGATTGCACCATAGACATATATTGTTTAGAGTGGACTGGAGAGCTGCTTGGTCATTAGCACTAGTTATCGAGTTAAACAGAATACAATCATCTGCAAAAAGTCGAACGTTAACAGGTGGGTTTACACAATTTACTACATCGTTACAGTATATCAAAAATAGTAGGGGACCGAGTACACTGCCCGGTGGGACACCTGAAGTAACCGGCAGAAGAATTGAGTTCTGATTATTAATGCACACAAACTGGGAGCGATCAGACAGGTAGTTACAAATCCAGGCTAATAGAAAATTTGGAAGTCCAATAAACTGTAATTTAACCATAAGTTTATCATGGGGGATGCAGTCGAAAGCTTTGCAGAAATCTAGGAATATGACGTCTACTTGGCCGCCCTTATCAATCACAGATGCAAGAGAATGAATGACTGTACATAACTGAGTTGTTGTCGACAAGCCCTTTTGAAAACCATGCTGATACGGAGATAAAAAGTTATGCTCATCTAGGTGTTTTGATATGAATGTTGCGACAATGTGTTCTAACATTTTGCTACAAGACGATATAATCGAAATTGGCCGATAATTGAAGACAAGAAGAGGGTCTCCCTTTTTGGGAATAGGCTTGGAACGAGCCATTTTCAATTCTTTAGGTAACGTTGCAGTACGGATTGAAGCTTCAAAAATTGTAACAAGGTATTTGGACAAGGGCTCGGCATACCGTCGAAAAAATTCGTTCGGTATTCCTTCTGGCCCACCGGAGGATCTTACTTTTATTCGAAGAACCATGTTTAAAACTCCTTCATATGAAATTAAATTTCCTTGTGGAGTATCTGCGGAATCATGTACAAAAGCCACAGGCTGAGAAGACTCACAGAAAACACTACGAAAAAAAAAAGAGTTAAAATGATCAGCAATCGCTTTCGCATCCGATACCAGAGAACCGTTCACAGAAATTTGTTCTACGTTCTTTTTGCGATCGCTAATGTAGGCCCAAAACTTCTGCGGGCCGTCTTTAATAAAATTAGCCAGTGTGGTATTGAAATAAAAGCTTTTCTCGCGTTAATCGCTTCGTGTAAAGCAGACCGGACTTCACCTAGGCGCTGGGAAGCTGCCCTCTTTTTCCTGAGACGTTCAGCCTTTCGTTTTAGATGCAGTATAGGTCTCGTGACCCACGGAGTGAACTTAGTGCGTTTTTTTAGCTTATTGGGAATGAATTTATCTAAACAAAACGTACAGATGTTCTTGAATTTCTCCCAAAGGTGTTCCACATTGTCACCACAAAACTCAGCCACGTGATCATCCAAAAACTCAAAAATACGCGAATCTTGAGCGTGCGCAAAGTTTTTAACAGCTTTTGTGGTATTCAAATCCCCAGAACGGTTTATATTCAAGGGGAACGAAACACTAATCAAACTGTGGTCCGATATGCCAGGGATTAGGGACACGTTGCACTGAGCAATTGATCGGTGTAAAAATACCAAATCAAGCAATGAAGGTGTAGGCTCTGTAAGACGCGTGGGTTCAACCACAACTTGCAGAAGATTGTAGTCAATCATAATATCAAACATACAAGAAATATTGACAGAGTCATTGCCTGCTTCTAATCTTTCCCAGTCAATACCTGGGAGATTGAAGTCTCCTGCCAATATTACTTTTCTCTCGTTGAATTGTAGCATGTGCGCATGCAGCTTTGTCAGATAATCGCTTGTTGCATCAGGAGCCCGGTAGGCTGCGTACAACACGAAATTCTGGCAGCCAAGTGTCACATTTAAACACAAGCACTCGAGATCGGGCACATCAGATAGCAACGTAGCTTTTATGCAGTCTTTCAGAATAACTGCCACCCCCCCCCCCCCCCTAGTTGCACTGTCCTTCCGGAAAATTTTGAAACCCGGCGGCACCACATCATCATCACTGACGAAAGTATGAAGCCACGTCTCGGTAAGGACAACTAGGTGAGGATCATGTGCCAGAAGTATAGCTTCAAGATGCTCAGTTTTGTTTGTAATACTACGAGCGTTTATATTTAGTAGTCCTACACGTTGGTTGTTCATGTGTCATGCGCTTCCATTATCACTACCTTCATGAGCATTGCTCAGAACACCTTCTGCGTTCACTGCATGCGTATGCCGTTTCTTTTGAGTGATTTTTCAACGTTCGTTCGCCGTTTCGTTCCAAACAAAAACTTCTTTATCAACAGGCAGTTTATCGTGAACTAGATAAACGTTTTTCCCTTGGGATTTTTCATCTTTTGCACTGTCCAAAAGCAGTTTTCTTTTTTTTAAGGTTTGCTTGGAATAGTCGTTTTGAACGAATATTTTAGATCCCTTGAGTTTTTTTGCATTCTTTAGTACATCAGATTTTTCGTTGAAATCTTGGAAGAACAAGATGACGGGTCTTTTCGTACCGGGTTTTCCAATTCTATGAATACGCCCTACCGATTTGCACGTGACACCAAGCTTATCTTTAAACGTCGCGTCAATTACTTTCTGCTTTAATTCCGCTTCAGTTTCTTTGGGGCTTTCAGAGATACCAAAAACCACTAAATTTGAGCGCCTACTTCTATCCTCAAGGTCCGTAAGTTTATGCGTCTGAAAGCTAACTGATTTTTGGTATGTTGAAACAAGATTGTCAAGAACGTCTAGTTTGGATGATTTGGTCTTAAGTTCAGTGATATGTTTTTGAATACCATCGAACCGCTGCTTGATATCCACAAACATGCCCTTAAGGCCACAGATTTTATTGCGCAATTCGTTTTGACCTTCTAAAACCTTAAGAAGTAATTCTACGACAGTAGGTCCGGGATTAGATTCAATGTCCCCACACAATAACAACCGCATGGCACAAAAGCATTCGTAAGCAATCACAGACCACTGGTTGGGGCACGGCAGGACTATAAGAAAGCGCGAATCGTTCTTAAAGAAACCAAAACAAGGACCAACCTGCACAAGGCAGAAGAACGGCTTGGTTAGCGACATGCCGCTGCCATGCCCGCCGTGCCCAAAAGTTCGATCCCCTCAGTGGTGGCCGCACTTCGATAAATTCGAAATGCTACAGAAGAGCATGCATTGGGCAAAATCAGCTGATGTTAAAGAACTACGGGTAGTCGAAATTATCCGCAGCGCTCCAAAACAACATGACCCATCACCATATCGTGATTTTGGTCCGTAAAGCTCCAGAAATCGTTTTGTTAAAAATCGCGTGTAATATACCGGGTGTTTCACGAAATTGGTAAAAAAAATCTCAAACTAAGGCAACTTCAGTATTTGATTTCTGCTTTCATAGTTAGCGTTTCTGTAGCAGTAGAGATCTTAAAATGCATAGAGACAATAATGATATCATAATTGTAGAAACTAGATTAATTGACTTTTCAATTAGACAATACATGTGCTCGGGTCAAAGTGGGACAGTAATTAAAGTACTACTGCGAAGAAGCTATCGACGGCCACGCAGCGGGGTTCTATAGGGGCTAAGGCACTGGGCTGCTGACCCACAGGTCATGGGATCGAATCCCAGCTGCGGTGGTTGCATTTTCGATGGCGGCGAAAATGCTGTAGACCCGTATGCTCAGGTTTGGGTGCACGTTAAAGAACTCCAGGTGATAGAAATTTCCGGAGCCCTCTGCAACGGCGTCTCTCGTAATCATATGGTGGTTTTGGGAGGTTAACACCCCCCCCCCCCATATCAATCATTCAATCAATTCATCAATTAATCAAGAGCCTATTGACGCTTTGATATTTCTAGAAAGCGGCCTCCAGTAATTTTTTTCTGAGTGAACCACGCACACCGAATATATCTCGAGATAGCGTCATGGATTGTGCAGTGGCAGTGCGCGTTCTCATGCCCCTGTGCAGTTTCAAAGGTGCAGCCTGCGTGCTGCTTTAGGGATAACTGCCTGGCCTTCACGAAGGATAGACACTGCCACCCACGCTGGCTCATCGCTGTTGCCCGAGATCTCGGGCAGTCTTTTCGCGTGAGTCATAGCTTTAAACAAATTGTTGTTGTCGTAATTTCAATCCTCCGTAGTCCTTGCTTTAAACTACGGAGGGGATGCAGCAAGCCAAGTGCCCCGAGTAATAGTATAACCTTTTTTTTTTTATTGACTGAATAGTCTCGGTGCAAGTGGGTGTGCTCCCCAGTACAGGGCTTCACTGGCCTTTGGGGCTCGCTAGTCTTGATCGAGCAGAGCCAGCTGGCTTTCCCGATCAAATTTTGATCAATTTCACCAGACAAACCGAAACCGACGAGCCTCATTTCCATATTTTGGCAGATGATATAAATGATGTCGCTGTTTTCGACAATAATTACAGTAGATGTGTATTCGTCAACATATGTGTGCCTATAGCATGTCTCAATGGCAAGTGCACCCCCCACTTTCACTAAAAAAATATATTATTGGCTGAATTTACTAATATCGCTTATTCAGGGCGCCTCGGAAGAGTATGGCAGCCGCTGTTTTCAACATTTCGGCGAAATCAGTGAGCTTGGTAGCCGAACGCTCAAAGCCCTTTTGTAAGCTACCGCGCACTGACGAGCACGTGATTCCAGTAGTGCGGGGTATAACAAAAAAATTTTTGTTTGTTTACAGATTGTCTGCATATGTCTCGCTTCACCGTATACAGAACATTATGCGCTGACTTCGGGCAAGATACTTGGGTAAACGACTCCACAGTTTAGCGTGTTTTGTCTGCCCCCGCGTGTAGTGGACACGTTGATGGCCTTGGACTTTTGCCTTATCCTTCTTCATTCTTTGTACCCAAGTTTCTTCTTACCAATCAACACTGTACTAAACTAGGTATACCTGTCGGCGGTCGCGTCCGCAGTTATTTGCATTACAGACACTACGACTACCAGCAGCTCGTTTCTCGACGGTGTAGGTAGGTACTTTACACGCACAACAAAACGCATCACTGTGTGACGATTCACAATATTTCTTAATGTCGAACTTGAAAGCTGAGGAAGTGTGAGCTCACACAAAAATCGAGAAGGGAAAACGCACATGAGCGGGGCGATGGTCTTATACGCATTCAATACAAAAAAAGTAGACTTTGGTAAACTTCACTGCAGAACAAAAATGCACTGCAGCGAAGCATTTTAACGTAGCTTCCACATTGAGGTGAAGGAAACTAACAGCTTATGTTGTTTACATGGCAAAATCGTGGTATTATTATGAGGCTCACTGAAAAGCTCCGGACATTCTGATCATAGTTTTTTTTTGTTTATTTGTGGGCCCACATTGCTCAATACAAGAGCTTCTAGCATATCGTCTCCATTAAAATTCGACCACCACGGCCGGGATCAAACCAACGATCTTCCGACCAGCTGCCGAGCACCTTAAACACTGTTACACCATGGCGGACAGGCTTAAGAATTATAATAAACCAAATAATCTGATCAAATACAAAGGAAGCGTAGCAGTTGCGAGTTATCCAGTACTTATATTACTAAGGCCATCTATTGGCAGCGTCAATACCGAGGACCAGATGTCCTGGACAGACATGCGCAGAAGAATAAATTTCTACCTTCATCAATACGCATGTTGTAAGAGGAAGCGAGACGTATCTTCAGAGTAATGATATTAAATGATTAGCACTTTTTTTGATCCCCCACGCTGTGTTTGAACAACATATTGATCGCGCCTAAACGGGGGAGCGCCGCTACGCGTCGGGAAATGGGTTCCGCATCTGTCCCCTAGAGGTCACGCAAAACCAGGCGCAAGTGTAGGCGCCAGATTCAAACCATGCTCTCATCTTAATGATAATATTAATAATAATATTTACTGAGGTTTCACGAGCTAAAACCACACTATGCTTATGAGACGAGCCGCAGTGAAGGGCTCCGAGAATCCCGTCCTTTTCAAATCCTCGAAGAAGACAATACCGCTTGTCGAAACGTTGGTTCCATTGACAACCTGTGCTCTAGACATTTTTCATCACCTAGGTGTTTCTCTTTTGTGTGAAGATATGGTGATGACAACAACGTACGCAGGCGGTGCATCATCATTATTATCAAGAATATTACTAAGATAATTAAGATGAGGAAGAGGCGGCAGGGCTATGGTGGTTTTGCGATGTTAAACCTCACATATCCATCAATAGAGGCAGCATGGCGGTACCACGAAGCATGTGCTCGACTGATTTCAACTGATTGAAAACCCCTTTCTTTTACTTTCTGCAACTATTTCCTACTACTTTGACTCGTCACACCCCTTTGATCCTGGTTAAAACATTTGTTTCAGCTGCCGATGCAGAGTAAAGTGGTACAGAAGGTGCAAGCTGCTACGGACGGGTCCATCTTCAATGGTATCATTCCCGCCCATGTCATATGTTTCTCTATCACGTGACGGGGCTCAGATGAACGGTGAAGGCGAATTACCAAGGAATGTTACTGATATCAGTGAATCAAGGGATGCTTGCGTGAAACAATGGTCCGGTATGAATTCACTATACCATTATTAGTTTTCGTTCAACGGACAATGCGATGCCACTCAATAACTCCTAAGGGCAATGCTGGGCGCTTCTGTCCTTCCGGCGATGAACTTCGCATTAACATGGTGAAAACTTGCAAAAATATGGCGTTTTAAATGCAACTAGCAAGAGCTGTACATCAATACGCTTGCTTCCAAACGCTGCCACTGTTTTCACTGGCATGCGCGAGCAAGTGAGCGCTTTTCACTCTTATTTATTTATTTATTTATTTATTTATTTATTTATTTATTTATTTATTTATTTATTTATTTATTTGTTTGTTTGTTTATTTACCATGCAATGCTCCTAAATATGAAACATTGCATGAGGGGAGAGCACAAATAAAATTGCACATAACAGTGATAAGCGATCAAAACATGCGACGCCAGTGAGCGACGGGAGCCCCTAGCCGATTCATTGCTGTATACCGCATGACATGCAAATCCGAAACGCGCGTTAGGTTACCACGTCCTTTTCGATTTCATAGAAGACGGTGATGACAAGGAACAGCGATTACAAGCTTCGTCACACGTAGAAATTTACCGTAGACGGCGTCAACTGAGTGGTGCATAAAAATCATGACGTAACGCCGTAGTTACGTAGCCTGCCTCACACGCTGAGATTATCACATGAGATTGTCGCTTTGTGATGTCCCCATGATCGGCTCCCGAATAATAATAATAATAATAATAATAATAATAATAATAATAATAATAATAATAATAATAATAATAATAATAATCAACCGTGAGGTCGTAGTGCAGGCGCACGCAAAAATAAAACAATATAAAAATAAACACTACAATACAGACACTCTCCAGAAAAAGCAAATAAAAAGACTGAAAACACACAAACAGATATCAGCGCAAAATGGGAAGAATAAAAAGACAAGACGAGAATAACGGAATGGGAGTGAGAAATGAAGGGTACTATACACAATTATGTAGAAATCTTCTTGAAAAACAGAAAAGGGAAGAATATGTGCATTGTGAAAACTATGTTAAGACAGTCACAGAGCTCAGATAAAACCAATGACAATGGACTGTCAAAAACATCAAGATCATGAAAGTTGACATTATATAGACTTTGTATTCTATGAACAGTAAGAGTGTTGAAAGCAGTTGGCGGGTACATGGCATGGTTAACTTACGCGGAATCCGAAAATTTACACAACTGAGAAGTACAGGGCAGGATATCATACCATGAACTATAGTTTGTAAAGATATAACAGGTCAGCGCGGTTTCTTTTTCAGTGAAGTGAGGGCAACGATAATAATCTAACAGTGTTAGAACGTGATCCAGAGTGATTTTCATCAAAACGATAGTTGTAAATGCTTACGAATTATACAGCAAAAGCTGTTACGAGATCCAAACTCGGGTCACGCGCTGCTCCGTAGTTGTCCACCGCCGCCGTTGTCCGTAACCACTATCTGAGAAATAGGAAAATAAAAAAAAACGTGGTACCAGGAACAGAGTAGGGCTCGAGTCTGGGTCCACTGCGTGCCAGCCCAGTATTCTACCACTGCGCCACGCCGTTTTTTTTTTTCTTTAATGAATGACATTGTCACCAGTAAAGTACACAGAACATACTTCATCAGAAGTCAGGCAAACACACACAAGCGTCAAGAACGGAAAGCCACTCCGGAACGGGGCTAAATGTCTCGACAACACTGCGCACTTGAGCAGCTGCTTCTCGGAAGACAGATCTCGTCGACCGTGGTGGCTCGGCGTGTCTATCGATCATGCGACTTTTCCATAATGAATAAAGTCCCAACAACATAAACAAGTCATAAGGAGTACTATCAGTCAGACTCTTTTTGAACGGAAGGAACCTAATACCATGGGCTGTGATTGGAAGTTCTTTTCTTAACGTTCTTTTTAGAATGTCCCAAAAATAAAAAGCATCACGACAATGAATAAAACAATGCTCTATAGTCTCAGGTTGGTTGCAGAGTCTACAATTCACTGTCCAGGGTACGTATATTGATTTTTCATTCAGCCACGGTTTCACTGGCAGCGTGGAAGTGTGCAGTTAAAAGAAAAATGTTTTGGCTGAAGGAGATATACACATTCTACGTACACGAAATAATATATCGTGACCAGACAGAAGCGAATATGGCTTTCGATGAACAGCTTCGGGAAAAAGGTTATTCACAAGTGCAGCGGTTAAATGTGTTCTGTCAATAGTATACAAATATTCTAAGGTAAACCTGGCTTTCAAAAAACTGACAGTATCAACAATTTCTTTTAGGAATCCCCGCAACGGCAATTCCTCAGCAACGCTTGTTGTGACATGAATAAAAGGAAGGTGGTAACATAGACGGTTACGAAGAACCGCTAATAGAAATGGGTGGCACACATCCTTGAGGTAGAAAAATCGCAACACCAACTGTCGCACGAACAAATGCACAAGGCCGAGGTGCACCCTTTTCGAGTGGAAGAAAAAGATTGTCTCTTCTCATGGGATCCCAGGAAGAGCTCCAAATAAAGCCGGTAAATATGCTATGAAAGGCTTGAATGTGTACCCGAGAGCAATGCAACACCTGCAGAATATAAATAAGCTTCGATACAAGGAATATATTGCACGCTTTCACTCTGGCAAAAATGGAAAGCTCCCGTCCGTGCCATGTGGCAATCGTAGTTATCGCAGCGGTCCAGTGGGGGCCGCTGTTACGATAGTTATCGAGAGGCACACCAAGGTATTTCATAGGAGTCGCATTCCAATGAATATTTGCGAAGACCGAAGGAGTTGTAGCCCACATGCCTAGCCAGAATCCACTACTTTTATCAAAATTTATGCTGGCGCCAGCGACTTCACAGAAACGTAAAGTAGTGTTGACTGCTTCTTGAACGCTGGGTTTATCAGCGCAAAAAAAGGCAATGTCATCTGCATAAGCTAGAACTTTAACTTCCTCAGCATCATATCGGTAGCCTCTTATGCTGGACTTTAGAAGCACACTTAAACATAATGGTTCCAGATAAATTGCAAAAAGCAAAGGTGACAGCGGACATCCTTGACGTACAGATGAATTTAACTCTACTATATTGGAAAGTGTGTGATTTACAATTAGGCTAGTTGTGAACTTCTTATAACAGAATGAGATACCATTGTCGTTGCTTGGGACTTGTCTGCAAACTTGCCTTAGGAAGGCTTGATGTCGGGAAAGGAATCGCGTTATATATACTATGAGTAATGAAGCGTTTTAGAACAGCAAAATAGCAACCAGTCGTCACACAATGCAAATAGCGTAACGAGTGCGTCGTCCAATGCTCCAACCCACTACAAAAGCTCGTTCTTGATCACTTATTAACTATGGCGCATGCCCACTTCAGGCATAGTTCCTCATCGTCGTCAGTCAGTGCATGAACAATTGGCACAAAATCATACTTGCGGATACCACGCTTTTCAGAAGAATGACGAAGGATAGCATAGCGAATGCCGGCCTACTACCCAGAAATTATTATTATTAATGTTGTAGTTGGTACCCAGAAAGTGTACTTGTAGCAGTTACCCAATAAGTGTTTAGAAAAGGCTCTGACCGTGTACTCAGATTTGGGTGCACGTTAAAGAACCCCAGGTGGTCAAAATTTCTGTAGCCCTCCACTACGGTGTCTCTCATAATCAAATGGTGGTTTTGGGACGTTAAACCCCACAAATCAATCAGAAAAGGCTCTTAGAGGCTGCTCTTCTAGCTTTCGCTGTGATTGTGCTGCGCCTTCTGCGCAGGCCTGGTGTTTTTTTTTCTGGACTCTTTTAATGGCGTCACTGCCAGATTTACCTATGTCATTCCAGATCACAGATGCATATTCAAGTTGAGAAAGACATATTTCAGTGTACAATTTGTGGAAGGCAGTAGGATAACAGGATTCTCGAGAGATTCTGCAAAGAAAGTCGACAGAATGAAGGCCACTCATGGCAGCACATTTATTGTGAGCAGAAAAATTTAGCATGCTAAAAAAACACCTAGATCATTGAATTCATAAACCTCACAAGACGACACAGTACTGACAGAGTACGAAAATGGCACGATGAATGTTTTGTGAGATATACTCATGGGTTTTGTGTTTGAGGTATTCAGAGAAAGTTAATTGTTGTCACACCGTTTTGAGAAAGAACACAAATCTGACTGCAGCAAGCGACAGTCGTTAACCGAATTAATTTCCTAAATATCTTGAACTCATCAGCATACAGGAGACAAGATGAATGTTGAATTGCTGAGTAAACATCGTTAACGTAAATTAAAACTAAAAGTGCGCCTAATACCGACCCTTGAAGGACTCCACTAGTCACTTTGTACAAGGAATTCCCGGCTGCGGCGGCTGCATTTGCGATGGAGGCGGAAATGTTGTAGGCCCGTGTACTCAGATTTGGGTGCACGTTAAAGAACCCCAGGTGGTCAAAATTTCCGGAGCCCTCCACTACGGCGTCTCTCATAATCAAAATGGTGGTTTTGGGACGTTAAACCCCACATATCAACTTTGTACAAGGAAGATGTTCGGTCACACGTGGCAACGTAATGCCCCTGTTACGCAACGTAAATGTACTTCAAGCGAGTACACTTCGACGGGAGTGCCATTTGCGCGCTGTCACAAGAGAAGGTCTAGTGTCACTCGCTGCACTACGCTTGCCAGCAAGTGTGTTCCCTAGCCTCACTTCGCTGCAACAAAGCGAGTAGCCTCGGTACCAGCGGCTTGTACAGAAATATGCTGCTGCCAAAAGCTGCCCTCGTGCTATTTTCAAACCAATGTCTTTGTTATAAGGAATACTGCCTTGTAATAAAACGAGTAATAATACAACAACGAAAACCCAGCTACTGTCATTGTCGCGCAGTTTGCGGCCACGTTCGCTAGGGTGGTGCGGCAGCACATGCTGTGCAATGGCTGCGTCCGTCGCGTTCTTCACTTCTAGGTACACTTGCACATGTCCAGGTCAGTTTTTCTGTAGTAATTTAAAATGGCGTGTGCCACAGCTGCTACTTCCGCGAAGACAACGTGGTCCGACGATGAGAAACAGGCACAAAGATAATAAATGTACGTTGTGCTACAAATCCATCAGTTGTCACTGCCATCGTTTTTCCAAAGCACTCTTCTCATTCTCGCGTAGCAGCGAACCCCCAAAATGACACTTCGTGACATTTTATTGTTGACACTCCGTCATTGATTTCCATCAATGATGGAGGAGATGGCGGGTAAACGTCGCTTGAAACGCAAGCGACTTCGAGGCCCGCAGGCAACGTTAGCACACATGTTCGAAAGAAAAAAAGAAATGCAAATAAAATAATGTAGAACACATATGCAGAATACAAACTATTACAAAAAATAATACAGTTCATACAATGAAACCAATTGCATCCGCAACAAAAATGAAGAAAGCTAGGTATTCCTCTTGTTTACTATGTGAGCATGGATTGATGAAATGTCCGCGCAGTGTTCGTGCAGAGCTTATTGATATTTCAATGCATACCCGGTGTGGTTCATTGCGATGTATATTAGATGACGTACGACAACCGTACTGGTTTAACACGGCCTATAACAGAGATGCGCGAGACGTTCGGGACAATCTTCCACGTCTTTTCCAACGCGTGGAGTCTTTCCTCGTGCTCTTCCTCCCTGACATTCAATCGAATCGATGGGACGGGATTCCGGCGTGCCGAAGAGGCGAAGTGCGGCTAGAATAGGGGACCGACGGCCTTCGGACACATTCCTTTCGTATTCATGAACTACTCTCCGCGGACCGCCGAGTCTCGCTTGCACGGCTCGGTCACTACGCTTGACGGAGCCTACCACCTCCTCAGGGCGTATCCGCCCTTTTTATTGGATAGCGAATGCTCTGCGAAGCTGTCTTTTCGGCACATCTACAATACGAGTGGAGAAGCCCTTCTATCTATAAGGAGCTCGGATGGTACATGTTGGCGTCTATCTGTCTGTCCGTCCGTCCGTCCGTCCGTCCGTCCGTCCGTCTGTCTGTCTGTCTGTCTGTCTGTCTGTCTGTCTGTCTGTCTGTCTGTCTGTCTGTCTGTCTGTCTGTCTGTCTGTCTGTCTGTTCGTCTGTCTGTCCGTCCGTCCTTTAAATTTGCTTACTCGCTCTGCCTGTCAGTTTCATTTTTTTTAGCACTGGTACCTTCAATTTTTTTTCGGGTATGATTACGTGATCAACCGTCATCCACTTTTTGGAGATACTTCACGCATGCACGAATTACTTTTCTCACATATTAATCAGAGTTATCGTTCTTTTTTAAAGTTTTGTTCATCGCTTTCGTTCTTTCTACATCTAGCGTAAAAGAGCTGAGAATAATAGTCGAAGTAAATCACTCAACTCTTATCGCGTGACTCTCAGGTATGCTTATTGTGCCTATAACCTGATTTATGTCACCCCAAAGAAATTGTAAAATTCTTGTAGGGTTCTCGAACTGGAGCTATGCTCCTGCAAAAGAGGCGGAAGCCTGTCGTAACTTTCTATAGTACGATGATGATCCGTCGACGTCGAAATAAACTTCTAATAGTCATTGTGAAGTCGCACGTCATTTAGAGTGACGCCCCCTACAGGCTCCGCCAACGCAACCTACACTCTCTATAGAGTTCCACATAGCCTCGTCTAAATAAGTCGGATACATTTGCAAACATACTGCACTCCTGTTTGGAAAGAATTTGCAAGAGGGGCAAAAAGAACGTGTTTTGCTGCAGGATGACCTAGCTATGCAGAGATTGCAAGTGTGCAGACAATCGCCCCTACATATATCCAATAAGTGTTTCATTCATTCTTTTGTTGTGTCTTCTTGTCATCGATAATGCGTGAAGCCCTCAAATTTGTTCCGAATGTGCTCCGAGTGCGACATCTGAAGCTCGTCACAAATACTTTCACGAAGTAGGTGGAACAAATTGATACATATTTGTACCCGCGTTTCTGCCCATGTACTGCGCCATGTCACTTCACGTTAAATAACACCTGATGGCCAAAATTTCCGGAGCCCCCCACTACGGTGTATCTTATAGTCATATGGTGGTTTTGGGACGTTAAACCCCAACAATTCTTATATTGATCCTCGCCAATCCCGATAACTGACGGTCGGCGTGGGCGTCAGCGCAAGCAATGTAACGAAATTCATCAGCACGTGATGACGTCACCATATCACGTTATCACTAAATAACAGATATCAAAGCGTAGTGACGTCATCATGACGTCCCATAAGGTGACGTCACATGATGACATCATCAGATAGCATCGTCGCTTGGTCAAACGTGTGCCGATCACGGAGGCATAGCCCAACCAGATGACGCACAGAACATAGAGTTTCCTAAAATTAACTAGAGGGGACTCTAGCCCTGCGATTGTTCAGCAACCATGGTAATGATGGGTAATACACGGATTCGCCTAGTATTCGTACTTGTGGGTTGCGTACCGCACTTGTGGCTTCATTTATTGCTGTGTTTCAGTTTTGTTTTGCAGAAAAGAATGAACCCTCTTGAACTTCGTGACCCGATTTGAAATTGTAAGCCTGAAACATTAAGGTCGTGAAGTGCAAATGCTGAAAATTTGCCGATCGTGTGTGTGCGTGTGTGTGTGTGTGCGTGTGCGTGTGCGTGTGCGTGTGTGTGTGTGTGTGTGTGTGTGTGTGTGTGTGTGTGTGTGTGTGTGTGTGTGTGTGTGTGTGTGTGTGTGTGTGTGTGTGTGTGTGAAAAAGCAACTTCAAGCCACGAGAAGCCAAAAGGAACGTAAAGTACGAAGACTAGGCAAGTCCGTGTACTACCAGAAATTCCCATGTCCGCTGAAGCGCCATGCTTTGCAGCTCCCCGTAGACAGTAGCGCCAGAGTTCCCTCTAGTGCACACACACACACACACACACACACACACACACACACACACACACACACACACATACATATATATATATATATATAAATATACACACACACATACATATATATATATATATATATATATATATATATATATATATATATATATATATATAAGGGAAAGAAGGAAGTGTATACATAAGGGCTCGTTTTTCCGTGTTTCGACACAATATTAACGAGATCTAACAGACAATAATACCAAGGAATGTACAGGGCAAGCATTAGAACCAATGTAAAGTAAATAAGAAGAAAGAAAAGTGGGTCAAAAAATAACTTGCCATGAGCAGGAACTAAACTTATGACCTCCGAATAACGCTTTAGAATATATATATATATATATATATATATATATATATATATATATATATATATATATATATATATATATATATATATATATATATATATATATATATATATATATATATGAGATCTAACAGACAATAATGCCAAGGAAGGTATAGGGGAAATTATTAGGCTAATTGTAATGTAAATGAGAAGAAAGAAAAGTGGGTGAAAAGATAACTTGCCTGGTAGAGCATCGAACGCGTTATTCGAAGGTCGCAGGTTCGGATCCTGCCCACAGCAAGTTATCTTTTCACCCACTTTTCTTTCTTCTCATTTACATTAAAATTGGCCTAATAACTTCCCCTATACCTTCCTTGGCATTATTGTCTGTTAGATCTCATTAATATTGTGTAAAACACGAAAAAAAACGAGCCCTTAAGTATACACTTGTTTCCCTTATATGTATATATATATACCGGGTGTTCAAAATTAAGCTTTATGATTTTTTTAAAATTAGGCGCTCGAAGGCACGTGAGAACCACTTGTGCAAATAAGTTAAGCGGCCAGGGGGACAGAAAGTTAGATGATAATTATCGCTGTCAGCAGCCCAATTAACTAAAATTTAATAATTAACTTTTTACTGGCTGCGGTAAGTTGGCATGTTTATATTGAAAAAATGTAGGCAGTGGTGTTTGTACACAGTTTCAGTTGGAAGATTTTTTCTAGCACGCCTGTGTTCCGAGATATCCGGCTCCAAAGTTTAATTGTCTTTCGCACGATTACGCATGCAAGAGGGTGAGGGTCCGCGCAAAGCTCCTCCCTAAAGTGACGCATCTGTTGCGTGTGGTGTTTAGTGTGTGAAGAGGGTGGAAGCGTAGGCATAGGTGATAGCAATTACCCTTGCCCTCTTCGGCCGGCGAAATCAAAATGTGACAGCGCGGTGCGCCATGAGCCTTACGCATGATCCTGATGAACGCGATAACAGGAGACCATTTTTCGCGACGTTTTTTCGTGACTTTAGATCACACTGAGACATCTTCTTGTGAACGCGTTAGCAGGACCGTCCTGCACTAGGGTGCCTCCGGTTAGAGCACAGCGTCTCTGCATTGAAGGTCTACCAAGGAAATCCACGTGGAGTCCTTTCGAGCTAATATGGCTGCTTCTGGCGTGAGGTATTCTACCAAAGTAAAAGTAGACGTGGTGCTTGCAATGGCTGAAATGAATGGCAACGCTTCGTTAGCAATGGAGCTTTACGCGTCTCGCCACCCACACCGTCCCCTTCCAACAAGGCCCACTTTCACAAACCTGTTTCGACGCTTCTGCACAACAGGCTCTGTCCACCTTCCGAGACGGACCAGGAAGGCAATCGTCGATGAAGACTTTGAAATCGACGTTGTCGCGTGCGTAACCTCGATGCCAGAGCTCAGCATCCGATAGATTGCCGATCAGTGCGGTCGCAGCATCGGAACAGTCACAAATGTTTTAAGAAAGCACAAGTTCCATCCATATCACGTTTACCTTCATCAGGACCTAAATGAGGCGGACTTTGAAAGGCGAGTTGACTTCTGCAATTGGGGCCTCATCAAAACTGATCAAGAAAATGACTTTTTGCACAGAATAATTTGGACTGATGAAGCTCGGTTTTGCCGAAATGGAAGTGTTAATCTTCACAACGCCCATTATTGGGCACAAGAAAACCCACACTGGCTGAGGCAGCACAAGCATCAAGTTCGCTGGAGTGTGAATGTGTGGTGCGGCATACTCGGGGACAGGATCATCGGACCTCACTTTTTTGAGGACAACTTGAACGGAAAGGTGTACACAGAAGAAATATTAGGTGTTGTCATTGATGATCTTGTCTGCAGTCTTTCCCTGAATGACCTGCGCCAAGTATGGTTTCAGCACGATGGAGCACCACCACATTTTTCTACCAGGGCGAAGAACTGGTTGGACAGACGTTTTCCACAACAGTGGATTGGGCGCGCAGGAGCGATGTTTTGGCCACCAAGATCACCTGACCTTTCTCCGCTCGACTTTTTCCTTTGGGGCTACGTTAAAGATCGAGTTTACGTAACAGAGCCCAGCGATGTTAATGACATGAAGGACAGGATAACATCTGCCTGTGCGAGTATTCCTGCAGAAGTACTGCGCCGAGTCATCGAGTCGACGCGACAGCGGTTCATGCTTTGCGTTGCTGCCGAAGGCAGGCATTTTGAACACTTTTTGGGGCATTGACGTCTTGAGAGGTGAAGAGTTTCGATGAGATTTGTGCATGACCGAAATATGCTTATGTAGCAGCAGGAAATATGCGTTAGCAAGGATAAAACTGTTTCAGTTATTATTGGTGGAGTTGTTGCTCTTGTTTCAATAAAAGTTACAGTACTCGGACATCAGCAGTCACGCTATTCGCGTAGCCCAGGCAACGACCACGCATGCTTCTCTAGTGATTATTACGCACGCGCACTGGCATCCAGATTCTCCGCTCGCACCATTATCTCGGCATGGTATCTGCCACTATCGTTAGAGGCTCTGCAGTTGCGTGTTACGACACTGGTTGCAAGCGTTCTTCGATTTTTGATTTCGACGGCCGAAGAGGGCAAGGGTAATTGCTATCACCTATGCCTACGCTTCCACCCTCTTCACACACTAAACACCACACGCAACAGATGCGTCACTTTAGGGAGGAGCTTTGCGCGGACCCTCACCCTCTTGCATGCGTAATCGTGCGAAAGACAATTAAACTTTGGAGCCGGATATCTCGGAACACAGGCGTGCTAGAAAAAATCTTCCAACTGAAACTGTGTACAAACACCACTGCCTACATTTTTTCAATATAAACATGCCAACTTACCGCAGCCAGTAAAAAGTTAATTATTAAATTTTAGTTAATTGGGCTGCTGACAGCGATAATTATCATCTAACTTTCTGTCCCCCTGGCCGCTTAACTTATTTGCACAAGTGGTTCTCACGTGCCTTCGAGCGCCTAATTTTAAAAAAATCATAAAGCTTAATTTTGAACACCCGGTATATATATATATATATATATATATATATATATATATGGGGGGGAGGGGGGAGATTCTAAGGTGCAATGCCTCTGATTTTGGAGGCAATGGTGCAAAACCACGTGTTATGTGCAGAAACCAAATGGAGACATCTGGAGGAGAATAAACACCGAGAAGAAAAACAAGGAAAGGGTGGCTTGCGCCTACGAGTCCTCTTAGGCGTTGGCGTAAAGAGCCCCGTGATTTTTCATTTATTGATCGCATGTACTGACTATGCAGCGTATAAACGTGTCTTACCGACGCCATTGCCACTAGCCGCAAGCGGTGTTGAGCGACGACAGAGCTGCATAAGGAATATAGTTCAACTGACACCACAATAATGCCACTCCTGGCGCCTCTGTCACATTGTAACTTTTGAGAAGACGGTAGTATCGTATCGAGACGGACAATTCATGCCTTTTCTATTGCCGGTAGTATTAAATAAAAAAATGTTATCTTTCAGAATCGCTCATAATTTTGCCATCGATTCCCAATACTGTGTCATCGCTTTTTGCCTGAGATTTTACTCGCCATCCATAGTCGTCTTTCGTCGAGCCTGCTATTCCGGCCTGTTCGTTGCATGGGTTCTTTAACAGCACGACTCAGCATCTTTGTGTTGCTTCTTTTAGTTCCCTGTATTGCTTCTTTTTTTTTAAGCATTGTAAACTGAGCAATAATTCCAGTTGGCTAGCGTGGAAGTTAGGAAAAAGAAAGAAGCTTCTTACATGCAAGCAGTAGAAAAAACGCCAGATTCGCTTGTCAACGACACAGTAAGGTACATCAACGTCTCTGTCTAGGAGACTCATCTCCCGCCATTGATTCGTTCATCCCGATAAGCGTACTTCGCGATCAGCTACCAAGCACGGACCAGTACGGAGAACATGCATGCCAAACGGGGAGGATTCCAAGAAGGTTTCCTTGAGTGAAAGCTACTGCTGATAGTCAGGGGTACACCTATTCGTAAACCTTGTACAAACGTTCCTAATTTCGCAGTGAATAACCGAGTCAACTGCTAACCACGCTAACGACACGAGAAGTTTTCACATCAGATATGCAGTGAACGGATCAGCAGCAGACTGAATTGGAAGATTTCTTCATATTGCGATAGTTGAAACAAAAACAAAAAACAAAATGTGTGCGAGATCTTAAACTTTAAGAAAATGAAACCAAGATCAGAGATAAAGAGAGTGGGCGGAGGATGACAAAGCGATGTTTTTTCGAAGCTCTCAGAATGGAACGGCGTTTTGCAGCACGCAATATCTTTGTACATGGCCACAACGCCCTCCGGTACGAGTGTGATAGCATCTCGGATGTCCTCGAAACACGGCGCTAGCTTGCCTTTGAACTAGTGCGCAAAAACAACCGCGAGCCAAGCTTCACTAACTCGTGGGCATGCGCGGCTCGCTCCCGCTGTTTCTCAAAATACGTTCTTAGCGTGCACGATACCGAAAGCGCGCAGTAACGGTGAGGCAGGAATTTCTAAAAAACGAGCCCATCCTAAGATTCTTTCTTTTACGTGTAACCACGATACGTTCCCGGCAGTGGATGTGGCGTGTTGTTTCAACCACGCTACGACGACGACGTCTCGGTGAAGGAAGTCAGCGGGTGCACGATTTTAGAGGGCACTTGGGTGGGACGCGTTGTCCCGAAAAGGGAAGCGCAAAAGAAAAAAAAGGAAAAGGAAGACAGCGACGGTCGAGGTCTTGGAGACGGGCGGGAACGCCAGGGAAAGGGCACTTCTCCGGGAGAAAAAAAAGGGGGCAGAATCTGGAGGCAGAGGGGTGTGCTCCGCGTAGTTTCGACGTCGGATCAAACTCTGCTCTGCTGCCTCTTCTGCTGCTTGCCCCCCGTTCTGTACTCGTCGTCGTGTTGTAGCCGCGGGGGGATTGAAGCGCGAGCTTTGGGTGGCAGGCAGCCGCGCGGCCGCAGCGGAGCGTGCAGCGGTCGATGCTGCCACGACGCGCGGGCGAACGTGCTGCCACTAAGCACTGATTGCTGCCCACCCTTGAGCTGCACTACCCACCCTGTAGCTGAGGCGGCACAGGTTCGTCTATTCCTGCGCCAACCGCCGCTGACCGTTGCCGCCACCACCAGTGTCGTCATCGAGAAGGAAAAGGGACCTTCGGGTTTTAAAAGGACTCTTCCATCACTCGACCGGTGCACCGGCTCCACTGAAGGTTCCTCGTGATCGCGCCCATTCTGTGCGTGTGTGTGCATACAGTGTTATCATACTGCTTCCATGCTGCTCGAATAATGTGCGGGCGTTTTCAAGCTTTAGCGTTTAAATGTCACTCTGGCATTGAAGAAAAACTGTATCGACGTGAACTTCGCCGCTGAATCCGAGACGCACTTCCGGAGACCTCTAAGTAAGAAACAAAAGTCGTCCTGACCGGTACCAAAAAAGGTGATCACGCAACCTTGGCAAGATCCCGCAGCCACTCGGAGTATCCGTTCACATGCGTGTGTTCTCTATGGTGGCGTTCTCGCCATAATTCATCATGTGTGTGTGAGAGTGTTAGCGAGAGAGGGGTAAAAATAGGCGAGTTCTATAGCGAGGTTGGTTGAGTCTTGTGCTTTGCGTGTTACACTCCAGATGTACACTGTCGGAAAGATTTCCGGGTAAATCAAATGGTGTTTTCAACATTCTTTGCCACGCTACAGTGAAGAAAGCTTTCGGCTTTGACTCCAACTTGGTTGCTGACTGGAACGTTGTTTTAGTATTTTCTAGTGAGTCGGCATGACGTTAGGATGGCCTCTCTCTATGAATTGGACTCAAGGTTAAGTCGTTGTTGTCGTAATTAACCAGGGGTCATCTATTTTGAAGTGCTGACTGTCGCATCGCCGGAACTATCCCCTTTATTTAGTCCTTCTGGCTTCCGCACCATCGTGCTGAATGACTTTGTACTGGTTTTGTGCATTAACTCGTAAAACAAACATTTTTTCACCAAAAAGAAACTGGAAAAATAAGTTTCGAAATAAAGGTAACTACGTTGGACATGATAAAAAGAGTCGTGACTCTGGAACCACGTTGTTTCCATTGGTTTCAACCTCAATTGCTTGCCTTCAGTCAAGGTATTTCTTTTGTCAGAAAGGCAGTTACTTTCACAGTCGGTCATGTTAATGACACTACGTCCAAATATCAACAAGAAACTGTCCTTGTTGCCGAGAACGACTCCCCAAAATGCCAGCTGAACTCACGCATGTCCGCGAAAGAAACACGAGACGGCCTGATTCTTAAAGGACACGTCACTGAAACTCCCGCCTCGAACGTGCGAAGCATAATTGAAGAGGCTCGCACAATGGGAGACGGTACTCCCGGTGCGTATTGAAAATCGACGCCGCATCGAAATCGCCGATTTCTCCGGGGCCACACGCGCCGTTCGCCTGTGTCGATTATCCCCTATTCGTACAGCGAAGACACCCAACCGAAACCCTGCCGAGGTTCCTCGTACATTCGCGTCCGCTTCGGTGCGTGCAAGCACTTCCACGAGCATCACAGGGCTAGGCTGCGAGGTATTCGCGTTCTGTCGACCGCGAGGCACCGGTGTGCGCAAACAAGAGTGACAGTGTACCCGTCACCGCTTTCCAATATCCACACGCTAGCTCACCTGAGAACAGAGCATCTTCACTGGCCCAGCATTGCGCAAGGGGGCTCCTCGGATTTCCAGCCCCGCTCGCATCAGTCTTTTCTCTCCAGAAGCGCACGTTGCTATACGTACCTCAGAAAGCGCGTGCAGCTGTGCTCCGCGCACGGAAAACAACGACATACGCCCTCAAGGAACGAGCGAGATAGCACGCTCGCGTCTGCCGGCCACCTGCGTTACACTATATACACTGCAGCGTTGGTATAACAGCGCAAACGACTCGCGGAGCTGGACGAGCATTGTTTTCGGACTCTCGCTTGTGAAAACGCTTTTCAAGGGCTTTTCGAGAACACAGTGACGCATACCCTCTTGCATAGAGCGTGGACATGTGCGTCGTTCCTTATGCCAACCGTGACAGTCAGTCCGGCGGAACGTCGTTCGTCGCCGCTATGTGTCTCGCCGCTCGTCACGTTGACCACAGGAGCCACCTCGTCACCGCCGATGCGGTCCGTCCGAAGCATAATCAATTCCGAAGCTCCGCTCCCGTGTCGCGATAACGTTGGGCTTGAGTCGTCGAGAATCTCCCGTCTCGGTGTCGTCGACGCTTTTGATAAGTGACAACAACCTGTGTGAGGAACAGAAGTGGACGGAGTGGTGGTCAGCGAGCGAGTGAAAGCGCGGCCGATTCGAGGAAAAAGTGGCGTTTTATGCGACGGACGTGGCGACAGGCCGCCAGCAGCCGGAGATCGTGTTTGAGCCAGCGCGCATGATTCGCCTGTCAAGCCTGGAAACCTCGGCGCTCCAGGGCTCTTCGGCCGGCGGAGTCGTCGGGTCTCCAGTCTCGCCGTCGCCGGAAGAGGTTTACCAAGGTATGTCGGTGCGTGCATGTGGTGGAGAGAGAGAGAATTTATTTGAAGGCAAAGAGGTCATCCTGAGCTTGTGGTGTTCTGTACTGCTGCTCTGAACAGGGGAGAAGGTTAATGGCGGAAAAGAAGAGAAAGGGACGGGAAAGGGTGATGCGTGTGTATACAACAACAACGTAAACCAGTAGTTTTCTCGAAGTCCTGTGTCCAGCACAGAACTCTTTTGAAAGTCTGTAAATGCTATTGTAGCAATTGCTGCTGCTGCATCCTCGTACACTGCGGACAATAGGCTGGTTCCACTGAAAGACGATAGTTATAGCGCGAGAACAAAACGACGACACAGAGACAAGAAGGACACGAAAGACACGAGCGCTAACTTCCGTCCTTCTTGTCTCTGTGTCGTCGTTTTGCTCTCGCGCTATAACTATCGTCACGCCATACCAACTAGCCCAAGCTGCCACACTTCCACTGAAAGCTTTCACACCAATGCCGTCTAGCGTTTTGTCATTTGATTAAAAAACAGGGAGCTGAATGAACAAAACTTCTTTCCTGGGAGCGTTCTCCCATTTGTTTAGCCGGTTTCACTCATGCTATTGTCACACGCGCTTAGTTCTTCACTAGCATCACAGGCGTGCAAAGAGTTTCCCATCAAAGGGGGCAAGTTTATCGCAGCGCACTCTCTCCCTATGAATTCAATGAGTGCGCCGACTGTGCGCCATCCTCCCCTCCTTACTTAAGCAACAAGCGGAAGGCACCCCTCTCTCTCACGCTAGTTTCATGTATATAAGACGATGCGTTTGGCCGCCCGTCAAATCACCGACAGCAGTCGGCTGTGATTGTCCGAATCAGTGTACAGCAAGCACTGCTTGTGCTTCGAATTGGGTTTGTTCGGAACAAGCTCACCCACATTAAGAGTTTGCTGCTTGACAGTCGGACTGCCACCTTCCTTAGCGTCACAACCACTACGTTATATGTCCCGCATTGTGACTGGCGGGAATAGTCTCTTACGAGAGTTTTTATAGTACCACGTTTCTTTTGAGCATACAAACAGTGGTCCAAATTCATAATTTTTTTTCTTATGCCGTTCATTGTTCGCAAGCCTGAGAAAACTTAAGCCAGTTCTTTTGCTGGTCCTGTCAGTAACTGAGGTGACTGGGGGCCAACGACCAAGAACACCTGCGAAATAAAACCTTCGTGAATTCGGCCCCTAGCACTGTGCCTACAAAAATATCTGACGACGAAATTGCGATAATATTATTTCTTGAGGTTTTGCATTCCAAAACCACGATATATTTGTGGAGCACGCCATAATGAATAATGAATTTTGACCATCCGGTGTTCTTTAGCGTGCCCCTGAATCGAAGCACGCGGCCATATAGCGTTTCGCCTCCCTCGAAGTGTAACCGCCACGGTCGGGTCCAACCTGTGACTGTCAGGTCGGAAGCCGAGCGCTGTAGCCACTCGACCACCAAGGCGGACAGTGTGCTTGTTCCATGTTAAAGCGAAAGTCTCACTAGCTTAACCCCGTATTCTAGGACGTCCCTTCACTCAACGCTTCACCTTCACTTGAGAAAGCCGATGGGAGCGCCGTCTCTATAGGCACGGCAAGTCACTGCCTATCAGCGGTAACCTGCTGCGATTCTTGAGCAGTTCAGCATCACTTTCAGCCGAGCAGCGGCGCAGTGCTCAACTCTGTCAGGTTAACGGTGAAAGTCGAGTCGGGGAGCGTTTCTGAATAGTCAACCCAAGTTTCGCTTTGCTATCCGTTCTTCGTTCTGTGCGACCTTGAAGCGAACAACGCAAAACCCCGTGACCAGCCTCGCGCAATTTATTTGTGGCGCTCCAGTTGTGCACAAGCCCACACAGCGAATGAGTCCGTCGGCTTGTCTGTCCATATACCTCTTCCAGTGCCCTTCTGTAGCGTCTGAGGGAAAAACGCAGAGCGCGCGCATCTAGCGGAGAAACACGCAAGTGCGAGCGTGGGTTGGTGGTCTCGGAGTCTTGCACTTCTTGCGTTGGCTGTTGCGACGGCTTCGGAAACTGACGTGGTAGTGAGTGCACGCAGCATTCGGAACGTTCGACTAGCCTTATCTTTCGGTAGGCAAGCTGTGCTTCGCTATACGAGGGTAAACAAGCATAACCAAGTGCATCAAGCTTTTAGCTTGCATAACCGGGTCTAGCCGAGCTTATCCGCAGTCATTCTTCATTCGAATTTACAAAATGCTATTTTAGAATTACGGTTCGGGAGGCGTGCGATGGTTTTGCACTGAAAGGGGGTAACTTTTTATGTTTTATTCGGCAATGGGAGAAGCCAGTTTTCAGTTTATCTCTACTCCGGACTTGTCAAAACAATGACCTTCGGTCTATTGCAATCTATTAAATCACCAGATACACAATAGCGACACTGCCTTTGCTTACACGTCTGTGCCTTAAAGTCGATGAACCTCTGAGGACTGTTCCTCCACCACTTGGAGGTTGTCGCTACGAAGGGTTTCCTCCAAACGAATCACGTGTGAAATAATTTTCGTCCACGCTGATACCAGCGAAAACAATCAGCCATGAGTGATGCACTAGCAAAAGACAGGAGGACTACAGAGGTAGATCCTGAACCGCGCATCATCAGGGCATGAAACGCATAGAGCGACGCATGTAGCTGCAGATTCCATACAGTGGCAGAAATGGCAGGTTAAGCAGCGATGCAAACACTCATCACACAGGTAATTGAGGCACGATGAGCGCACACTGAAACTAAATTTGCTCAAGAAAAGGTTGAGTGCAGTTAAAACTCAATCAAAAGAAATCCGACTTTACGAAATGTCAGATCTAACGAAGAAATTTCTATTTCCTGGTAGGTACCTATATTGTTCCCTGTTGCCATCAAATCTAAATAACGAAGCTATCATGGCACACAACCCGATTGAACGTAGCTTTTACGAAAACCAAAGAATGTAAAATGTACAGATTGCTTTCCAATTCCGACTCAGACAAGTTTGTGCACTGTAATGCTATCGCGTCAGAACACCTAGCCTTCCTAGTCAAAACCTTGGCTTTACTTAAATGAGAGCGGACGCCTGGCTCGTGCACGGAACAACAGACCGAACAGTGGAGAGACTTTACGTTCAAAGAGGCGCTTAAAGCAGGGGTAGTTTGTTCTTGCAAGTGCTTCCACGTAAGCACAGCTGATTTCCATACATTACAGCTTATGCGAAAGATGCCACTGATATTATTGTCGCAACCTTCTTGCTCTGCCTGTCCACGCAATCATTGTATTCCTTCTCACCGTCTTTATATCGGCAGCTTGTCATGGTGGTCATGGTTCAGGTGGTCACGTGGTTGCCTCACGTGACCACCTGTATCGCCCGCATGTGGGGGGGGGGGGGGTCTTCATGTTCGTGCCACCCTTGCTCACTTTTAATACGCGCAAGCATGTGTTGGCGGTAAATAAAATGCCGCAGTATAACTCTCTGGCACTGTTACGTCATAATTTTAAATTTCGAAGTAACGAAAAAATTCCTTAGCGACAATACCTTGTGCTTCACGTCCCAAATCCACAAAAGTATTAAGAAAGCAGTTTTGTTTGGTGTGACCAGATTGTTTAAGAAGAGAAATATTTCTCTACTCTGTATATGTGTATATTTACAGTGTCTGTATAGCTACATATGTATTATGTGTAATTGATATTTCCCGCTTTTGTCCATTACTTTTCTCATTGGACCCTACACTAGCCTCAAGCTATGGGTCCAATCAGTGTTTGTAAACTTCATGTGACAAATGATAATAAACGTTCAATCAATCAATCAATCAAAAGACGCCTTAATCGAGGGCTTTACTCGGTATTACGAGCTTGCCGATGCGACGAAAGAAGACAAGGAATTACAGGACTGACTAGTCTGCCTGTGTCGCGCGCACGCGTGTGTGTGTATATACTCCCATGCCAACCCTGCATTGACCAAATATATTTAAAACAACTCTGCCACGGAAAAGAAGTTTTTGTTGAATCGTGGATTAATGGGGAATAAGCGAAGCAAGTCAGATTTCTCAGCTATAACTTACCTTTTTTGGGACCAAGAAAGCTGGAGGGATTCTTTTCCGATGCGCTCGTTTCTCCGAACTGCTTTCACTCGCATCATGCAACACTTTGACACACTGCAGCTCCACAAAGCGTGCGCACCTCACGTCCTGTCTCGAATTAGCTTGGTAAAGCAGGCTTCAAAAAAAATAATAAAAAGTGCGTAAAACTGCCGGTGGCAAAGCGCGCTTACAACTCTTTCTGCTTGTTAATGCACTCCCTTTATCAATACTTAGCTGCGCCTACAGTACTTCTGTTTCTTTGTTTTTCGTTTCCTTGTCAAGAATTTCACGTATCTTAGTTGATGTTGTTTTGGGCATATCGCTATTGGTTGCCGCTCCCGCTAGCCTCTTATGTGCTCTGCTGTGCCAGCTATCCTCATTGCCGATAACTTTGTTCTTTCTTTCGGCTCCGTTGATAGGGGCCATGACACGATCTCCCAACGATTCGCGGTTTTCAGCGAAAAGTAGTTAGAGAGGGTCTAGTGTACCGACACATGTGCGAAAAACGGACTGTAAAAGAAAATTTCCGTGCAAAATGGGCCCGAGAAGTCCCAGCTACAATCTACACCTACTGCAGACAGCCGCCATTTTGTCATAGCGTCTGTGGCAACATATGCTACGTAGACGTCCAACAGGACGTGTGATCTGCCAAAATTTTAGCGGCTGCGAATCGTTCAATTTAAATGCCACGCTAGATAAAGCTAAAATGCCTTGCCTACACGAGCAGCTATAGCCACCATATAGCGCAGCTGACCACGGAACGTCGTCGTTCGTCGGAATGGGGTTGTGCGTGTACAGTAACCCCCGTATTCTAGAACGTCCCTTCACTCAACGCTTCACCTTCACTACAAAAAGCCGATGGAAGCGCCATCTCTAGGCACGGTTAGTCACTGCATATCAGCAATAATCAGCCATGATTCTTGAGTAGCGCAGAGTCATTTTCAGCCGAGCGGTGGCGCAGTGCTCAACTCTGTCAAGTGAAGGATGGAAGTCGAGTCGAGGAGCGTTTGTGAATACCGGGGTAAGCAGCTTGTTATGTTATGGCTCGCGAGGGCGCCAGTGTTGCCAAACTCTCAGAATTGAGTATAACTCGCTTACTTGAACATGATCAGCATTGTTTAGCATATAAATGTTCAGCCTCACTTGTTCTTGTGTTATGCCTTCCTTTCTTTTTGGTGTAGTTTTGTCTTTATAATTACTTTTCTGCTATTTTGTACACTATTTATACGTTGTAATTTATTTTTCATACCTTTTATTACTTTATCGTTCGTGTTAGTTTTTACGTATGTATACTATTACCTCCCCATGCAATGCCCTCGGGCCTTTAGGGTACACGAATGAATAAAAAAAATGATAATGTTAACGCTCGGCCAAATGCACTAAAATTTCGTCGGCTTGCTTACTAACGCACAATAATTGACCTGCATAACAAATATTATGACCGAGAAGGGGGTACGTGTCACGGCCCCTTTAGCATGCAGTCGCTATCAGTATTGACATTCAGGAATATGACTGGCTCTGTAATCCAACTGGTACCTGGAAACGTTTAATAACTGAATTGTACGTAAACATAGCGGGAAAGAACTTGTGGCTACATTAGTCGAAATTGTTCCCTTATACTCTTTCTTCCGTTCTACCCCGTAAACAATGATCATAATTGCTTCCTTTCATAATGTTGTGCTGTTAATGAACAAATGTCATAGTCACGTATGGCATATGAACATATATCACAGCCACACCCTGACAATAGCGGACGTGCGGTAAGCGCGTCCCACGATTTTTTAATGGACATAAATTCAGTGCACTGTTTGTAAACGAAATTATTGCTTCTCTCCGTCATATTGCGTTACTAATAAGCATATCGTAGATAATTTCATACTTAAGAGCATGAAAACTATCCGTATGATCTCTTTTCAATGCAAGCTGTGCGACCACCTTGTATGTATTGAACTCTACACGAGAGGTATTTCTTATATACGACAAACATCATATGTGTCTGGGTCACATGAAACATGAATAGCGGCAAGACTTCTTGATGGTATAGTGCGCACCGCCCACTTGTCACAATGGACAGAACACGCATATATTCGCGGAGCTGCCGATCGGGGTTGGCGCGCCAGTTTAATCATGATAACTAGACGGCGCTCACTAAACCATCGCGAAGGGTTGCCGCTGTTCGGGTATCATTTGACGTTGATAGTATATAGTATTTCGGATATATTTTTTATTATTCCTTTTTTTTCTTGCTGTTTTCTGTGTTTTTTTTAAATATCAGAATGATAATGCTAGAATTCTTATCATCATTCTTCTCCACCCGACAGCACCCGTTTCAGGACAAAGTTTTTCCATGTTTATCCGATTAAAATATCTCCTGTTCTTGCAACAGTCCTGTTAGCACCGCACGCTGCTTAGTCTCATCTGCCCAACCACCTAGCTTTCTGGCTTCACCTTACGAATGTGGAGATAGCCTGATCAAACGTAGTTCAGGTAAACTTAAATTGCGCTATAGGGACGAAACAGCAGACCATAACTGTTGTTAGTTCTTGGTGTGCATTCATTCTGTCTTCTTCGATTCTGCTGTCTTGTTCTTAGCGAAGTTTAAGTTCACAAAAGATGCCTTACCAGCTAGCCCCCTAACACACGATTCTTAAATGTCTAAAGAAATGTTTTAATCATCTGAATGAAATGAAGTTGCAGAGGAAACGAGAAATGATTCACATAGCAAGCCTTCCAGGTCGTAATGGCACTATCCTTTCCCATAGTAGAGTACTAAGTACTTTAAATAATTAAACACTTTTTCTAAACCCACATTTCGTTGGAGGATGTGGGGCATGACTCATTACCAGGAATAGAAATACGTCATATGACTGATACATTGTCATTACTATTAAGAATCTTGTGTCACTCGGAATTATGAAGCACGCCACAAATTAAATTTGCATCTCGGCTGCTTATAAAACAGAGTTCTATTGTTTCACGTACACTACTCAGGCGACAATTGATGGGTCACGCGAAAACGTCTTTCGAATTTGTATCAAGCTCCTGACAGGAAAGGTGTCACAATGCGTCTCCACTTCTGAGCTCTCGCTTTAAAATGTCTGGAAAGTTGGTCACATGACGTGTTTTGCGTTGTTTGTTTGATTGATATATGGGGTTTAACGTCCCAAAACCACCATATGATTATGAGAGACGCCGTAGTAAAGGGCTCCGGAAATTTCGACCACCTGGGGTTCTTTAACGTGCGCCCAAATCTGAGCACACGGGCCTAAACATTCCCGCCTCCATCGGAAATGCAAACGCTGGGAGGCTAACACGCTAAATAATTTATCCAGCAAAAAAAAAAAAAACGACAGAAGTCGTTCTTCGCCGGATACAGGTCTGACAAGTGTTGGCTATTATAGTATATATATTATGAAATAAATGTTTGATTTGATTTTTATTTCAGATGTGACTGAAGGTGTTATTAGCGTTTCATAATAGCATCACGAATAACGCGTTTCTTCATGAGCCCTATGTAATAGGTTCATGACAAGCATAACATCGAAGAATAAAAAAGAAACGACGATTGCTCTGTAATTAGTAAATCAACACGCTCAAATTAGCAGCATCTGTCTACAGCTAGACGAACAAGGTCAACGATGTCACTATTATTCCTCTGTCAGCACAAAAGTGAATCAAAACAAAACTAAGTCGTTATTATCAGACTCGCCGAAGACAGGTGTACATCGCAGTGAAGGTGCATGTGCATCGTCGATTGTGATACGTCTTTTTCGAGAGCATATTTTACGTTATTTTTTTTCCTGTCTCGTGAAGTGCAGTGCGGAAGAGTCAGCGTGATAAAGAGACATCGGGAACGCGACTCGAATACGCAGGGACAGAAACGGCATTACAAAACGAGGCGTCCTGAGGCTACGCCCCCGTTTGTTTTTACGGCTGCTCGGAACACACAAGGACAGCTTTTGCCGCTCGTAGTGCAAATATAAGACGCTAATGACGAGGAAACGGTTTCCCTGCGCTCACATCTGCGTCGTATCGACTCAACGAGACTGACCGATCGGCCGTCTTGATCGCCTGCGAGGCACGCCTCTAGGGCTCCCGCTTATGACGTCACGCGACCCAACCGCGGGCGCAGCTGTATACAGATGTATGTAGTCAGCACCAATATAAACTGACACAGATTCATACCATCTGCTTCAAAGGGATATAGAGCCTGAATTTTTTAGAGGCCATGGCGTTGGATGAAATGGGCACTTCAGGCTATACATCATTTAACCATATGGTGTAGTAGCGCAAAATTCACGGGGACGAAGAGGACAAGAAAACACGACACTCGCAACTAATTTTTATTTCAGAAGCAGCACTTCATATATAACCCATAACCCTAGTGACACAGAAAAGAACTACGAACACTGAATCATTGCCAACAGAAGCTTTTGCGCAGACTCAAGCGATAGTACACGGCAGTTAAGCTTAGACACTTTTAGATGACATAACTAAAACAGCCCTGGGTAACATCAAACCAAAAAAACCAAAAAATTTGCGGGAATTCACACGTGTTTGAAACAAAATTTTGAAACGACAAAAAGGAGAGTATGACACATGCAAACACTGATCTCAATTTAGTCCTTCGAGGTAGCTGGCTTCAAGGACTGAATTGAGTGAAGCCCTACTGGACTTCAAGCCTGAAGTTCAGTAGGGCTTCAACCCTACTGAACTTCAGGCTATACATCTGCCCGGTTATTTGCTGAAGTACAGCATGCGCGATTCCCAGTGAAAACGGTCACATATTGGCTGAAGAGAACCCGCCAGTGCTCATAAATTAGGATAATTGTAACAACCATTCGTTATTAAAATGAACAAGTGACAAATCAACTCACAGGTTCTCTTAAGCACTCACTTAAAACGACTTGAAAGCGAGAGTCATCCGATGCGCCATGAATCGTCATCATTCTAAGAAGTGGCGAAGTATCAACAACGTGTCTCTATATGAGAGTGTGTGCATCTACGTAGCAGCACATTTTGTTGACACTGTGGCTGACGACGATGATAACGACGACGACGATTAATAATGGGTCAGCCTTTTGTAATTGGTGAGAAGCTTTAAACCACCCACTCGTTACGCAGTTCTTATGGCGTCACACATAGTGCGGTTTTGCGCTTCTGCCGCCCATTATTACACGTTACTCATTGCTGACATTACTAGTGAATAGGATCTTCTTCCGCGGGAGTTTCGTGTGTCGGCGTGGCTATTTGGTAGAGTGCTTGACTGCCACGCAGAGTGCTCGTGTTCGATTTCAGCTCGAACGCCCGTTTGTAATGCGAGGGCGCTAAAGAGCTCGTTTCGCATAAATCATGGTGTCTTTGTAGGTGTTGATTGATTGATTGATTTGTGGGGCTTAACGTCCCAAAACCACTACATGATTATGAGAGACGCCGTAGTGGAGGGCTCCGGAAATTTCGACCCCCTGGGGTTCTTTACCGTGCACTCAAATCTGAGCACACGGGCCTACAACATTTCCGCCTCCATAGGAAATGCAGCCGCAACAGCCGGGATTTGATCCCGCGACCTGCGGGTCAGCAGCCGAGTACCTTAGCCACTAGATTACCGTGGCGGGGCCTGCTTAGGCGTTGTTGGTTATGAGCGAAAAATCACCATCTTGTCCGCGAACAAAAAGAAAGAGAGAAATATGCAAATAAAATTAAAAATAAAAGCATTCGGTTTGAGTAAGAATATAAACCAGGTCTTCTGCGTGACAAACAAGTGTTCGACCACAGAGTTGTGATAGTGCTTAGAGCTGTTTCCCAAGAAAAAAAAAAAAAAGCCTGTATGAACAGTGCTCAACTCGGCTGTCTATGGAGCGTCGTGCGCGAAACTGCACGGGCGACATCTGCAGTCGCAAATACGCCACATCTGAGTATGCACGGCGCCAGTGATGTGCCGGCCTCGCAATATACTAATCCCTGTTTATCGCCGCGGATGCAACAACCGCCGCTTTGGCCTTCGAAAGTGCTCTGAGCAAATTTGCGAGAAAAAAAAACAAGAAAGAAAGACCAAGCAAAACCGTTGTCGCGGTGATATTATATCATCAAGCGAGAATATTTCTTTTTTTTTGTTGTTGCTTTATTTCGATTTTGTAATGTTGACAGCGCTTCGACGGCCAAAGCAGCCATCGCGGCCGCGGAGATAAAGAAGGGTGGAAACTGCAGGGCAGGCACATCATTGGCACCACGCATGCTCAGATGTGGCGTGTTTGCGACTGCAGATGTCGCCCGTGCTGTTCCGCGCGCGACGCTCCGTCGTTATAGACAGCCGAGTTGAGCACTGAATGTCATGTATACTGGAAGGAGCGTCACATGCATTAATGCGTGGCAGAAGCATAGAATCGCGATCAAAACGTGTGATGCGTCAAAACGTGTGAATTGTGCAACGAGTTTGGTGTTAAGGGCCCACCCACTACAAAGCGCTCAGGCAATCATCATCAGGTGCAGAGGCATCAACAAAGTGAGTGGCTTCGTAGGTTCGCGCGTTGCCCTAAAGACGTGGCCCTTCACTGATTCGCAAAAGAAATCACTATGGCGTAGTGGGAACTCATCGAGTGTGTTTGCAATAGACATTCAACGATACTTTGATACGGCTCGTCTTACACGCACAGTCGTTCGTTTCCTAACGGCGAGGTTGAGGCACGCACCGAGAACCGAAGCAGGCCAGCAGTTCAGAAGGCGATGCACCCGAGGTCCGATTACGCTATCGCGATTCACCCTTGAAGGCCCGATTTCTCGTTGTGCGCGAGGTCACGCTAGCTTTTGTACTCGATTGATTGACTTGTGGGGTTTAACGTCCCAAAACCACCATATAATTATGAGAGACGCCGTAGTGGAGGGCTCCGGAAATTTCGACCACCTGGGGTTCTTTAACGTGCACCATAATCTGAGCACACGGGCCTACAACATTTCCGCCTCCATCGGAAATGCAGCCACCGCAGCCGGGATTCGAACCCGCGACCTGCGGGACAGCAGCCGAAGTGCCTTAGCCACTAGACCACCGCAGCGGGGCTGCCTTTTGTACTTTACGCCACGTTTCTGAAGGCCATCGTCTGGTGAGGCACTTGAGACTTTCCCATTGATCAGATCGCTCACGGGCGATTTTTTCCTTTTCGCTGTTATGCACCAGCGTATGAGCCTGCGTTGAGGGAAACTGCCACCCTTCTCTTCAAACACCGGCACCTTTTCCTGCATCCACCACAAAATGAGAGGACGGAGAGACAAAACGGTTGACACCGTGCTGTAAGTTCGTCTTCATCAGCCTAGCAGACGCCATTAATTATTATCGTCGGTGCTCCCCACGAGCTACCGCTCCCTAGAAAGCACGAAGCCATCTGTTACTTTTTTTTTTCCTTTTCTTGTTCCATTTAAAAGAGCGTTCCTTCTGGACGTGCCGTCTCTCGTTCCTGAGCGACAGCCTGACAGCTGGCGGACCTCGAGGTCCACCGCACACAAAGACCTTGACACGACGGCTGACGCGACCAGGAACTCGGTGGAGTTGCTGACTTTGCGTCTAGTTTGTGCAAAATATGAGACAACGTTATCATGGCCCTAGCACCAAGCAACCATGTTTTTCAAGGAGCACACCGGCATTAGTCTTCAGCGAACTGGGATTTGGACATCGGCAGCAAGATAAGCGTACGCAGAGCTCCTAATTACTGAAAGGAGGGGAGGCAATCCAGGGTCTCCCCAACCCTTGGTTGTCCACGGGACAACGTGTTTTAACAATGACTGAAAAAAAAGAAGATGAAGCGATGACAGGTTTGTCACGATGACCTGCCTTTAATCCCTGGCTATCCGGTACTAAAGATTGGAAGCAAACAGTTCTTGGAATGCAACATCAAGTAGGGGCCTTCTGCCACCATTATTGTAGAAGAAATCGCTGTGGCTGAACTCAGTTATGCCTGGGTGTGAGTAGCGAGTGCTACGGTTAATCTTGTTGTTTAGCTTGGCTCTCTGTACGTTTACGCTCCCCGTGGCGCGCGGCTCGTTCTTCCTCCGTCTCCTCAGCTCGCTTCTTTCTCTTGGTTTCGTTCCGACAACGAAGCCTGGCTTCTTTCAGTTTATCCTCCTCACTTACCCAATCTGCCGATGAATCTCGCCGAGTTGTCCCTTCTATACAGGGTGTCCCAGCTGTCTTTACCCAGAGTTTAAAAATATGCTGGTACACGTAGTGACGACGTGACCAAATGCGTGTTGCTGGCCTTTGTCTGGATTGAGTCAAACATTTTTTTTGTGTGCTCTGATGAATTGTCTAGTTAGGCCTCTTTAATTAACCAACTTTTGAAGGAACGAAGATAGGTCAGGTAAAAAGTTTCATTGAGAAAGTTGTAGGTTGGTTTGTAAAACGCCTGATTAGACAGTTTCGAGCTTTATATCCGCTTTATTAGTGTTCTTCTGCTAACTACAAATGTCCGCGAAATACAAAAAAAAAATATTACGTGACAAACCCACTGACGTGCGCCGTCATTCTGGCGCTCCCTCTAATGTCTCGCCTATGAACCATACGCTTTGTTCGCACCACTTCATAACAGCGATAAGCAGTCACGGCGGCAATCGCCTTTGTGGCTGATAGGAAAACGTGTTTATCGCAGAGCCGACACCATCATCGCGGCCCTGTCGAGACAGCACCATCTATCGTTCGTACGCGGAACGTTAGGGGGCACTAGAATCACTGTGCGCACTGGCAAGCGAACGCACTTGCCACGTGGTACTTTTCTTTTAATTTCGCGGGAATTTTTAGTCACGAAAAAGCACTAATAGTTAAGAGATATAAATTTTTAAACGGTGTAATCGGACGTTTTGTAAACCTACCTACAACTTTCTCATTAGAACTTCTGGCCCATTTTTGTTGTTTAGAAAGTAGTTGATAAAAGTGGTCTAACTAAGCAATTAATCGGAACACAAAAATGATCTGGCTCACTCTAGGAAACAGCCAGCAACATGTATTTGAGCGCATCGTTATTGCTGGTGCTTTTATTTTTAAAATCTGGCTAAAGATGTAGCGGGGACGCTGTATATACCAATGTTACTCGAATAAACTTTAGTATATACGATCCAACATTGGTTCTTTTTCTGTTGTTGCAACGCGGGTTCAACAGCTCCTTCTTAGACGTCATGCCAGATGGCGCGGCGAGTGGCGCTGCCAACTGCGGTGGTTGCTAGGCAACAGCTCAGCTTGCAGTGCCAGCGCCGGCCACAGTGAAATTGTGAGAATACGGCCAATAGAAATCTCACTACAAAAAAAAGAGAGAAAAAAAGAAACAGAAAGGCCAGCGTGCCCTAACTCTACTTTGTTCACAATAATAAAAAACATAAAAAACTTCTCAAAAACAAGGTAATGGTTCAGATCTTGAGTTATGAATGATTCATACACACGACAGCGGAGCACAAGTTTACCCAGAAAGAGGGACAATTAACTGTTAGGATAAACAATGAAAACAATTAATTGAATTATCTCAATGAAAGAGCACGCTGTTTTCTTCTGACCAGCTAAGACTGTGGCACCAGGTCTCAGCCAAGCGCTTCCTATGCGGCCTCTGAGATCCGCTTCGGCTGCGCGCGGCCGGAGTTGATTGCGGAGGCTTCGCATACGGATGCGCAGCCCATCTCGTCAAGTGCACTTAATGAGTTCGTTGTAAGAGCAGACTGTTTTATCGTCGGTATGTGCCACCAAGGTGAAAAATAAACACTACAAAACACTTCTTTTTCTGCAAGGCCGAGTCATCGAATCAAAAACGTTACAAAACGCAATAAGCTAGGGCCATTCAAGAAACAGAAACGGAACGTTTGTTAGGTTGGCTTATTTTTTTTTTATTGTTGTGACGGCCGCAAAAACCGAAGTTAGTACAACTCAAAAATAGTTTCAATTTCACTAATATGAGTAAAGCCATTATTTTCCCACTTTCACTTTTTTTTGTCATGATCTTGATCACGGTGCTATCTTGGTTCATAATTGCAACATAGAAGGATCAACAGTTTCGCGCACATTCGTAGGCGCTCAGCACGAAGTTCCCGGCCCTGCTAAATTCTAGCTCACTTTAGCCCTGCTCTGTCGGTACAATCATGTGCCCTCTTTTGACTCACTCCGCCTAATGCATGGACATATTCTATTAGCGTATATGGGTGTTTCATTTTATAGACCACAGCTGCTCCCTTGCCGTTTGCAGTGTCCGCAGGAGGGCCCCATTTCAAATTGGGTGCATGCCTCACTGACACAATATCTCTTGTACTTTTTTTTGCTCTCCACTTATATCCTGACTCAGTCGCAGATAGAGAGCACAGCTGCTGCGCCTCGATATAGAAGCAGCCATGCATCGGTACTGATGCGGCGAGTGCAGGCACTCAGACATAACAATGCCCACGTGTTGTCACTCATCGTTAGACAAAACAAAAATAACCATATGCAATAGATCATGATGACGCAGACGATGTTACCACATGACCTCAACCCCTTTCCCAGAACATAGCACATGCTGAGCGGAACACAGGGGGTTTTCTCGCTAACGCGGAGTTAGGTTTAAAGAGATAAGCGCACGTCCGCGTAGCCAAAATGATAGCGTATCGCTACGCAACAAAACCCAGGGGGCGTGGCACTGTGTTTTGCTTTGTTTTTTTTTCGTTGCCGCGTTGACGTAGTGGAATGGGGGAGGGGGTATGTAGTGGCAGTGCGACGTCGTTTATCATTCGTCTTGTCAAGACAGGATTACATTTGGAGATACCGAACCGCTTGACTCGACACCGCGGGTGAGAGAGGAGGAAGGAATGGAGGAGAGGAGGACCGCGCAGGGAAATCACGTGAGCAGCTGGCGTTTGCCTAGCGCAGGCCAAAACTGTAGCTTGGTGTTTGTGCGGCGCGTGTTTGTGCTCTTTCCGGCAGCGAGTTGCGCATGATGGCGTCCGACGTCATGGAGAGTGCTCGACTGAATCAGGTGAGAGGCCATTATCGCTGGTCATCGAAGGCCACACGCGCTTCGCTGTCTCAACAGCACTATCGTAGCAATCGTCAGCCCATGGCTGGACGGCCGTTTCGCTTCGGCTCCACGGATGTCTGTCTCCCTGTTGGAAACAACCGATTCATAGCGGCCGCTCATTTAGTTTCCTGTAATACTTAACGGAAACATCAGAGGATACGCGGGCAACACTGGAAACGTCTGTGCAAGCGGTCGTATTTTGGCTACGCTAAGTCATGTGCTACAGCAAGCTTTGTTACGCTCTCGCTAACGAGGCTGGTGAGGATATAAGAGCGAAATTCGCTAATGGGAAGTTAGAGCAGTCCTAGATGTATTGCGGCTATGGCCGTTGAGATGCGTGACTAGCTGGCGCACTTTGTGGGTGGAAGCGCCCAAATATGATGTCAAATTAATATTGTCCGCCACCTCAGGTATAGTCGATTTATTATTATTATTATTATTATTATTATTATTATTATTATTATTATTATTATTATTATTATTATTATTATTATTATTATTATTATTATTATTATTATTATTATTGGTTGGGGTGGTATTTGGTGCAGTAATAGTGGTGGTAGTAATTGAAGCAGCAGTATCAGTATTAGTATTAGTAGTATTACTAGTAGTAGTAGTTGCAGCAACAGTATTGGTAGTAGTAGTAGTGTAGTAGTAGTAGTTTTTTGTTGTTGTTGTTGTTGTTGTTGTTGTTGTTGTTGTTGTTGTTGTTGTTGTTGTTGTTGTTGTTGTTGTTGTTGTTGTTGTTGTTGTAATGCATGTGGTTATGGTACAAGTACACTGGTTATCTTCTTGCGGGAGCTATTTTGTATGTAAAGTATCCCGCATGCCACTTCCTTTGATGTCCATGTTATTAGGCGGAAATGTTGTAGGCCCATGTGCTCAGATTTGGGTGCACGTTAAAGAACCCCAGGTGGTCTAAATTTCCGGAGCCCTCCACTACGGCGTCTCTCATAATCATATAGTGGTTTTGGGACGTTAAACCCCACATATCAATCAATCAATGTCCATGTTATTCCAAAGATTTTTTCTTGGTTCCGTTTACCGCCCAAGCGAGCAACATAGTACGAATCTCTTGACGCATGCCTTATCATTTGGCACTTGACTAGTGGATAGCGTTTTTTGTTGTTGTTGTTGCTGTTGTTGGCAAACCGTTCATGCTTCGAAGAGACCTAAGGGGGCGACAGAGCATGAATGCAGCAGCAATTATGCTGGGACATGTAGCTAGAAGAAAGGGTTAAGAGGGCGAGAAGGGCGCTCAGGGGAGAGACATTCACGGCGTCTACAAGTTGCAACGTACCGACCAGCTCATACCTCCCACAAATTTCGCCGCAGATGTATATATATATATATATATATATATATATATATATATATATATATATATATATATATATATATATATATATATATATATATATATATATGATGCACGTAGGACCATGCGTACGACCATCCATGCGTAGGGAAACTATCAAAGTTTTATTTCGATGAAAAAGTTATTTTGAGTATCTAACTTCACACAATGCACAATAAACCCTGCTCGCCTCCCTTCCTATTCCTTCCAAATTCCCTGGACCAATTAGTAACCTGCGGTTTTGCTACCAGCACTGGCTAGTATTGGCCAAATTGTTGTTAATATTGGCTTGTGTTGGATAATGTTGCGCATGAGATGTCACAGCAACAACACTGTTTTCGTTGTTTCTTGGTTTGAATGTGTCATCTACAAGTTTACTTTTTTTTCTTCTTTTTATCAATTTATTGACGATACGACACATCTGACTGTCGTGTCGCGGAAGTCACGCAATACTGATTTTCCTTTCACCGACACTCACGTTGAACGACTGTCTCGGAAACCTTTTCATCGACAAACGGCCCCAAACGACACGATTTCTACCGCATGCTCTGGAGTGCATTCCCAGTCGATTGCGGAGCATTGTTAGTTTGTTTTTTTTTTTGTTTTTTAGCAGCCTGACGAAAAATCGCCATGGTGCGTTTGAAAGCGCAGATGGCAGTGGCTTGCAGTATTTTTTTCTTTCTGCCGCGTTTTTTTTCTCTTTCTTGTCTTCTTTTTTGCGCATTTCACTGGCTTGAAAGAACGGATGCCAGCGGCTGTTCACTCCCAATCAGCGTGGCAGATGCTGCACTTGTGTCGAAATGGGATTCTGCCCCCAGGAAAAATACATAAACTTTCAGCCGTTGATTCGAAACGCCGTGTAGGTATGCCTGCCGGCTCTTAGTTTTTTTTTTTCCTTTTTAGTTTTCTATAAAAAACAACACAAAATAATAGTAGCGTTGAAGAGCTCTGGAAGCGACTGGGGCTATATTGCACACGCAGTGCTCTTAGCTTACACATTCCGACAGAACATATCCACAATGGGGTTGCTTTAGTGAGTAATTTCTCTAGCCAGAATGCTTTTTTTTGTATATTCATAGTATGAAATAAGCAAAGCTCCGGTCTCGTTCACCGAGCAAACTTTTTTCAATATACGATGAACCGCGATTCGAGTTTTCGCATGCAGCCCCGCCGAGGACGTCTATATAGTGACTAAGAAACTCGGCTTCTGACCCGCAGGTCGCGGGATCGAATCTTGGCTGCGGCGGCTGCATTTCCGACGGCGGCAAAAATGCCGTAGTCCCGCGTGCTCAGATGCGGGTGCACGTTAAAGAACCCCAGGTGGTCGAAATTTCCGGAGCCCTCCACTACGGCGTCTCTCATAATCAAATGGTGGTTTTGGGACGTTAAACCCCACAAATCCATCAATCGAGTTTTTGCATGCACAACTTCAAACAAGCTCAGCAGAGTACTCGCGAACGGAAGGACCACGTAGAAGATTTAAAACAACAACAGAGAAACATTCCAGGTCTTCTTACATTGTGGTTATTTGTCTTGGAAAGCGGGAGGGGGGGGGGGGGGGGTTCTTGTGGATCGCTCAACCCAACATGGTTGCTCAGCGGATGGTTGCTCAACATGGTTGCTCCCGGCGATATAGTGACCGTATCCCGGGGAGAACCAAGAACGCCTGCGTGTTTTAAAAACCGCTCTGAGTTCCAAGACGAGAGAGTGGTTTGTTTCTTGCCGTCAGCACACTTCGTGCGGGCGCTATATCTGCTCTTCGCCGCGTATCTCTTCGAATAAATGCCAGCACTAGGCGTTGAGCAAATCAGAATTTCGCGCTTTTCGGCAACTCGCTGTCTCCGCAATTACGGTCGACAACGCATAAAAAGAAAGTGAAATCAGTTGATCGCACGCTGTAAGTCGTTCGTGTCGAGCTCGAACGGGCATGCGACCGCTTGGCGAATTTCAATTTGAGATTTATTTTTCTGTACGTGCAACAGAAAAAACGAAGCAAAAGCAAAAGGCTACATAGCCTGACGGAGGCTTTTGCTCCGAAATACAGTCTGGCAAAATAAAATAAAATAAAAACTAAAAATAACATGTCATACACAACTTAGCCGCAATTAGAGAACATCATTATATACAGATACAATTTGCAAATTCTGATCACACATGTAACCATCACAAATATAAAGAAAGAACAGGACAGTAAATAGTAATGAAATACCTAAAAAACATCGTAATATATACAATAGGTGAAGTAAGGAAAGCATCTGGAGACACATACATTCCTAAGCACCTTGAACAAACAATAAGCAAAAAAAACAACAACACAAGGACACAAATATAGTGTACTCTAAGCAATTGGGACACAGAAAGTAATAAATAATCCAAATTTCTGTATTAAGTGTATTCAATACAATTATAAAGGAGAAATTCCTTGAACTTATTTTTGGAAGTTTTCTTATTTAGGTCAAGTACGTCACCCAGTTTGTTGAGGAGACTCGGTATTTGATAATCAATATGTTGTTGACCATAGGTTGTTCTAGTTTTCGGTGTTCTTATACTATGTGTACGGAGATAGTACTCAGCACATCGAGAAGAATCGTACATGGGGTATAGTTTATTATTTTGGATATACAATAATAACTTATAATAATATATTTGGTTTGCTTGTAATATGAGATATTTAGGGAATAACGGACGTGCGCTAAGACCTTGTGGCATACCGTAATATCCCTCGAATAGTCTTAGTACCTTCTTTTGTAGTGTAAGTAATGTTTTATAGTTTTGAGCCGTCGTTGTTCCCCAGCATAAGACACAATAACTTAGCCTGGAATATATCAGTGTATAATATAACGCTTTCTTTAGCCAAAGTGGTAATAACGGACATAGTTTGTACATACATCCAACGCTTCTACTTAGATCTGCTGCCAATTTATTTATATGTTCATTCCAGGAAAGGTCTTCCTGGAACCACACACCCAAGAATTTTTGTACCTTGACTTGTTCTAAAGTCTGACCCTCAAAGGAGACACTTAGACTTATATTCCGTGGCTTATTAATGGGTGCAAACAATATATATTTAGTTTTACTCGCGTTTAGCCCATCTATCAAGGTAGGAGACAGTTCGCAACTGATATCCCCCGCATATGGACCAACCCAGAGCTTATATCATGACGACGCCACGTAAACACACTGATTGTGTCACATTTTGTGCCGAAGGGAATGGTAAACGCCAAGACAGAATAACGCGCTCGTTCTAGTATTTTTCAGATGTTGTTTAGGAGCCATTTACACTGAAACGCATGTTGAAGAACTCCAGCTAGTCAGTGCGGGGTACGCAGCAATTATTCCTCACTCGAACCCTAAGCTAGAGGACTAGGAGGCGGCCCTGCTCGGCTGTTCAGACCTTCAGGCCCATTAGGCCTTGGTCCAGAGAGACAGAACGATGGCTTCGGCCAATGGGGTCCTGGAATAGACTCCACCTAGTTTGTAAGGACCTCTAAGCAGGTTCTACATCTATCTTGTGTAATTAAATGTTTTTCATCACTACCGGTCCGCTACGGAGGGCCTCACGACCGTGTCGTTATTTGTACACACCCGAAAGCCTAACAATTTATTTAATGCTTCATCACGACTACATACATCGGTGATAGAAATTTTCAAGAGCTCAAAAATAAATAAATCGTAGCGTATCCTTCTTACTCGTTGTCAGAGGCGGAACATGAAATCAAGCGAGGTGATGTCATCAACCGCAACACCAGAATAGGTAGATAAATAGACGTGACCAGTTGATTATAATTGGAATGGATTTGTCGATACAATCATATCCCGAAACCGGGAACCGGATGGATGTAACATTGCCCCACGTTTACATAAGATCATTACGTAGCATGTTTTGCGCACATGAAATGACGACATCTTCACGCGTACTGCTATCACTAGGAACAAGGAACCACAATGTGAATACTTAAACGTCCATTGTTTTCGCCCTGAATTTCTCGCTTATAATCTCAGCAGCCGGTGGAATGCGGGCGACCTGGTACTCGTACTGTGAGGCGTCGCTTATAGCCCGGGCAAATTCGGTAGGCAGCCCTACGGGAAATGCAGGGAAATAAGGAAAACGACAATTACTAATTTCACACAGCTTCATACGGTGCTCCCCTAGTTTATCCATAATTTGCTTGTATTTTCAGTCTCTTACGATTACTGTTCAAGAATGTCAACTTTAATGACAATCGATGTTGGCAGCGCGAAAACTTTCCAAGAACAGACACAAAGAGGCCAGGCACAAATGAGGCATGTCCTTTTTGTATTTGACTGGTAATGAGTTGATAATGATCTAATGAAGTATCATTACAAACTAGTCCGATCATATTGTTTATGAATGACAGAATTCTAAAGAGTGCATAATATGTATCAGGCAAGCTTTTTAACATTTATAATTTAGGACTGGCATTTGAATAAACAAAAAGTACATTGGGCTACAACGCAGTGATTCGCGAAGAGTAGACCTTAGATCAAATCAATTACCTTCTGCATGGTGTGACGACGTGAGTAGGCAGAAGTTATTTTGTTTTTTTTTTTTGTTTTTTGTTTTTCGGATGAAGAGGAGAGGCACCACGTTTTTCCGAAGGGAAGGGGAGGCAGGCATGCAGACGTGGTTCAGCGTCATTATGTGCGTTGTATGTTATGGCGGAAAAAGGTTTTAGAGATGGGGGGGGGGGGGGGCACACGAGCCTGGTGGGCCACCTCCTGGCTATGCCACTGGGTGTGACGTTTTCCGCTTTATAATTTTTTTTTTTTGCCATCGTCAACAAAGGGTTGCAATGTTCTCTCCCCTATGAGATGTATTGTTTGCGTCAACAGGAGGTTCTTAACTCGTTTTATTATACATTTTAATTTGTTCTCTTTTTAATACATATTTACTCATTTGCTGTAAATCTTGCAGAAGCGAAGCAGATACTAAATCAGTAATTAGATACAGACAACTCGATCATTTGGTTGGAAATGAAAAAAAGCATTTTATCTTTCTCCCGGAAACACCGCTGCGATTGAGCTGTAGAGGCAGCGCAACCGATCATGCAGCAATAAAAGTTAGCGGCTCAGTGCTCTCCCATAGTTGAGTACGAAGTACTCAAAATCGTTAAACATTTTTTTCTAAACACGAAATATTTCCTGTCGCATTACGAGCGCTAAGCTAATGGTTTCATTTTCCCCCACAAATCAAGTAAATATACTATGTAATCAAAGAAATATCGCTCAGTGCTTGCGCTTATTTACTCGAATTGCACCTTCTTTACCTTGGTCATGCAAACAGGCCGTACAAAGGACATAGCTCCAGTGTATAGTGAAATTAATCCGACGGATTAGGAAGCGGTCTTCTGGTGAATGGACAATGGTGTGCTTGTTTGTTATAACATAGTGCTCTAACCTCACACCCACGGGACGGTTTTATGCTCTCCCATAGAGTACCAAGTACTCTAAATTGTTACCCCTTTTTTCTAAACGTATTGTAGTAGAGTACCAAGTACTCTAAATCGTTACCCTTTTTTCTAAACATATTGTAGTAGAGTACCAAGTACTCTAAATTGTTACCCCTTTTTTCTAAACGTATTGTAGTAGAGTACCAAGTACTCTAAATCGTTACCCCTTTTTTTCTAAACATATAGTAGTAGAGTACCAAGTACTCTAAATCGTTAACCCCTTTTTCTAAACACATTGTAGTAGAGTACCAAGTACTCTAAATAGTTACCTCATTTTTCTAAACATATTGTAGTAGAGTACCAAGTACTCTAAATCGTTACCTCTTTTTTCTAAACATATTGTAGTAGAGTACCAAGTACTCTAAAGAGTTACCTCTTTTTTCTAAACATATTGTAGTAGAGTACCAAGTACTCTAAATCGTTACCCCTTTTTTCTAAACATATTGTAGTAGAGTACCAAGAACTCTAAATCGTTACTCCTTTTTTCTAAACATATTGTAGTAGAGTACCAAGTACTCTAAATCGTTACCCCTTTTTTCTAAACATATTGTAGTAGAGTACCGAGTACTCTAAATCGTTACCCCTTTTTTTCTAAACATATAGTAGTAGAGTACCAAGTACTCTAAATCGTTAACCCCTTTTTCTAAACATATTGTAGTAGAGTACCAAGTACTCTAAATAGTTACCTCTTTTTTCTAAACATATTGTAGTAGAGTACCAAGTACTCTAAATCGTTACCTCTTTTTTCTAAACATATTGTAGTAGAGTACCAAGTACTCTAAAGAGTTACCTCTTTTTTCTAAACATATTGTAGTAGAGTACCAAGTACTCTAAATCGTTACCCCTTTTTTCTAAACATATTGTAGTAGAGGACCAAGAACTCTAAATCGTTACTCCTTTTTTCTAAACATATTGTAGTAGAGTACCAAGTACTCTAAAGAGTTACCTCTTTTTTCTAAACATATTGTAGTAGAGTACCAAGTACTCTAAATCGTTACCTCTTTTTTCTAAACATATTGTAGTAGAGTACCAAGTACTCTAAATTGTTACCCCTTTTTTCTAAACATATTGTAGTAGAGTACCAAGTACTCTAAATCGTTACCCCCTTTTTCTAAACATATTGTAGTAGAGTATCAAGTACTCTAAATCGTTACCCCTTTTTTTCTAAACATATTGTAGTAGAGTACCAAGTACTCTAAATCGTTACCCCTTTTTTCTAAACATATTGTAGTAGAGTACCAAAAACTCTAAATCGTTACCCCTTTTTTCTAAACATATTATAGTAGAGTATCAAGTACTCTAAATCGTTACCCCTTTTTTCTAAACATATCGTAGTAGAGTACCAAGTACCCTAAATCGTTACCCCTTTTTTCTAAAATATTGTAGTAGAGTACCAAGTACTCTAAATCGTTACCCCTTTTTTCTAAACATATTGTAGTAGAGTACCAAGTACTCTAAATCGTTACCCCTTTTTTCTAAACATATTGTAGTAGAGTACCAAGTACTCTAAAGAGTTACCTCTTTTTTCTAAACATATTGTAGTAGAATACCAAGTACTCTAAATCGTTACCTCTTTTTTCTAAACATATTGTAGTAGAGTACCAAGTACTCTAAATTGTTACCCCTTTTTTCTAAACATATTGTAGTAGAGTACCAAGTACTCTAAATCATTACCCCCTTTTTCTAAACATATTGTAGTAGAGTATCAAGTACTCTAAATCGTTACCCCTTTTTTCTAAACATATTGTAGTAGAGTACCAAGTACTCTAAATCGTTACCCCTTTTTTCTAAACATATTGTAGTAGAGTACCAAAAACTCTAAATCGTTACCCCTTTTTTCTAAACATATTATAGTAGAGTATCAAGTACTCTAAATCGTTACCCCTTTTTTCTAAACATATCGTAGTAGAGTACCAAGTACTCTAAATCGTTACCCCTTTTTTTCTAAACATATTGTAGTAGAGTACCAAGTACCCTAAATCGTTACCCCTTTTTTCTAAAATATTGTAGTAGAGTACCAAGTACTCTAAATCATTACCCCTTTTTTCTAAACATATTGTAGTAGAGTACCAAGAACTCTAAATCGTTACCCCTTTTTTCTAAACATATTGTAGTAGAGTACATCGTACTCTAAATTGTTAACAACTTTTTCTACACACACACACACAGGTTATCTCCTGTTATACTGGGACGCCTTTATGCCCTCCCATAGTAGAGTACCAAGTTTTCTGGATTGGGGAACACTTTCCTAAACACACAAGGTTTATGCACGACGTCAATTTTTCTTTGATGAATGTCATTGTCATGATTATGCCAATTAGTGGCTCTTCACATACTGTGCGGAACCTGTGAAGATGTGAAATATTGACTGTCTTCCAACTATGAGTCATTTGTAAACCGATAAATGTAACCACGTGGCGTAAATAAAACATTCACTTTTCGCCTTTTTTGCAAACATAGAAAAGTAGCACATCAAATTGTCTATCTATCTATCTATCTATCTATCTATCTATCTATCTATCTATCTATCTATCTATCTATCTATCTATCTATCTATCTATCTATCTATCTGTCTGTCTGTCTGTCTGTCTGTCTGTCTGTCTGTCTGTCTGTCTGTCTGTCTGTCTGTCTGTCTGTCTGTCTGTCTGTCTGTCTGTCTGTCTGTCCGTCTGTCTGTCTGTCTGTCTGTCTGTCTGTCTGTCTGTCTGTCTGTCTGTCTGTCTGTCTGTCTGTCGAGTGCTTTAGCAGTTAAATTGTCTCCACTTTTTCTAAACGCAAATCGCCATTAGAAAATTTACTGATCGCAGTAAAACTGATAGTTGGGCGAGTAGGTGGATATTCTCAAATATTCTCAACTTTAATGACGATAATTGTTGGCGGCGCTAAATCTTACCAAGGACAGGCTCAAATAGGGCGCGTACAAACAGGTCATGTTATCTTCGTGTCTGTGAGGTAATGATTCAGTGATGGATCATCAACAAATCAATCAATGATCATTCAGTTATTGTTTCCCATTTAAAGGGACCCTGCAACGCTTTCTCAGCATGGTCAGAAAATGCTGCACATCGGTAGTAGAGGCTCTTGAGAACACAGAAGCTCAACATTAGAGAGCAGCACAAGGCCTGGACTTGACAATTCTCAAAGTCAGCTGGAAGTCGTTCCCTATTCTTTCTATAAATGATGCCAAATGACCACGCCCTACACGCGAATTCTTCACCACTGACTGATTCGATCATCGTAAGCTTATAGTTAACATGGCCGCCATGTGCCCGCGATTGCGCTGAAAGTAAGCATTAGAAGGGAAAAAAGGAAGAAAATACACTCAACGCCATGACGCGTGTGTGACGTAACTTATTTCCGCCGTATCATGCTTACCTACTCAGCGTCCAGCACACTTGTCCGGGACGAGAGAAGAGAGAAAGCAATTACAGCGTGCGACAACTCTGTAACTTCGATAGTGCAAGACATTTTATTAAATAAAATTGTGATGGCCGAGGCGTGAGGCAATAAATCATTTTATTAAGGCTATCGCTAATTACTTGGAAAAATATTCCAAGACCAGGTCCGAAGGCAGACTATTTTTCGGGGAGGGGAGGGGCACCTTTTTTGAAATGGTCATTCTTCGTTCTCTTTGCTATGGAGACCAAAAAAAAAATTCCGGGGGGATGGCACGGGCCAGGTATGCCACACCCTGGTTACGTCCCTGTCTAGGACCCCTTTAAGAAATTGCCAACCACTTTACATAGTACTCTTCGCCGTATCTTTTCTAAATACGCAAAGGAATGCAACTAGGGTCCTGCCGCGCACGAATAGCGAGACACTTCGTGTTAATGCGTGCCACGCCCCTCGTTCCAGATCTTGAACCCTTCACGAGCCGGAAGAGTGAAGGGCTGCGTGCCGACGATGGGCGCGGTGTTGTGCGTGCGGGCGAACGGTGACAGCGATGTCCGCTCCATCTATAGGTGTCCGAGCCAAACACTCAAGGCAAAAATGAATTGAAAAAAAAAACGCATGATAATATGTGTTACCGCAGACAAAGGACAGAGACCAGAGAAGGCACATTCAAGACAAGACAGCGCTGTGTTGTTTTGAGTGTTCCTTCTCTTGCCCGTGTCCTTCGTCTGCGCTACCATATACTATCCTGCTACCATACCAACAAGCCTAAATCGCCACCCTCATTGAAGAAACGCTTCGCAAAAAAAAAAAATGGCCGTGTGTTTCTGTGATGCGCTGCAAAAGACGTCGAAAGCTGATAGTCTTCTGTCTGGAGGCGCTGCGTGAGATATTGCGCCATCTGGTAGTAATGTGAAGAAACGAAAGTTATTTTAGAACGCAGATCCACTGCGAGGTGGCAGAACTGGGTCGTCTTATTTGTTTTTTTTTTTAACTTAAAGACCCTGAATTTTTAGCGAAGCGTAGGGAACCACTTTTCCGATTCTAGCGCCGATTGTCAGTGCAGGGTAATAAACACTTCTGTCTTTAGAATTATGTATCTGTGCATTTTCTAAATAATAGAACACCGCTTCACTCTTATTTATTGACGTTGTGCCTCAAATATGCATAATATTTGCTTTATTGATCAACAATGTTGACAAATATGAGCGCAGCCACCAGCTCAGCATGGGTTGACGTAGAGCAACGTAGAGACGGTTCACCGGGTGGCTGAACCGTTGGACACTCACCAAGAGACAGACATAACGTTTTGTGTTGAAGTTGCCCAAAAAGACTATTGTCTTTAAAACACGAAGGCCGGATTGAACACTTATATAAAAAAAACCAACACCACCCTCATCACGTTCTCAGACTCTATCGCGCCATAATGGTAATCGCTTTTTCTTCAAGTGCTACTGACGCGCAACTAATGCAAGGGTCTTCTGCACGCGTTGCGTAAAATGCCTCGAAAATCTCTCTAATCTATCCTCTGTTTTAAGTGTTGGTTCTGTTACTCATGTCTTTTGCGCAGTGTTTTTGTCTACCGGTATGCTGCACCACCTTGCCCCCGTCTAGCTGCTTATTTACTTAAGACAAAGACAGCAGCAGCCATTGTGAACGCAAAAGTTCGCCATTTATCGACCCTCATCATTTAATCATGCCGCGCTTCTACAGAAAAGCAAGAGTGCCGGATAACAACTTACATCGAAGAGAAATTGCAGGTCGAGTAAGAGCCGGTGTTCTTTTATAGAGTATGGTGGAGTAAATACTATGATTTTTTTAAATAGTGAATATCTATTTTCATTTCACTCCTTAAAATTAAACATAAATACGTAAACTTTCCTTTGGGTACAGGGTGTTTGCTACATAAATATTGTCATGTTGCCACCATTCAAAACATTATTTTAAAATTAAATAAAAATTCTCTAAATGTCTCCATTTTGCCCCAACCTGCAGGGCAAAACACGACGTTGCGTGGGGCAAAACGAGGCAGTGTGAAAAAATTAATTCCTTGAAATTCACTCTGTTGGCCCTTACGCAGTCTTAAGGACCTCAGTCGTGGCACTCCATGATTGAATCTATAGACAGAACGGGTTGTTTTGTTGCTCCCAAACTCCATGCAGATCAAACACGACCAGTCTATCTTTGTGTTACTGTTGTCTATTGTTGAATGCTTGCACCTCCTTCGATTATTTGATAATCGAATGCTAGAGATGTTTCTCGACGTATCTTCACCTATTTTCGCTATTTTGATACAGAACACCTCAAGCGTTTCGTGGCTTTTAACTTCGTACGCCGGGCTTTGTGAGGGAATGAATTTAGAACTGGTAAACTCAGAATTTCTAACTCTTGTCTTTTTTTTTTCCAAAAAAGGTTTTGGATAAATGTCGTGAATCCTCAATCCCAAGGCGTGTTTGTGAACGACTTGACTTGGTGATTCCACCATGTTTTATTCGTCTTTTGAGAGCATCCTTGAGAATGCGAAAAAACTCGATGCAGCGCGAAGAAATCGGAGCCATGTTATGTCCTTAACAGCAGTCAGTGCTTTTTCAGGTCGTTTTTCTCCCAGAATGCTCTATGACATTCTCTCGTATGTCCAAACCATCCTAAACAAAGAAATATAGTATATAGAGAGTGTAAGTTAATGGTTCAATTAATAAGGCATTCCCCAAGACAATTAGATGTCTTTTGTCGCGTTCTGCCTCTCTCACACGCCAAATTTTAAAAAAAATTCCGCCTCTTCCGCGGTCACCAAGCGAACTAAACTTTCGGTGTTATGTAGCTCGTAGTCTAAAGCAACAAAATAAATATTTACGTTGCTGTAGCGCCCAGAAGTAGCTTCATGCACGCATCCAAAAATTTGTCCGAGTAGGATTTCGCCCCTTTTTGATGGGTCACGACCACACTGACACTTGCCGCATAATTTTTCCTGCGCGAATGCTCTGAGCGATCACCAACTTTTACACATGGAAACGTGGAAAAAGACCAGCACTTATCACTGGAAAAGATAAACAAAGAAACGTAGTTTTTGGATTAGCTGCAGAGGTCGAAAAAATCAAAATGTCATGATTTGCCTCGTGTGTGTGTGTGTGTGATTTTAAATGAAAAGAAGAGAAAACTGAGCCCCGTAATTGTCTCTCGGGGGGGGGGGGGGGGGACACCTCAACAGTAGCTCACAAGGGATGAGGGTAAAGGAGGGATTAAAAGGATAGGATTAAAAGGTAAACAGATAGAGAGAGGAAGGAGAGAGTGAGGCGCAGGGACAACCAACGACAGAAAACGATGGAAGTAAAGAGGAGATAGGAAAGATGGACACGGTCGCAGGAGTCCGAGGACGGGGCACCACTCGGCGAGAGCTCTAGTCGGCGTCAGGAGATGGCGTAGGGCGAGCCCAGTCGGCCAGAGCTGCGCTGTTGTCGGAGATTACGGGGTCACAACCAGTCGGCACGAAATCCAGAGAGCGAGCCTTGCCCTGTGTCTCGTTTTACCCCTCCGTATTCCCTACCTGCTGTTCTCGGCCAATACCCGATGGTGCTCCCTATAGTAGTTACTGCTGACCCGAAGATTGCTGGGTTGGAATGCAGACTACGCTGGCCATATTTCCATATAGGCGAAAATGATACCGGCCCATGTGCTTAGAAAGTTTTAACGAGTTACTGAATGCAAATACGGTACGTGGATATATATGGTAGCACTCCTCCTCTGGCTGGTGGGAGGCAGTTCTGACCTCCACCAGCCTGGCCGTTCAGCTCCAGGCCGTACAAAGGGCAGAGGAGGTGGCCATCAGGTTCAGCCTGGCGGGTCACCTACCTCCTTAAGTCTGACGACAATAAAGTTGTGTTCTCTCTCTCTCTTCCCTCGCTCGTTGTGCTTATAGGGTGCATCAACGCGCACTTCCACCAGGACCCCAGATGATCGAATTACCTCCACTAAGTGGTCTCTCATTATCATACCATAGTTTTCGAGCGTAAATTTTCTCAAGTTATTCTACACAGTTGTCTATGTAAGCATATAGTGGCGGAAACGAACGAACGACGTGCGGTGGGCGTTTGTTGAATATAATTTCCCTCAGACACAATTTTGTTATTTTATTCATACAACTGGTCAATTTAGACAATGCTATATGATACGTTAATTCAATGTACTACTAAGTGCTTCAGTAGTGACTTTTTTTCTTTGCGTCTTTAGTGATTCTTGCGGCCAATAATCACCTTGTTAGTGTGCGTTGTCAAGTCGGCAATTCTAAGTACGCCACATATAGGTATTATTCTTCTTCGTAATTATCGTTGTTCACTGGAGTATCTACAAAGTATAGCATCCTAACTTTCTCGCAAGATCTTTCCATCGCCTCGTAATACATTATTCGAAGCTTGACGACCCAGTCATCGGTACAGTCTATATCGCATTTCTAGCAAGAAGGGGTTGATCACAAGGATACGTAATTCGGAAACGCCGGAGTTGATGCAGTCGTTACGCACAATTCGTCGATATATTAGGAAGATAACCCGTTATTACAGACCTCACAAAATCGCTCATGTTTTTTGTTGTCCTTTCTTCTTACCATGTCCTTTTAGCGCGGGTGCCGGCCAATGTCTAAATTGTTGCTTAATTTTGATTTACACGTATTGTAGAATACGTACGCGATTTCGATGTCAAAAGGTGGACGGGTGTGGATACGAATGAACAAGCGCCATTTTGATTGGGTATTTCGCACCCTCCTTCATTCAACAACGAGCGCCCTTGGTCAGAGCTCAAGTTCAGGCTTGGCTTCTCTGCGCCTTGTCTTTGACGAGATGTCATGCACGGCCAAAGCCCCGACAATTAGTTTTCTCTGTCGTACTAAACGGATTAATGTGCACCTGCTCTAGGACATGGTAAAAAACGGCTCAAGAACGCGGGACACAAACGAAGAATGCCCAAGGATGAGTGCTGGTGTGTTCTTTGTTTGTGTCTCGTGTGCTTGCGCCATATATAGCCATCCACCCACACCAACTTGCCGAGCTATCAGTTTTACTGAGCTCTAGGACAACATGACAACATATGAATAAGTGACTTTGCTTAGTTTGCTATACTGAGCCGGTAATAACTCATCATGAACAAGTATCCCGGCTGCGGCGGCTGCATTTCCGATGGAGGCGGAAATGTTCTAGGCCCGTGTACTCAGATTTGGGTGCACGCTAAAGAACCCCAGGTGGTCGAAATTTCCGGAGCCCTCCACTACGGCGTCTCTTATAATCATCAGTGGTTTTGGGACGTTAAACCCCACATATCAATCAATCATCATGAACGAGTAGTCATCCTTTGGCTCATAGAAGGGATGAAGACAGATGAAGACAGAATTTTTTTCGGTGGGGGGGGGGGGGGGGGGCACCCACTTTATCTGAAGAGGGGGGCCGGGCAGGCAGATGAGCTCGAGTGCGTTTGGGCTCTGTACACAATGCCAAAAAAAAGGAGGGGGGTGGGTGGCACGAACTCAGTCTGCCACACCCAATTGGCTCATAGCTTTTTGAAGGAAACAAGTGCTCGCGCCACTGCCGCCGCTGAATGCTCCCACCACGTGTATGGAAGACGTCATCGTCACAACACACGTTTCGTTCCTCAAGTACACGGTCCATCAGTTGCTCGTGCCGTAGAGTTTCCTAACACTAACTAGAGGTGACTCTGGCACTGCGATCGTTCAGCGACCATGGGAATGACGGGTAGTTCACACATTTGCCTAGTTTTCCTACTTGCGGGCGGCGAATCGTACTTGCGGCTTCGTTTATTGCTGTGTTTCGGTTTTGATTTGAAAAAAAAAAAAGAGTCGACCCTTTTGAACTTCGTGACCCGATTTGGAAAGGTAAGTTTAAAAGAATAAGATGATGAAGCGCAACCGCTGAACATTTGCTAATATTTGTTTCGTGAGAAACAGCTCCAAGCCACACGGAGCCAAAAGCAGGCCAGAAGTACGAATATTAGACAAATGTGTGTACTATACCCACCCATCATCAACGTACTATTCTAGTAACGTTGCCCATCATTCCCATGCTCGATGAAGCTCCGTGCGTTGCAGCTCCCATACACACTGGCGCCAGAGTTCCCTCTAGTGTATATTAGGAAACTCTATGGTTCGTGCTTCCACTGATCCACGTAAACTTTAGCGCGAGAACAGCTTTGCGGATTTGATGTACGGCGGCTGGTTACAGCTGGACGCCACGTGTTCTCCTGCAGTTCTGCGTGGTATTATACCGAGAATGGGGCGCAGCTGGAGGACCACCATCTGTATCCTCGTCGTGCGATTACTAATTCATGGAGTGACCTTTTTCTCCACCGGCGACGCTCGTTCATTCTGCGCCAGCCCTGACACGCCTCATCGCGCCAAGCGCTTTTTTTTTTCTTTTTTTCCCCACTGCACGACTTCCTCCTTCCTTTTGAACTTGAAGAACGCGACGCTCTGCCCTTCGAACGGAGCCAGACGCTACACATCCGCCCTTGCCCAGATATCAGACGACGACAAAACCATGCAATCGGGGCGGCCGCACATTTTCCTTTTCATGGCTTGTTATTCCAGCATTCGCTGCAGAGGGTCACACAGGCTCTGCTTTGTACAGGGCCGTTTTCTTTTCTGGCATGCCATTGAGTGAGGTCAGTTACGTTGATTGAGTAAGTGTGGGACTAGTTTTCCTTGTTTGTGTCTTTATGTTTATTTTCTTGTGTTCAACTTAGCTAGTCAGTTTTACTACATAATACAACGAATGGATCTAGTTGACTCATGATGGCTTAGCAATGCTCTGACGGCAGGTAACTCACACTACGAAGAACACACGGGGTGCAGTTCAAGTGTGTCCCTTGCAGACCTTACTATAAGCGCATAGCTAAGCCATAGTTTTGAATGCTATTGCAGGAGCGTGGCGATGATATGAAACATATGGTGCAAACGTATAAAGTCACTTCACCGCAATGCATGCACATTTTGCGTACGTACATACATACATACATACATACATACATACATACATACATACATACATACATACATACATACATACATACATACATACATACATACATACATACATACATACATACATACATACATACATACATACATACATACATACATACATACATACATACATACATAATATTGGAGTAGGGGCTACCTAAAATATAGAAGCAAAGAAGTAAAAGACAATGCACAAACACCTTCAGGCAAAGAACCCCGATGTTTAGTTGGTAAATGATAAAAAAACTTTTGCAGGTTTAATTGTGAGAATGTTCATAACGTGAGAGCTGGAATACGATATGGGACTTGTTTACGTAGATATATGAAAGGCTTGACAATTTAACGAGAGCGTAAGGGAGGTTTACAATGACGGCTGCAACGTGCTCATACGAAAAGTAGTATCTATCATATATATATATATACAGTATCGCAAGTATGCAGTTTTCAGGTGGAGTTGATACCAGAAAGTAGCCTGGACCTCGAGAGCAGGTGTCTTTTCATTTGTTTTATTTATTTATCACAGTATTCTTTGCGCCATAAGGCAATACAGAGGGGGGGGGGGGGCGGGTTACACAATACATGATCGGTAAAGACATAGTTGCAGCTATCAGGTTCAATAATGAAATAGAATATACAAGCATTACACACCCACTCGATAGTGCTGAAGACAACATGGACACACATCATAATAACATGGCGTAGAAGGCAGCGTTAGAGTTCGTGGTTGCAACATCATTGGTTAGGCGACTTCATTCCGAAATTGTGCTGAAAAAAGATTATTTCTGAACATGTAGGTGGGAGGTTGTGTACACGTACGGGAATATGAGGTGAAAGCCCTTGACGTCCCCTCATGGGAGGCTTAGGCCCAGCCATCTAAACCTGCTGGTTTATTTGCTGGAATAAACCTGCTGGAATAAAGTTTATTCCTCCTCCTGAACATGCATTGCATGCAATATGGCAAAAAATTTCTCGTCAACCATTTAACGTTGGGCAGAGAGGTGCTATAACAAGGCTCCCATAAGATATACCGATGTGATAAGCCGTCATAAGCCATCAAGAGAGCACAATAAATTAAGAACGCTGCCGTGAATATTGAGATCTTTACATAGATTATAGAACGTCACTGGGTACCTCTCAGTATTGATTTTCTCTCCTCTGAACTAGAAATGGATGCTTCGCGAAGCGAGAAATTTTCTTCGTGACGGGAAAGACCGAATAATATAGACCGACTGTTGGCGTTCATCCTAAAAAAAAAAAAAAAACTCAGTTTCATGATCAATGAAGCCTATTCATGTTACAGCGTGTCATCTGGAGTTTCGCCGTAGAAATACTATAGAGACATGTTTATAACTCTTATACCAGTGTCACACGGACACTTTTAATCGTAATCAGGGCGATCCGGATCGGTCTTCTTAATCGCCATCAACTGTATGACAGCTGTTACACGGCCCAAGCTAACTCGGTTCGAGCTTGGGTCAGATGAAATGCACCAGGCGCTTGGGTGGATTGCGTACCGTAAAACATGTCACTTACAAAACTCGGCGTACGATTTTGCTATAGAACCCTTTATCAGCAATGTTATTCGTGCAAGAACCACTCGAAAGGCAAAATCTTTGCATGCCACTACAAAAGTAATCTCATAAATCCATCATTCGATAGAGTTTTTTTTTTCTCTTTTTTTTTGCTGTGGTGGCTGCATTTCCGATGGAGGCGGAAATGTTGTAGGCCCGTGTGTTCAGATTTGGGCGCGCGCTAAAGAACCCCAGGTGGTCGAAACTTCCGGAGCCCTCCACTACGGCGTCTCTCGTAATCATATGGTGGTTTTGGGACGTTAAACCCCACATATCAAATCGATAGAGTTTTCCTTGCACTTACATGTATTGCCGAGTTGGATTCTTAACCTTCGCTTTTATTTCTGATGTACTCCGCTCGTAGCCGTCCAGTCGCAGCGAGGCTTCAATCTCGTTGTACGCACCCGAGTTTCACTTTTGGTGACTCAAGTCTTCCTGTCGCTTCTGCCAGTGGTCAATTACTGTAAATTTGGGTATCCTAATTCGACCACGAAGTGCACGTCTCCAACAGCTCGAAGTGCACGTCTCCAAGTGCACGTCTCCAATAGTTCCAAGTGCACGTCTCCAAGTGCACGTCTCCAATAGCTCCAAGTGCACGTCTCCAAGTGCACGTCTCCAACAGCTTGAAGTGCACGTCTCCAAGTGCACGTCTCCAACAGCTTGAAGTGCACGTCTCCAAGTGCACGTCTCCAACAGCTTGAAGTGCACGTCTCCAAGTGCACGTCTCCAACAGCTCCGACGGTGCGATAGTCGAACTAAGCGCGGAAGGCAACGGTCGTCTGCTGGTCGTCTGCTTCTCCCGTAACTATACATGCGGTCGAAACGAATCTTTAAAAAATGCGATATTTCGGATATTGTTCCAATTTAAACAGTTTAGAATTTGCTTTTTCATAAACATCCAGCAGTTTTAAAGTGTTTCTACTGAACTGTGCTCGATTTTTTTTGTTTATTGTGCTTTGAACAAGCTTGACCAGAGGGTGCAGACGACAGCGAAATCGCTATCTCTAAAAGGCAGATCACGATGCGTGGATTGCGATAGTCTTCATACCGATCACACCTGATTGTGATTAAAAGTGACCGTGTAGCAGCACCTAATCCGGATCATGTTAATCCGGATCGACACTTATCGCGATTAAAAGTGCCCGTGTGACACCGGTATTAAAAAAAAATATTGTAGACCATCGTCACACCACATATTAAAGAAGTTGGCTGTCCTCAAAAGAGAGAAGAAAGAAAAAAAAATTATTTTAAAAATCAATCAGCGCGTCAGGCATTGCCAGTAACCTGTTGTCTCCGTTCTCAATGACTCTAGTTCGATATCAGCATTAATGTTCGCATTTAATGCTGATTAAGTAAAGTACTAATGAGTAAAGAAAGCACTTTGTTCACGGGTGATATTTGTCAATTTGTTTCTCATTGTGAAAACGCTTTTGCAATGATACTCGCTTTGTCAGCTCTCTGATAGCTGCTGGTTAAAAAAAAAAGGGGGGGGGGAATTAGCCTCTTTACGTCATTTAGTCGCTTGTTGTGGTGGTGGCACCTTCGTGTTGCACCCTCCCGGTGCTATGCCGCACTGTTATATTCATTGCACGTCACGCACTTCATCACAGCGCGGCTCGTTCCAGCCCATCTTCTATGGTGCGACGGATCGCGAGCCTCTGTGCGAAAGCCACTCTGATCACCGGTTTAACGATGATTCCGAAGGAGGTGAGTGATACCAAATAAGTGCAACATAAGCTCGAGACCCCGTTTCCAAGGCTTTTTTGTGTGTGTAAGTGCTCTTGGCGATTGGCTGCGAGGCCGTCTTCACTAAACTAATGCATCCACGTCGTGTCAAGAGTGGCTCATACCTTATCCTTGCACCTTATATTACGAACAGTTTTTTAACGGAGCTCTTTTGTTTTTCGCTATGCGGCGTGGAGGGACCTGAAAGCTATCACCATCATTTAGCGGCAAGTGCTCCCTTCAAACTTTTCCTTCACTAAAACCAGAGGACTCTGCTAAAACTTTGGAGGCGGAAATGTTGTAGGCCCGTGTGCTCACATTAGGGTGCACGTTAAAGAATCCTATAGGTAGTCGAAATTTCCGGAGCCCTCCACTACGGCGTCTCTCATAATCATAAGGTGGTTTTGGGGCGTTAAACCGCACATATCATCTAAGGGACACGCTCGTCTTCTTCTTGTCCCTTTGATCGTCGTTCTGTTCTCGCGCTATAACTCTCCCTCATTATTGCCACAAATATGCGTGACCGCAACAGAGCAAATGTTAGACGCAAACTTTGCCCTCACCCCTGGGTGATTGGTGGGGGAGGCGTCCCTTCAGCCCCAATCGCGCGTGCGCCTATCACAATCCATCTCGATGATTATTATTTTTTTACAACCCCATAAGCTTCCTCTTTCCTGTGCGTGTGACTGACGGCCGCACCTTGACTAATTAATATTCTTCTCAATCACCAATGTTGGCTCCGGAAATATGGACCTCCTGGGGTTCTTTAACGTGCACCTAAATCTAATTACTTAGGCCTCCAGCATTTCGCCTCTATCGAAATGCGACCACCGTGATTCGGCCACGACGTTCAGGTAAGGTCCCTAGATGAAACAAGTTTATTTTATCTAGAGACCTCACTTACTGGTTCGTCGCAGCGCCTCCACCCATTTTAAATCACTGCATGGGGCAGACTTTGCGCCCCCATTTCTTAGTTTAGTAGAAAATAGGGGGCGCCCCCCCCCCCCCCCCGCCCTTCGTAAGCACACCTATAGTTATGGTACTCGGGCTGCTGAATCGAAGGTCGTCAGTTCAATTTTGGCCTTGGCGGTAGCATTTCGATAGAGGCGAAAGGCTAGATATACTTGGGCCATGGCCTCCTAGATCGCCTGCCATCTCGAAGGCCACGTTTAGGCGCGTACGTTAAACACCATATGGCGGTCAAAGTTTCCGGAGCCCTCCACTACCCCTCGTAATGATATTTGTTGGTTTCGGGACGTAAAAAAACCGACGATTATTAGTACTATTTTCCGTCGGGAGAATGAGATGGAGGCCCCATTACGCCTCTCTACAGAAGCAGCTCTTTATTAAACACGCTGCCCTGCCGTAAACAGTGCGGCCACAAAAGCACCAGGAAACCACCACAGCGTTGTTATCACCTTATCTTCAGTGCAAGAATGTGCTGCTGTCGAAGCAAATGAGGTCGGAGTCGAAAGAATCCATGCACGGCTGTTATCCATGTTCTTTTTTTTATTGACTGATTCACTTAAGAGGCACAGGCATCCTACATATTGTACACTCTCCTGATCTGTGTTGTTCCGGAGTAGAAGTGGACAATTAACAAGTCTGTGTGCGGAAACAAGAAAAAAAAATAGACACCACGGCACCGATAACAACGCCAGTGTTTCGAGCAGTCAACCTGTCACTTGAACACTTTATTCATTTACCGTTCCTAGTGAAAAAAATAAAAAAAATAAAAAGACAGTGGTGCCTTTGCTTTTCATTTTTTAAGCCCGAAGAACTGAAAGCAACATGACACTTGCGGAGTTCGATGGCTCTGTTATGTCGGTGCCGTGCTTGCGACGTCAACAGTGACAGCATATCAATGAAATATATTTACGAGAGTTTGCGCAGATACATTATCGTGACGCCTGAGTTCCCTCGGCGGCTGCTGCCTCCTTGTCACCACATCTAATATGTAGCAGATAACACGGTTCAACACTACAGCCCCTTAAGTGTCTGCGCATGCGCGAGCTGTGGCCGGCGCGCTTGACTGCAGCGTTGGCAGCAGCTCGATTCATGTCAAGTTTATTACATATTTCACATTTGGTTACATGGTTGTAAAAGTACAGGAGGAGGTCCCCAAGTTTCATAGAAACTGACGGGGGACCTCCTATGGCGGCATGAATGGGGTAAATACAAAAAGAGTACACAAAAAGGTGCTAATTTGTGAGCAAAAACTAATGAGCTCAATTAACAATAACAATACAATTATTATACAACATAATGGTAATACTACTAATAAAATTAGACATAAAAATTATCAATAGCGGGGAATAAAACTAGAACAAAGCAATATTAAAGAACTGTACATGACAAATGCAACTACGTTTTTATCAGTTGCGTAAGTTGTAGAAAGGCAAATTATATAAAACTAACACTGAACTGTTAAAAGCTACCAACGGTTAAACACACAAATCAGATGATTCCATTCATTCCCGAAGAAAATAATTTTTGCTACGCGAGGTGAAGATATGAATGTTGCGGGATAATTTTAATTCGAAGGGCAATAAATTCCAAATTGCGATGCTTGAAAACAAGGTTGTAAACTTGCCGTAGTTCGTTCTTACTGCTGAAAAAGAATAAAACCGGGTATTATTGCTGTTAGTTAAATGATGATGATCAATGCATGCAATGGCAATATCATGCGTGATGAGCCTATAGGCTATCATGGACAATCTGTGGTGAAATAATTGTCCCAATGATAGTATGTTCCGATGTATGTGTTCCGATATTTCCCTTAAGTGTGAAAAAGACTGTACATATGCATAAGACACTTAAAAATGCAAATCTATATGGCAATTTTACAACAGTTAAGCGAAAAGTGGTGCGCATGACGCAATATTAACTGCGCTATAGAAGAAAATGTCGTAACAGCACACACACACACACACACACACACACACACACACACACACACACACACACACACACACACATATATATATATATATATATATATATATATATATATATATATATATATATATATATATATATATATATATATATATATATATATATATATATATATATATATATATATATATAACGCACAAATAAAGGGTGGTTGAAACCTCTCCCACTAAAAAAAAAAATTCTCGCTACGGCCCCGTCTAAACTCCAACTCTTTCCTTTCTTATGCATGCTCTACTGAACATTGTGCGAGTAGTTTTACCTTGCGCAATGATGCATATACGCTGTGCCGTATAAAAATGCACCAACGCGACACACAAGTCACACAACCAAACCAGCACAGGCCTCAACTCTCGCAAGTCAACAAGGTGCGCACACAGACGATGACACACACAGCGCCCTAATCTGGCGGCCACGGCACACCTGCCTCGAACACAAACAACCCATTAGATCTTGTGGTTAAGCAGCTGACGTTGAGGTGCCGGAAATGAAGCGGGGAGAGCACCTCAGCTAGCAGGAAGAACTGGCGTGCTAGGATGTGTGGACAGAGAACATACATAAACTTTTGTGTGGATCTCTGATCACGACGAGTGGCCCAGAAGGTCGTTGCACGGCCCTGATGTCTTTCCTGGCTTTTGTCAAGAAATGCGGAAAAAAATATAGAGAGAGAAAAGAGAGATAAAAGAGGGAGAGAAGAGAGAGAGAGAGAGAGAGAAAAGAGAGAGAGACCCCGCTCATAATTGTATACGTTTACGCCTTCCAGTGCTCTTTTTTCCTCGTATCACGTTATTTAGAAGATAAGCCACTTCTTCGAGTTAGTTTTCGAATGATTCTATCTGAGCCACAGGCTTTAGCATGACGTAGAGAAAGATCTACAGGTACCGTTATTTGCAGGCTTTGCCTGAACCTATCACTATTATATAGCTTCCAGTTCTCCTTTAGTTTCTGTTCCCCTTACGGAAGCTTAGAATTCACAGAGCCTTAATTTGGAGATTGAGATATATTATTTGTTTGCTTAACCGTCCAAAGCTCCTTCATGGACTTGTTCTTGACCTTCTCTTGTGGCTCATACCCACTGTGGGGGCGTGTCCAATAGTTCTCATTGCTATTTTTTTTTTTCACATTTCACAGTCCCCCACTGATTTTCTTTTCATAAGTGTTCTCGGTTTACCGTTTCGTTCAGCCTTTACCATTGGCGCCTACTCATTTATTAGTGCTGCAATATTGCTATCGTCATTTACAGTGAAATGTCGCATTGCCAACTTGGTTTTCGACCAATACCCCACCGTGGGTACGATTCGCAGTTACAAAAGATAGCAACTGCAACGGCGATCTTGAATTTGAACTAGCCGCTTTGTCGCTTGAAATGCCAGAAAAAGAATAAGCATGGTGACGCCCACGAGTATTGTGCATAGTTCGAGGGAAGATATGAATAGGAAATTTAAAAAAAAAATGTTAGATTTGCCACGTAAACAAATACTGCTTGAAGTAGGGGGAGGCGATGCTCTTTGAAAAGACGAAGAGGACAAAGTGGTGAACCATGGCTGAAGAGGGAGGAAAGAGTGAGTTGTAAATAACGATATCGCACTTAAGCCTCTTACGGAAATGTCAGTTGTATCGGCACGCATGTCCCTTGTTAGTGTAAGAGTGCGAGCATTTTCAATATGAACGCTTGTCACCTGGTTGCGTGTTGTCAGTTCAACGTCGTTCCAACTATGCCCTCGGCAACACACGCCACTGTTAGCAAGCTGCATGCTCTAGCCATGCTTTATAACCATTCAACTGAAACGTAGCTATAGTTTTATATTCATCAGTAGGTAATTGTAGGTGGACGTGCTGGTGGGTACTATAGTTAGTTCAGGAGGGAACATGAGCGCGAGGAAAGACACGGACACAGAAGAGCTTGGGGAGCCATGATCTTCGAAGGAGCAGCGCACAAAATGAAACAATGACGCGCACGTAAAATGACACAAACACAAGCGCTGTACAGCAACTGGTCAATTATTTTGGGTTTAGGCTGCTGCCCGTCTGACCAATGTACGCTTGTTACGGTGTTCCGTTAACCGCATGGTTCGGCACCTGCCCGTCTGACCAATGTAAACCTTGTTAGAGGGATGTAACAAGTACGGGCACGTGCTTAGACATAAGGTTAACGGAACATGACCATCGCTTCTCGGCAAAAGATGCTCCATGGACATTTGGCCTACCATAGGGATTGTTGCCGTTCTCCTTCTCTAATAGTTAGGCAGGTTGTCTGAAAGGAACGCGACAAGGAAACAAGAGAAATACTTAAGGCAATTGAAATCCGCAAATGGAAAGGTAAATGCGTCAGTTGCCGGTCGGTATCATTCTCTAGAAAGGCGCGCCGACACCTTGTGCAACCATATTCTGTGTGCAAGTTTTTTTTTTTATAACCACCTCGTGTTTTTTTGTGCTTTCATTTGTGTGTTTTGTGGGTCTTTATTTATTGCTATAAATGCTCATGTGGGTGTTATTCTACATTAGCCGGGTCTCTCGACAATAAACAATGAGTTGCTGTACACTACAGCGCTTATGTTTGCGTAATTTTATGTGTGCGTGATTGTTTACTTTTGTTCGTTGCATCTTCGAAAATTAATTATGACTGATTGTCAAAAACTATTTAGCATAGAATATTAGATGTACATCCACTTGAGCGGCATGAAGGGAAGGAATGGCTAACAAGACAAAGAACAAAGGTTGTCGGTTCATATTTAGCAAACAAAACAAAAACAAATGGGGAGAGCGAAAGTCATGCGTTAGCCTATATCTTCAAAAAGTTGAAATAATGCTTACAGCTAGCTAATGTTATGGCATGGTTGGCCGCACACTGTTATTTCTATAATAAAGGGATCCTAAGCTAAACCACGTTTCCGAGTAATCATAGAATGACCTCACTATCGGAGTTTATATTTGCATCACAAACAATCACCGCAAACTCATTTTTCTAATCCGATAACGAGTGCAGTCAGCGTATTTGTCTCACGCTTTAAACGCTTTCTTTCGTCCCGATGAGCGCACTGGAGAATACGCAGGGAGAGGTGACACGGTTAAAAGAATCTATGTCAGCGCACGTGCGTCATGAAACGTGATCGCTCGTCCCGGTCTGATTTCGCGGTGCTCGCTAAAGTTCATATTTTGTGTAATTTTAGCGCGCTAAGAAGAACACGGCACCGGCATGAGGTGGTATACTTCGTGGCAAGAAGCACATCTGATTCAACGCAGCTCTTAGTTTGTCGCTTATCGGCCAATAGCAGCAATCTGCGAAGTACAGCTGCCGCCAGCCCTCCGAAAAGAGTGATGACGAAGCTCTGTAGGGAGAGGGGTCGCTAGGATAGAGCACAACTTCACGCTCCGCTTGTAAGATGTAAACAGTACTTTACGTGAACGACTACGTGAACGACTACAATTTATGCCTGCAACTGTAAACGAACTCTGTGCTTTGAGGCAGGCTTAGAAGGAAATCTGCTGTTCTTGTGGTCAATATTTGAAAATTTGTTTACGTATAATGTTTACAGTGATGAAAATATACTTTGGAAGAAATTGGAACTCAATTGCTGCTATGTGGCTCAGGGGTGGTTGTGTAAGCGGCACATTCCCGCCCAAATCCAGCTGGTACAAATCCAAATTCGTCAAGAAAATTTACTTTGTTCTAATCATTAATGATGATGATCGTCTCACATGACATAGGTATTGACAGTCTAGTTGAGACGACATAAAAATTCTTTCGCATTCAACATTATCATATAAACTTGTGTAACACATAGGGCTCTGCCATTCTCTGTCCTTGCACGACACGATCTAATTAAGTTGCTATAATCTGCATCATAAGGTATAATACGTTACGCAAGTCAAGCACACACAACGTATGGCGCACACATGCTTCCCATAGAGCGAAAGCGAGTACCTGATGGGCAACGACTTATTGTTTCAGAAATCAAAGAGAGAAATGAAAATTAAGTTAATGTACTGGGATATAAGCAGACACGATTTAATATTGGACCTTGCTTCTTCCCCATTCAAGTTCAAAGCATGCTGAGGCACATGTTCTTACGAACTACTCGTGCATACGGACTGATTTAGACAATAAACTTCTCTTTTTTTTAAACTTTTGGTAAGAGTAAAGAAAAATTATTTTTAGGTCCGCGCATTGCGCTTAATTGTAAACTGCATCAGTTAACACAGTTTGGAAAATCATCTTTCATGTTCTGTGTTTCTGCACTGGTGCTTCTACTTGTATTTTTGTTTATGTTTCCCTCTCTATTGCCACATAGCCTTGGGCGCAAAATTAATTGAATGAAGTATGCCTATTGAGGGCCAACATGCAAGAAGATTGTCTACCATATGTTGCTGTGTGCCAGCGCCCAATATGAGGCGACTAATTCAAGAAAATTGTCTCATTGTCCCGTGTGTCCTATAATACTTGAAAACAATTCTTTACGCGCAGCTTGACAAAATCGTACGTGACTTGTATACACTGACACCGGTCAGAAGTTGAAATGGATGCGTGCGCTGGTGAACACTACAGTGTGAAAAAAGGAGAAACTGGAAATGTGCCCGGGGAAACTGCCTAACCTCAATATTTTTTCCTAAATATTTCAGACAAACTGTTTTCTGATTGGCTGTGTTAGCGAAGTCACGATTTCCGAGCACGTCCCGTTCATTTCTATTCGTGGAGCGCGCGGTTCGGCTTTGCCGCAGAGTCAAGCAACGCCGTCGTCATGACGACCGAGGCGGGACAACCAGGCGGCGTTTGCGTCGTTTTCTCTATATCCTCGGCACAGGGCGTCGACTTACGAGAGAAACAGAAGAAAAAAAAATCGAGTATCTAAAAAGCATTTTAAAAGTACAGTGCATCCTCGACCGCAGGCAGCTCGCGTCGCCTGTTGCGGACAGTGCGATCTGTGGCCTGCGCGTATTTTGGGTTTTGTTTTTGGCGTACGGAGCCGGAGAACCGGCGGGGGTTATCGCGCACCAGCCTTTTCGCCGCAGGCGCCTTTCTGGCACTGCATAATAGGAGCCAAGTCGGGACGCGATCCAGAAACTCAAGAAGCCAAAAGAAACACGGGCCAAACTGCTCGCGAACGAAACGATATACAACTCGCGCGGCTGGAGGCCCTCGATCGAAGATGGTTGTCGCTCTTTCGATGTCGCGTTACGTCGACGTGAAGCAGCAGATCCAGATGCGCGTGCGACTTCCTTGAAAGCAGCCGCTTGCGAGCGTCGCTCGTGAAAGGCTCGAAGTGAGCGACCGCTGCAGCGATCGGGCTTGCGCGATCCGGCAATGCGTCCGGCTTACGACGACTTGGGTCGTGCACAAGGTAGGCGGTGGTTCTGTTTGAACATAACCCCCCCTCAGCTCCTTCCCTGTGCGTAGTTCTTGCATGTAGCCCGACGTCCGTATTGGTTGCTTCGTCTCTGAGCTTGTGCTCCAACGCACTAAAAATACGCCGAACGTTGCAAAATCAGAGCGCCCCCCCACTTTGAATGTGCAGAGCAGCTGTTAGCCCGTCGGAAGTGATTAAACAAGACCATACGTTCGTCTACGCGTACGTGTGGACTCTTTGGTGTCGACGTTGTAACTTTATCGGAATAACTACACTAAAATTTAGCGTATTTTTCAAATTTCTTCACTGAAGCTATGTCCCAACACCGCGCTAATTAATTGCTCGGTGCGGCTCTATCGATTTTTTTCGTTTCGCGCCGTCTGATGACATACGGTTGACAGAGATGGCACTTCGTTGTGGAATATTAACACCGCGAGTAAATGTGCTTCTTCGCGTGCTGTAAAGCACCTTCGCTGTGATCTACAAACGTTTTACTTCATCGTAAAACTTACGGACACCGCATAATCCACACTTCGAATAGCGCTTAACGGATGCGCGGGTGCTTTCGTCGACTCGGTGAAACAAGAGAGAGACAGAAAAGAAAAAACAAACAAAGTGGACAAAACGACAGGTTCAAAGACACCTCGTTTATGTGACATCCACCGTTGCTTTTACCGCAGAAGCGGTTGGTGACGCACACGTCAGCTCGTTCAAATGCGAAACGGTTTTAAGCTAGTCGACTCTATCGGGGTGCCTGCTAAAACAAACATTCCCAATTCAAAGATATATACAACCAAATGAAAGAGCACTTTTTTTGCACAACCCTTGTTTGCTAAAGAGCGAGCTTTCGCTTAGACCAGCTGGCTGCCAAGTTTAGTGTGTTTATGTTCTCCCAGCCTCGAGTTCTAGCTTGCGCCGCCTTTCCTTCGCAGTTTGCCCGCGAGCAGCCTGGGAAGCGCCGCCTTTTCTTCTAAGATGTAGGCAAAGCTAATCTAGTGCGGAACTCTGTTCAGAATTCTAAAAAATTGTTGTTCTCGTGTTCCCGACTTGTTATTCATATGTCGAGGCCGAGTGAGTGAGTATAATGCATGTTCTATGGTACGTGTGTTCGTCGCTGTAATCCTCGGCATCTCTATGGTACAATTGCTTTTAAGCACTATACATTGAATTATTGAGAAATCAGTATTTGTGATTGACAACATAAGCCAAGAGCCGGAGGTCTTTTGATCAGTTCCTATTATCACCTGTGATAGATGTTTGCCAGCATCGAGCCACTTGTGAGATAAATGCAGCAAAGATAAGCTGCTGGGAGCTCGCCATGCACTTATGGGAAAGACCACTCCACCTCGTGCGGAGCTTTCAGCTTGTTTGTACCTCATGTTACCGTGGAAGGTGCAGTTGCATGTCGCGTTCATGTTCATGTGGTCTGGTGAACTTTTTAAACGATACAGTGAGCTGTGCTTGCTACCGGTCACCCCGAGTGACATAACCCAGTCTGCGTATCCACTGACTGATCATTCTTTTTCTTGTCTCTCCCGGTGTTTGTCTGTGTCTGTGTGAAAAAAAAAAAAGACTGTCCATCATGCAAGCCCCAGAGCATGTTCCGATGCTAGGCTTTGCCTCCGGTTCTGCTGGTAAGACAGCACTCTCTTACGCCCCTGGCTGCGCTCATTCGTGTCCCGTCCTTGCCTCCTGCTGTCGTGCGTTCGTGTTGCTTGCTGTTCCCTGAGAGACAAATCTGTGTGAAGTCTAAGTCAACCGCTACGTCTTGCACTTCATTGTTGAGACGTCGGTTTAAAAGCATGCGAACTGGTCTCCCCCTAAAGCAGCCCCTACTGTGCGACCCTCACGTTTTCCCATCACCAGTGAATTCATGTGTGTCACGATTGGCTCGGCAGCACTTTTTATGTGATGAGAATCGCTACTGTCCATGTCCTCGTCTGCAGCTTTGTTCCTACTTTGTTTATGTCATTCATCATAAGCTGGTTTCCCAATATTTGTGTCCTTGGTTGGTCAGATAAGTAGTTTCCTCATTCACGTGTTGAAGCTAGCTTGAAAGCATGCAAATTAGCCGCATTTGGGAAAAATAGTTTGCGTGTTAGGCCACAAATCATTATACTTTCCAGTTATATTGAAGAGCTTGTTGACTCCATTCCTCATTTCCATGCAAGAACTGTCCTTCTGTCTTGCACGACACATCAGAGAATATGCTGCCTATTGACACACATAGGCCATGGTGTTAATGATTACTACACCTTTGGCTAGCCAGGTAAAGTTATACTTGCCGCTTCCACATTTAACTGTTTGCCACTAAACTATCCGGGGCTGTCAGCAAATATCCTTTGTGTATTCATCATGTCTGCTTGCTTACTCTCCCTTACATGCTATTGTATGCATTATGTAAAACTTCCCTCCTACCTTGTGTGTAATGTTGCACTCGTGTGTTACAATTATGCAACATTTCATTTTGTCTATGTGTTGTGCCATGTCTTTGACTCGTCTTTGCTGTGAAGTACTGTCCTTACTGTGCTTTGCCGAAGACACGTTGCTTTGCTGCAAGTTGGCGTACATTCTTTATAAAGCCATAGCTTTTGTAGCCATATACGTCAGACTAATTAAAATTATCACTTCTAAATGCACTCTCCTTGAGCCTTGAAATGTATGGGTAAAAAATGTAAAAAGAACCCAGCATCTGGCACTTAACGAAATACAAATGCAGTGACCTTATTTTTAATCTGAGACCTAGTTTATATTCAAGGATGTAATGTTGCCTGTTCAAACATACGTGGAGCGATAGTGGTGGAATGTTTTATTTGCTTGCTTGAACTCGCTTTAGGGTACTTAAAGCTAGCACATATATAGGAAGGGAGTTATGTTGCTCTTGTCTTTTTCTGGTAATTTCTTTTTGACTTCTTAATTCAATTTAAATAAATATTGAAAAATGAGCATATGAAGAAACTTCTAGCCAGTAAATACTGCATCTTAAAATATTAGTAAACGAAAAGCTGATGTTAGTGCTGTGTCAAATTACTAGCATACAAATTTTCGTCGGTCATGGAAATACTGACATTTCTTCTTCTTCTTATTTTTTTAGTAAAGGAAAGAACAACACGAAAAACGGGCATGCTCTAAAGCTTTCTAAATAGCATAAGAACTTTTCTGCGGCGAGTTCAGTTTTGAGGTTTTGTTTTGTAATGTAATGTTCGATATACCATAGTCGCGCCGTAGCATTGTGCTACTCACTGTGGCCTACTTACTCTGTTAAACTGCTGCTTGTGCAAATCCCTACGTGACAGAACAGTAGAGGATCAAACAAGGTTGAGCTAGTGCTAGAATTTTACAATTATCATTTCCCGATGGTCACCTTTTCTTTCATGACACATGTACGCTTGGCCTTTAAACATTGAGGAATACATATCTTGCATAACGAGACATGTGATGAGTGCCTATTGCAAAGCACAATATTTATGCTGTTGCACCATGCCACTTGAAAACATGATGACCGAAGTCATTCTGCACAGCGCATGCCTGCAAGTGAAAAAGCCGTTCTGTAGGCAGCAGAGAGATGGAGGGGATGCATTTAGCACGCCCATTCATAGGAAGCGTGCCCATGTCTGGTGTCAGCGGCAGGATTTATGGTTCACGACAGACGTTATGTATGTCGTAGACAGCTGTTGTGCCTTTGTATGATTTTTTTCGTATCTCGCAGCTGTAGGCATGCCGTTTGTGAGGTACTTGTTGCGCGTCACGCAGCTGCGAATTCCGCTTGTGGCCTGCGTAAATGACTTTCTTATAGCAGCCTATGAACAAATGAATGTTAAGAGCTCCTAGTCTGTTAACTTAATTATAAAACACTTTGTTCTCTCAGTAGATCCTTCTATGTTTAGTATGGCATTCATGTGAAATATGACATCATACTTCAATTTTTTATCCATTCAACTATGAATCCTGACCAGAGTTTACCTTGGAAGAGTAATATCACCACTATCAAGCCTTAAGTGTCAACTGTATTCACGTCAAGCATTTGTTTTCGTACTCAAACATATTCTTTGATGCTTTTCATTTCACAACTAGAGAGTGCTCATGCTCAAGAGACTCTCAGTTCTTACAGAAATAATGAAGAAAAGTGTTTTCTAAAGTGTATATTTTTTGTTTTTATTTCTGGTCAGTATGAGAGATAAACAGTGCATGAGATTTGTTTAGTCGAATCATATGAAAAATGTGCTAGAATAAAAAATACAAGATTTTTTTCCTTTACAAACAAAATACTTTGTAGTTGAAGTTTAAAAAAAAAGTCATCTTAATGTTGCGATATGTTTGTACATTTGTATACTATATACATTAATCTAACCTTAGTTTAGGTATCTAGATTGCCTGTTCCTTTTGCTTCGTATTTTATCTCCAGTCGTCAAGAGTGCAAAAATTTTGCCAGCACTTCCTTATACTTTACAACTATCTGTCTAGATCGGAGTCTCGGTGCATGTTGCACTGTATGTCACCACCCGCCATAATAAGTTTCTTTAATACGCACATACATATGTGCAGTGTCCACAGATTGAAATGCAACAACTTAAGGAACTTGAGGCTAAGTAATGCGCATATTGCCTATACCACTGTATTCAGGTTGTGTCGTATCAGTGTAATTCTAGCTCAAACACTTTCGCACAGGTGGTCTTCTGTTGAATGTATGGTGGGGGTGGTGTACAAAATTCCTTTGAGATGTGGAAGAAAGTGTGTGTTGGCCAAACCAGAAGGCACATTTACAGCTTGCTAACAATGTGCAAAATGCACTTGAAGGAACAAGCTTGATGGTCTTCCAACTAGCCATTGTTTAAGTGTAAGGATTGCTTGTCCAGCCTATACAACACTTCAGGCATTTAAATAGAGCAGAAGGCACATTACACAAGATATCTTTGAAGCTGAGCGCATTTCTGGTCTCCGGGAGAAATGTATTAGCATTGCCTCCATAATGCTTTCCAGTAAAGAACTGGCTTATTTAAGCATGTATGGTAACGTAGTTACTGTACTGGATAACACTTACATATGGGCAAGGATTTCCATATCCTTGCCCATATGTAAGTCTTATCCCCATTGAGCGCTATCTCTAACATATTTATGTAGCCACCTCTAGTTTATCACTTGCTCAATAGATGGTGCTGTGTGTATATGTCCTTGGGAATAATACAACTAAACAGTGTTAGTGGTTTTCAAAGCATATCCACAGAGGGAATGATAATGTGTGGGGCGAAGCGTCCATCTGTCCGTCCGTGGGTCTAACCCCTCCGTGCTTCCATCTGTTCATCCATGCTTCTGTCCGTCTGTCTGTCTGTGCATGTTTCCATCTGTTCGTCCGTGCTTCTGTGCATCAGTCTGTCTGTTCATCTGTTCGTGCATCTATCCGTCCGTGGTTTTGTTTGTCTGTCTGTCTGTCCGTCCATCTGTCTGTACGTGCGCTCGTGCCTCTGTTCGTCCGGACGTATGAGCACACAAACGGACAGACGCTTCGCTCTACTCATCATCATTCACTCCATGAATAAACTGTGATTTTTCGCACTATAGTTTTTAGCAAAGATGTCCGAACACTCCAAACTCGCTACTTTAATTGAAAACATACTTGCACCATAGTGAAGATAGCCTGTAGCAGCCAGATATAAAGCAACATGGCGTGGTTATCTTGAGCAGTTATGCATATCATACATTAAACTAAAAGTTTTCTATCTATTGTTTCAATGCATGAGCACTGTCCATGCATATGTACTTTTCTTTGCAATTGCAATGTCTCTGAAACTAGGTTGATGGTCATGGGGATGTGTATGGTGGGGGGCGAACAAAATTCATTCCACTGTACATCACGCCATACATTGACTTAATAGGGAGGGGAGTGGGCACTCTGATGAATCTTTGCCTCCTCCCCCCTTCATTTGATGGGAACCTTGGGCACGCTTATGTTGATAGGAACTCCCACCCCACTGTTTCAATACTGATAATGGCAGCAGTAGTAGCTGTAAAAGTGGAATAAGCAGAGGAAAATTGGGCAGCTAAGAAGAAGAGGTGGTTCATGCCAGAAAGACTGCAGCTTCTATGGCACTTCACTAGGAATAAGAACAATAGCATTACTGACTATACCAGTGCTGTGGTGCTTACGTGTTTAACAGCAAACAGGCATACTCACAGAACAATCATCAAACGCTGTTCAGTAAATAGCATAAATGGGCCACCTAATGACTTCAACTTTTGCTCTATCAAAGTTCCCCAAATATTTTAAAAACTGAAGTTAATTTTATGCCCCGATAGTGAACATTCTCTTTATAATAAAAAATAAAATGTTCCGAGCATCGCAGTCAACCATTCAACCCAGTCACTTATTCTTCAATCATATGTAGCAGTTTCTTTTGTGTACAATAAAAGTTAATGCTTTCTCTGACTTGAGTATTGACAGTCCATCTTCAACACTGAAGAAAGTCACTCGCACAGCATTGGTTTAAAGAATCTTCTTCAAGAGCCATGTTTGTGATACATTGCAGAACAGTTTTTTTTATAATACTGGATAAGATAAAGATCAAATGTCTTTTAAGGTTTATCGTTAGGCCACGTCGCTGGCACAGTGTTTGGGACCACTAGATTCCCTCTATTTCTGAGTGTTTGAAGCCCTTTTTGCAAAAAAAAAAAAAAAATGTATTTATTTTTCATTAACTTTCATGTGATCAGCCCTTAGCTGTTGATGCTGAAATTTGACGTGGAAACAAGAGTAGGTGCCTAGGATAGCATTATTGCTCCTGGGCATAATAGCATATCATGCATTATATGCATTGTAGTATATCATGCCATTGCGTGCAATGCAACTGGCGTAGCTGGTTTTCAAAGATCATAATCTGTCATTGTCTCTCTATGCCTTGTGTAGTTTTGACTGCTGTTCAAACTATGCAGAATGGGATGATATAGATTTAGATGCTAAGAAAAAAAAATTATGTTTGGAGCAGTTGCACATTCCACCCCCATTTCACCAGACATTTTATTGAGTAAAAATAATTTACTTGTACAGTCTTGTGTCATATGCACATTGTCGTAATCATGGCATGCTTTTGTGTTAAGTAAGAAATATGAAGAAATTATGTACACGTTATAGCTGGTGAACTGCTTAGCACAGATGCTTTGTTTGTAAAGTTGTGACAATGTGCCACAGATTTTTCCACTTTTGTTCTGTGACCAGCAGAAGAGGATGACAAGCAATCGGGAGCGAGTGACCACCATGAATCAGGTGAACATCGCACGATATACATCAACGCACCGCAGAAGCAGAAGTTCTGCTCCAACGCTATCTCGTGAGTATTTGCGGCAGTGATCAAATTAATGTTTGTGCTTTCAGTACTGTACTGTTCCTATATAAAAGAAAGCATTTGTGGCAGGCCTGTCATTTCTTTCCTCAGATTACAGCACGTGATTCTGCATCCCTTCTGAGATCTTATGACTGTTGCCACTAGGCACATTTGCTTATGTTACATGAACATATTGCACCGTATGGAAATACTGTGAATAACTCTGGATGAGCCTAAATAGCCAGCCTCATGCAATATGATTAACTGCTCTGAAACTTGCCTCAGCAAGTGGGCCGCAGCCATGATTTTTAGTCTCCCGCAAGTACCCACACATTGAAGGTATGAGCAGGGAGAGCGATGGGAAGTTTAAATGAAATGTCAGCCAATGTTCTTTTTAAAAAAAAAAGCCTTTCACACCCCATATATGGGTCATTTCTGAAATCAATTTGTTGTTAGGTTTCCAGGCACATATCGATTCTGATTTCCACTACAATATGGATGCCCCAAGTTCGTACTCTGAAGGAAAGAGTTTTGTTTCTCAGTTATATTTTAACACACGATTATGGCAGCTTGGCGTGCCTCTGAAGAAACTTCAAAGAATGCTTGATACCAATCATGTCAGTATTGCTCATGAATATATGCATTAGAAAAAAAAAAAAAAAAGGTATGGCACGAAGGAAGTTATTTGCAGGCCGGATCACGAGTTTGAGTACTCTGAGTTAGTGTGTGCCGTCCAAAAAGTACTGCTTTCATTCCCTCTTTCACGCTTTTCAGGACTGCAAAATACAACGTCCTCTCCTTTCTCCCCAAGTTCCTATTCGAACAGTTTCGGCGATACGCCAACGTGTTCTTCCTTTTCATTGCACTATTGCAGGTGAGCCATTTTTTTTGTTGGTATTGCTGGTGATAACAGACTCGAAATGCTTGTCTTGTTACAGGCTACCTTGTTTTAAAATTGTTTGGCTGCAGCGTGAAATCTTCAAAATGCAGTGTAGATACTTACCTTTCATATTATTCAAATATCTGCGATTAAAACGCGATGCGAGTATTCTATTGCAGTAAATTTAACAAATGCGCAGTAGGTTGTTTTGCTGAATGTATGAGGGAGAATGATACATTCGAACCTCGTTTTACAGCCCTAGTCCTTTATACATGCGCCAGTGTGACTCACTCTTTGTTAGTAATGAGTGCGTTGTAACTGTATATAATTCTTAGAAAGAGTTTGAACTGATACATTGAAGACATCTGTGCATAGAAAGTTGAACTACAGGCCTTCATCAATTTTTTTAGTTACTCCGGGAATGCTGATGTAGGTGTTGCACTGTACAATCTCTGTTTCGACTTGTTCAAATTTAATGTGCCCTTTCACATACTGGTCGCATTTACATATCTTTGCAATCACTGCCTCTGCTTGCAGCAAATCCCCAATGTGTCACCGACAGGCCGCTACACAACGGCTGTTCCCCTCGTCTTCATTCTCGTTGTTTCAGCCCTCAAAGAAATTGTGGAGGATTTTGTAAGTTGTTTTCACACCTCTCTGTTTTCTTTATGTTGATCGCGTATCGATTTGCCCGTGTTCCTAGACAGCTTCACTCCAAACATTCTTTTTTATAACCTCTTTGATGACAGCAGGCGGTATGCAATGAATTATCTGTAACACTCGTTGTACAAAGCTTCTGTTGGCAAGATATTGGTTGGGCTCTGCATATGGTGACATCATTTGAGGTGGCAGGTGTTGCTGCTGTGGACAAGGAGGCACATTATATCAAGCTTGTAGCATAATTGTCGAACAGTAAAGACATCAGTTTGATGAAAAAGTAGTTTAGGCTGTGAGGGATGTATTGAACAAATGTGGCTGCAAGGTAAATCAGGAGAAACAACACTCAGTACTTCGACAAAAAGAGTGAAATTTTCGTGGTCTGAACATGTCAGATTGCAAAGTATCACGATGCTGCCCTGATGTTGAGATTTTGCACCACCTTCTTTAGATACCTTCATGTGGCAAATCCTAATGGTCGTACATTTTTTTCCCTTCTTTCTTTTGCTTTTTTTCTCATGATGTATCAGTAAAGTATCATATGATGAGCCAAGCAGCTTTTGAAGATCATTCATTGCTTTCTTGTCGCGGACCTCAAATGTAGTGTTGCGTCAAATTTGCAAGTGCTGATTTCTTGGTAATTATTCCTCAGAGCACAATAAAGATTTGTTTACTTGTGTCTGTGACAATCCTTGACAGTGCTTTGTAATGCAGTTATGATATATACTTAGCACTTCCAGTTATTTGTGTCCTTTGTTTGGTAAAGAATGAAATTTTTTTCTCTTCATTACAGAAAAGGCACCTAGCAGATGATGCCGTCAACAATAGCATAGTCTTAGGTAAGCAGTTCGTCAAGTTCTGAACCTTGAGTATAACCATTACTCACACATGAACGATGGTAATATGTATGCAACCTTGGCAAATGTGGTCAATAATCTTGTTTCTGGGCGAGGGACTCATCACGTGTTATCAACCCCTCTGTACTGGTTGCTCAGTACAGAGGGGTTTACTGTTGGAGGAAGCAGCGGAGTGTGTGCCGCTTGCTTGGGACCACTGATGGCCGGTTGCGGCAACCGGTTTCGTGCAGGAGCAGTGAGCGCTGGGAGCGGTGCTCCTTTGTCGTCTGATACACTTGCAGCTGAGCTTCGGATTTCCGCAAAGCGAGCCGGTCGCCGCACTTTTAAATTTGTCTGCAGGCCACATGGTCACCCTCAGATGCAAAGCTGAGGGAAAGCTGAAAGGAAATTAGATTATGTAAAATTCTAGTGCCTAGTTGATATTTTTGGTAGTTAAAGAAGCATATCTTCGTTACCGACACCTTATTCTAGCAGAGTTGTATTAAAGAATATTTTTCCTTGTGGTGCGCATATTTCATGAGCAGTAATTCAGATTGGAGCTGCTGCAGTGCGCAAGCTGAACAAAGCATTTAAAAGCGCCTTTAACTGGCACGAGTAGAAAGCTTTCTCGATAAGGGAAATCCTTATCTAATGAGAAGGCGAACGAAAGACTGCAGTCGGGCTGATGTGTCGGTTTACATTTATCTGATCATATATAACTCCTGTCATTTTCCTTCTAGCTTGAAGGAAAGTTAGTGTTTCTTTAGATTTTGTCACTTCAGCCGTGCTCTGTGACGAGCTGAAGTGCTGTCGCAACTGTAGCAGATGACAAACGAATGCAACCCACAGCGCTCACTGCTTCTGCACGGAACTAGTTGCCGCAGCTGGCTGGCGGTGGGGCTAAACAGACGACACGCACTTCACTGTTCCCTTTAATAGTGGACCCCTCTGCATATCTGTTTTGTGTCAGCCTAACTTATCTTAAGCCTCCTAGCTTGCTTATGTCTCCATTCCATCTTATCTTCTGCTGCCTTTAATGGTTTTCCTAACTTTTTGCATCTGATCTGTTACTTTTAATGGACCACTGCAATGGAGCATCACACGAGCTGTCGATATGTGGCTTCTGGGAAAAATTCATGGCACATGGCACTTGCATGTGTTGTGTTATTGGATAATAATAATTGTTAGGGTTCAGCGTCCCAAAACCACCATATAATTATGAGCAACACCGTAGTGAAGGGCTCTGAAAATTTCGACCACTGGGAGTTTTTTAACATGCACCTAAATCTAAGTACACGGCCATTCAGCGCCTCCATTGAATATTAGGCTGGCACAGCCGAGGTTTGATATCTGGGGGATGGTTACTCAGTACTCCGGCATATTTTACGTATACGCTCAAACGTCATTATAACAAAGTCATATCTGCCACGAAAATACTTTGTTGTACCCAAAACTTCATTATAAACAATAGTTTGTAACACAATCTATAGCAAAGCTTTCGGTCACTTGCTTCGTTATAACAAATAATTTGTTATATCCAAATCAGTTATATCGAGTTATGTGTGTAGTTGGAAAGCTTTAAAACTGAAATAGGTCTGGCGGTCCATGGACAACGGTACAGCCAGTCACAGCTGCAAGCTGAATACTTGACTCTCCTGTTTAGATGATAACAAAAGCCATTTATGATTGGCTAGAACAGCTGTGTTGCTGAGAACACAGAAGTGTCAAAAGTTGGGCATGCACTGTGCCAAGCTTTTGCTTTTATTTTTTTGCTCTCCTTGCATTATTATGTTAATTATCATGAAGTTCTAGGTCATTTAATTGCTTGCACATTGAATATGGATGAATAAAAAACTGAATTTGAGATTCAGATTCTGCAGCCGGAGCTTTCTCCAATTATTACATCGTAGTTATGCATCTTTAGAAATGGCCTCAGCTGAAAGTCATGACTACTACTCATTTCTCATTTTTCGATGTAACACACCTCATATGTACCCCTCCCCTTTTTTGTGCTTCTACCCGAGGGTATAAAAAATTGAAAAAAAAATAAAATGAGCTTTTAAATCTACTATGGGTAGCATAGTTCTTTGTATTTGTTTTTTTGCAGTAGCGCATAAGGTATTGTTTTGATCAATGCGAGCTTGAGCTTCACAATCGGTGCTCACTTTTGGGGGTGCTTGTGCAATTTCAATTTTCTTTTGCCAGCCCTGCGGGACGGGGAATGGAAGGGGATCAGGTGGACACAGGTTGTGGTGGGCGACTTTCTCAAGATCACCAGCGGCCAGTTTTTTCCAGCTGACCTCGTCTTGTTGTCTTCAAGGTAAAACAGTGCTGTGCACGGCTTCTTGACCCCCGTACCATTTAAATACACTTTTCTTTGGTAGTTTAGTGTGAGAGTATTTGTACAGTTAAAAGGTGTGTTTGGGCTATCGATTTTTTATCTTTTAATCTCTTTTTTTTGTTGGGCTAGCTAGAAAGGAGAATGGCATTCTGTTGGCATAAATGTTGATTTCAGCCCATCATCTATTCTAATGACCTTGATGTTTATGGAAGCATGTTTGCAATATTATAGAGCTGTGTTTTCTTGCCATTAATTTGGAACTGTAACAAACACTTTTCAAAAGAAAAACAAGTAGTACTTGTTTTCATTGATAAGACCATATCAAAAGCTAATTGCTGTGTGTATTCGTCTAAACTTTGCTGCTGACTTGCATACTTTTTTGCCAGACTCAACTTACCAGGGTCGGTTTTTTTTTAACGGCTGATTGAAATTCGTCAGGTAAATTCATTCAAGAAAAAAAATACAATTATTTAAGGAGACTATGAAGTGACAATAAAATTGTCTTGTTGCATACGCATGTTTTATTCATGAGTAAAGCAAAATTATTTTAAAAAAGCCTACATGACTGTTGAAAATTATGCATTGCAAGAGCACAGACGTACAAAATAAGTGCACAAAATGACATCAAGTGGGAACACAGGAAAGTTGCTGTTGGTTCAGTCAGCATCGTCGTGCCACACTCCCGTTTGAGATGTCGCTCTCTCATCAACATCCGAGTCTTAACTTGTAACTCCTTGTATGGCGAGCTGACATTACTGAATGAGATTCTGATTCAGCAGTCAAGTGGTGATTTGTAGGACTCTTTCCTAGAATTTCAGCAGAGAAGCAGGTGCGCACTTCTATGCTGCTAGCATTGTTCATGTTTCAATGCACTGAACAAAATTTTGTAGCTGTGAGTGCATTCAGGAAGCAAAAACAAGTCCAGTACCCAACACAACCCCAGTGGCATCGTTTTTGTCAGTAAGCGCCTGCGTGGAATTGGGCGCAATTGCGCATTGGGAAGCAACAAGCGAGGAAGTAACAAGTCGATCCCCTTTTGAAAGATTCTGAACCAGAAAGCCATGAGTTTTGTGCGAACAACTAGTAGGAACCAGCCAAAGAGCAAAACTTAATCTAGCCAGTGCGTTGCTATAATAAAGCACTAGATAATGAAGAGGAAATGGCAAAAGAAAAAATGCCATGTACTCCTGCAATGCGGCATCGCGTGCCAAGGAAGAAAAAAAATTATTGAAAAAAGTGTGTTTTTCAAGCATGTAAGTGATAACGTAATTGCCCCTGATAGGGCCAACAGAGTCGGACACACTGATTGCGTGCTTTCCTTCAATTATATTTTGATACGATAATTGACAGGTGGCTTTCTCGAATATTTTCAGTGAACCACAAGGAATGTGCTATATTGAAACTGCGAACCTCGATGGTGAAACAAACCTCAAAATAAGGCAGGTAAGTGATGAAGAATTGCATGTGTGATAACAGTGCACCAAGTCTACTATGTGCCGATGACATCCAGCATGGCTCATACTACTCTCTGCTTCACCAAGGGTCTGCCCCAGACGGCAGGGCTGCTCACCACCAAGAGCCTCGTTGAAATGCAGGGCCATGTGGAATGTGAATTGCCAAATCGCCACCTGTACGAGTTCCTTGGCAACATCCACATCAGTAATCCCAAGTGAGTTTAAACCTCGCTAGTGACTGACACTAATTTAGCCTCTTTTGGTTGTACAATAAAAGCTCGCTAACTTGGATTTCACGGGACTAGAAAAAATGAACCAAATTAGCTGTATTCTGAATTATCGAAGGTATCAAGATAAAGAACAATGAACAGGTGTCTGTTATGCCAATACATTGGGATTTTCTTGGTGCATGTGTAAATCCTGCATTTACTTTTCATAAGAGCAGTGTAAAATACACAATTTCTTATCATTTGCCGTGGCTGAAGACCACCTGTTCTAGTTCACCTGAAATGTATCAACTCCTAATCAACCTGAAACATTGTTACTATATGATTTGTAGTGATTATGATAGCAATGCAGACTGAGCCCCTTCGTTTTGGTTGTCTGCGAGTGCCACTTTCACTCGTTTGCGTTGCACATTTGGAGCGCTCTCTGCTCGGTGCACTCCAAGAATCATCCGAATTAGCTGGGTTGTGGCCAAGTATGAACACATTAATGAGAACTTGATGTCCTTAAACATTGAATATGCTTGCTGGGACTAGGGAACATCTCCAGATATCCAATGTTAAAAATTAACGAGGGCTGAATCGGGAGGCCTTTGCTGTACTTTGGAGCAACCGCTCCTTTAGGGGCCTGTCTGTGCGTATGGCCGATATTGCATGACAGATAACAAAAGCCAAGCGTAGGGAACAAATCTTCTAGCCTCAGTGAGTGAGCACCGTGGTCAAGTTAATATACTTCAGTTGAGCTACATGGTTAGTATATTACAGCAGGAGGTTTCAAAAGTTTCAGAGAAACTGACAGGGGGTAATGAGTGGGGCTACATAAATGGGGTAATTACAAAAAAAAAATACAGCAAAAGTATATTAACGTGGGAGTAATAATGAGCAAGCTTGATTACAATAACAATATGATGAATATATAGTATTATGACAACACTATTATAAAAAAAATTGCATGGAAATGATGAAAAGCTAGTGATAAAACTGGAATAACTAAGCAAGACTATAGAACAGCTCTACCTAACAAATGCAACTCGTTTTATTATTAGTCATGCAAAAGTAACTGTTCAACATGAAAATAGCACAGAAAGGTTGAGAGCTGTTAATTACACAGTTCAGAATAGCTGACAAGTTCCTGAACAAATTGTTTCTTATAGTGTGAGATGAAAATATGAATATTGTGCGATTTTAATTCAAAAGGCGATGAATTCTAGATAGCTATGCTTGTAAATAGAGTTATGAACTTGCAGTTGTTTGTCCTCACGGCCGGCAAAAGATGATTGTTTGGCTGGAAAAACTGGGTAATATTGCTATAGCTAATTGCCTCGGTATCACTTAGTTATATTATGTAAATCTGTGTCAAAGTTGGTCTCGAGCGTAAAAACCCATTTAGATGATGTAAAGATAGTTGGGCCAGGGCCATAAGATGGTTGGCCATCAGCGTATAGTAGGTGCTTAGCACTAGTAAGAAGCTTGTTTTACACATGAGTACCACATACAAGTGAGATCACTGGATAGATTTTTTTATTTACCCATCTTTAGAAGCTAGATGAATGCACTGAAATGTGTAACAGCACTTGCTTCACTTAAATTTTTTACTTTTTGCTTTGTGTAGTGGCCAAAAACTGTTTGTTCATTAGCTATGCCAGTGTTAATGTATGTGCAGTGGTACGACCCTAAACTTGATTGTTCACATGTTTATCTGTTATGAAACTCATATGTGAAATTTTCATTGTTGTTGCTTTTACCCTGTTAACATCAAGTGTTCACTCCATTTAAAGCTTCAGAACTGATCGTTAAAAGTGTTTTAAAGGTTCTAAGTAGTCCTAAGCAATCTATAAACCCCTAATTCCGCATCCGAGCAGGCGTTCAATTTATCAATGCCAATAATTTTTTAAGGGTTTGCTAGGAAGTGCACTCTTTTAATAGCATTTCATGATATTTACAAGGCCTTCAAGAACAAGTCCTCTGTGTCCTGACCAGATTCTCCTTCGCGGTGCCATGTTGAAGAATACAACGTGGGCATTCGGTAAGTTCGTGCATTTGTTTTTGTGCACTGCTTGTAGGTGCACCATAATCTTTATGAATTGAATCTTGGTTGATCGCATGTAGCTGTTCTATTTTATTGCCTGAGAAAGAATCCACACTTAGGTGCAGGACACATTGAGTACTACCTGTATTTATTGAAACCTATGTTTGTCCTGGGATTTCCTCCAAGTTGATTTGCTTTGCATGTTAAGTGGCTTTAATTGTATTGCTGTCTACTTCCCTCTTAAAGCTTTTAGACAGAGTTACAGGTGGATAACAGTTACAGGTAGATAATAGCCCAATAATCTGCCCGTTGCAGATTCTTGCGCGTGGTGATATTTGTTTCAGTTGTGGGGGCGCTGACACTCCCTGTAAAGTTGTTCCCGCTGCGGTGTGCACGTGCTTCGCACAGCAGCCGCATTTCGGGGGCACAACTATTGAGTGGCAGGTGGTACTGTGTTCGCAAGCGTTGATCACCACTATAATCATGAGGGTTAGATCGGTAGCACCGGTTGTGACACCTGGCGGCAAGCCTTGGTGGTGGCACGAGATAGTTGAGCGAGGGTTGTTTTGCGCGAGCAGTTGTCTCTCTCAGTGGGACCCCGGTGCACGGCACCGCGGGCTGTCTGCTGGGGGCACTTGTGGTGGGTCAGGCATTAGCGACACCGCCTTGTTTGTCATGTTGTTGAGTGTTGTGTAATATTGTGTAAAGTTGTTTTGCCTGTGGATCACAATTGATGTATAATAATTCGGCTGACGATATTGTCGTTCTAAAGATAGTTAAATAAAGGTGTTTTGTTTGGTTTGGTCCGACCGCGTCTGCTGTGTCCGTTCACTGCAAGAGCGTGCTCTCCACATCGAGACCCCACACAGTAAATAGCTTGTTACTTGAAAGCTTATTCCAGTCTGCTTAATAAGAACCTTTACTTTCAGGACTTCAACATTCAGTACATATACAGTAGTAGCACCTTTCCAATACATTTTCATAGACCCCTGAAAAGAAAGTTTTGTAGCTGGGAAACCTGTCATGCAAACATGCAGGTAAAATTTGGAAAAAAAGTACAGCTGAGAAATAAAACAGACACATTACACACATTTTTACTTTGGAGAAATTCATTCAACATGAGACAACGAAAAAATAAAGGAAGGGACGATGACGTAGTGATAAGAGAAGAGACTTCCAATTGTTAGAAGTCCATGCTCTTTCTACTCTCTCTCTCTGTTGTCATTCCTTTTATAATTTTTTCATAATATTTCAAGAGTTTTAAGGAATTAACTGGCCTAGCAAACAAGAAGTCTGGATTATTCACTAGTTTAAGGCTTAAAAGAAGTTATATGGGGGAAACGTTCAAGTGAGGGACGCGTAAGCAATGTTTCGATGCATGTGAGATCGGGTAGCTTCAAGAGATTATATATGATATTTAATGGCAATGTCACTTTTATCTAGTATATTTTTAAGTACAGATGCATTGTTGGAATTTTTTTTACTATTTTGCTTGCAGGTCTTGTCATCTACACGGGCCATGAATCAAAGCTCATGATGGTCAGTATGCCTGTTAGATCTTGGCAATGGCATGTCTGAAAAGTTTAGGGCACTGTACAATTATTTTACTGTTTTTGTCACCTTGCACAGAACTCCACTGCTGCCCCGTTGAAGCGGTCTACCGTTGATAAAGTCACCAACACCCAGGTACATGTCGCCTTTTGTTTTTGTACAATGTGAAACTTTCTTAAAAAACATAATTAGTACTGCATAAAAATGCACAAATAAAAACTGAAATTAAAGACATCCAAGACAACAGTGGTGACCTAATGGTCAAACCTCTGTTCAGCAGAATCGAATCCAGTGAACCTTTTTAATGTAGTCCATTGAGCTTTTGATGTTCCTACACATACTCCTAAAGCCTTATGTATTAAACACCTTAATGCAAAGCTGATCGTCTCTCTCGATTGAACAGTGGTTGAAGAGAAATTAATTGTACCTGTGTGATTGCATTTTATATAGATGAAGAATGACATGCTCTTTAAGTTCAAGTACTATGAGACCAAAATCGTAGTAGTGACTAGTTATCGTCCTCTCTATTAAAGATGTCTGTAATTCATTCCAGAAAATGTGGAAGCTCAACTAAACTTTTCTGTTTGCTCAATAGTATGTTCAATAAGGCTGTATATTGCAGAAATGTGTTATTCAAATGCAGCATGCAGATGCAAGCATTAGATGCCCTATGTAAAAGATATTGAGAAGGATAAATGTGTCGGTTATGATTAGAGTATATTAGGTTCTCTCTTGCCATGAACAACTAGTAAGTGAACAAATAAGTGTATTACATTTTCGATTTCCTGCAGCATGAAAATTATACTTCACATTTCTATTGATGGCATCATGTTTTATATTTGAAAGAGTTCGAATGGACGCCACGATATATCCGCATAAAAACCATAAAGTGGGAATGAGCTATGCATTTGACTTTGTTTTAGTTCAGGTCAAAGATGCAATTGGCCTGCGTATTGTTCTCATAAAAAGGTTAATTATTTACTCAGTGGGTGTGCATTTGTTATAAATGAGGCGTTATGAGCTTTTCATGTTTTTTTTTGGAGCGACAAACCCTGAAATTTCATTGAGATTTATTGTGAACCTCTCGTCAATACTTATAGGAGTGGAATTCACTTAAGCTTTGGTATCATTCTATGTGTGTGTATTTGCACGTCCATTGTATAAATCGGACTTTTCTTTCTTGTCAAGCATACTGTATGTACTGAAGTGTGTGATTCGTTGTGCAGATCATCATGTTGTTCCTGCTGCTGATAGTCTTGGCACTGATCAGCTCGGTAGCCAGTGAGATTTGGACTGCAAAGCACGCCGCCACCGACTGGTATCTAGGCCTAGATGGTTCGTGTTTTCACGTCTTTATTATTGCCTGTATTGCTTTTTTTTGCACAAATATGATGCTGCTACCATTATGGCAGCAAAGCCTACATTTTGTGGCCTGATATTCAAAAAAGGATACAGTGCAGTAAAAATAGTTAAAGCGCCATGTTAACAGGGTTAAATTATATGGGGTTGACGCTCAGTCATCCGAATGAGCAATCAACATAACTTTTTCTTGCTTGCTAAAATGATAATTTCATCTGTAAAATCTATTAGCTGATAATTTTGCTGGCAAGTACTGTCTGACTGTAGTCTTTTGCAGTTATTCACTATTTCTGCTATAGACTTTTATTTCTCTGAGTTGCCGGTTTTTTCTTATCAGAGTGGCCTCACATGCTAATGTTAGACAGATCCAGCATTATACAAACCACAGTTAGGTATAACTTGGGAAACAATTACCATTAAGTCATAATTAAGATAAAAGTTTCACCTAAGAACATTTTTGATAAAAAACAACCTTGATAGGTGATGCAAGAATGGGAGGGAAATTAGAGGCTCTTACATTTGTTTGAGAAGTTACGTTTCAGGCATTGCATGCCTGCAAATCTAATTGTCTGGTGAGCAACAGTCTTCTTATAGTTGTTACTAAAACCTTTAGTCCGCCGGTATCTCCTGGTGTTGTTGTTGGTGTTGTTGTTGGCTGTAAAGTTTTTTAGGAATTAGTTTCTCGACTACGTTTCTGTTTGGTGTGGTGACGTGCTTTTCTCACTTTTTCCTCACTAGGAACATGTAAGTAGATACAGCAACATTTTGCTGTTGATACTAGTCTACTTATTCATGGCTTGAACTTCTTACTCTTAACTTTATCTGTGTTTCTGCCTTGCATATTTCAACATCATATCGGGACAAAAAAAGAGAGAGAAAGAAAAGATTATGAAAATTTCGTTGAGACAACAGATCTGCATGTGTTAGCAGTAGAACATTACTTGTGTTTAATAACTGCATTCATTGTGATAGTCATCAGTTGTCAAGTCCTGCCTGAAGTGTTTATTGAGATGATCACACCAAAGGTCATTGCTGTTCTAAACAGAAAGCTCCATCGTCTTTGTCGAACAAAAAAAGTGGGAAGTGGGAAGTATTATGAGTGGGAAGTGATTTAACCCCGAAAGGGCTGAATTTTTCACAACATGCATGCCAGGAATGTGTAAATTTTATATTGCTGAAATAAATTCTTCAGATCATTTTATTTAAGAAAAAATTGTGTGAATTTTTTTTGTGACTGTTATGTGACAAATCATTTCGTGCTGTTACATACACATGGTTTATTTAAAGTAACATCAAGCAAAATCCTAAACAAAACCACTTTTATGATTTTTTATTAATAAGAAATATGCATTATAACAAACTAGCTCACAGACGTACTAAAATAAGTGCACCAGAGTTCTTTCCCGGTAAAAAATGTTTTTGCTCAAACACTAAACACTGGGGAATAGTCACCTTTGATTTGATTCTAATCATATCACCCGGCACGCTTTCGAGATGTCGCTCCTTCATCATTATCTAATAATAAGTCTGAACTCGTAAGTAAATCCTTGTCTGGCGAACTGAAATCCAATGAATCAGTTTTGGCAATTGGGGAATAGTTCGTATCGGAAGAATCGCCACTCAGCTCACTAGCAGCATAGCAACCTGTGTGCACTTTCATAGCATAAGCGAACTGCACGAGAGAGCGCATGGAAGAAATCTGTATGGTTGCGCACCTATCCGGACAACAAAACGAGTGAAAAAGCTATAATATGTCTTATCACCAATGAGAGGGGGTGAGATATGCCGAGTGCCCAAAACAGAAAACGCAACTACGGCGGCGTTATTCATGTACTGTAGCGCCACACAGAAACATGTAATTACGCCCCGGTTAGCAATAAACTAGAGTGTTGCAAGTGGTCACTCTTAGAAAGATTGGAAACCAGACAGTGATTAGCTATGCAAGTACAAGAAGCAATAACCACCTGAAATACGAAACCAAGACCAGCCGCACCACATGCGCATGTTCGGATGTACAAGCCAAGGTCGCTGTGCTGCTTTAGTAAGAAACAAGAAACGGAGAGGTATTGCCTCTTGAAAAAAATTGCATGTTTTCCCGAAGCATGGCAGCAAGTTTCAAGCAAGAAAAATGATCGATCATGCACACATTTCAAACCAGCCGCACCGTGGACGTGCTCGAATGTCATAGTGACTTCTGGCGCATTATCTTGCGAAGCATAAAAAAAAAGCAACTATAAAGAGACATTCATGCATGAAAACAAATTCCAGTTTCCAGAAGTAAGGTTTACACGCCAAGTAAGAAAAATGATAAAAAAAAAGCCATGAGTTTTAAACATAGACGCAGTGCAGTACATGTGCGATAAAAACCCTGTGGGCTATGTCAGGGGCTGCTGTACATGTACGGCAAAAATCTTGAAAAGGTCAAGCTAGCTTTTTTGGCAATGACTGCACTTTCTAATGACACCTTGGAAGGCCGACAGGCACACCAAGTTGTTCTGCTTCATGTTTCCTGATATAGGAAGAAAATCTCATGGCTTCAATCTTCTGCTAAAGCTTCAATCTATAATTTCCGGTTCATTTACAGTATTCAGTGAATATTCACATTTATACTCATTCCCGGAGGTCAGCAGAAATATTGCAGCTACTGTTGGGGATTAAAGGTTGTTTAGAGTTGTTTTTTGAAAACTTGTGTCCCAGAAGAACTTACATTTTATTGCAAAGACAAGGCCTAGAATGTGTCAAGCTGTTCACTGTGTATTCTTCAGTTTTTTTTTTTGGTTGTGGCAATGTTTTGCTTGCACCGTAACATGGCTTGCCTTCATACAGCCTTAATTCTCATTGTATCTCTCCCGCTCTCTGTTGCCCCCTTTTCCCCTTGCAGATCTGAGCAGCAACAGCAACTTTTGCTACAACTTCCTCACCTTCATCATCCTGTACAACAACCTGATCCCCATCAGCCTGCAGGTGACCCTGGAAATGGTGCGATTCATACAGGCCAGTTTCATCAACATGGTATGTGCATAATACGTATATATTTTCCTGAATATTGTTAATGCATTTAATGCGCCATCGGTGCTCCCACTGCATACATTTGCACTCGGGCACCAAATCATAGTTCCTTACTAGCCCGCAACCCTAATATGAAGATGTTTACGGCTTCCACAGCAAAGCTGTTTACACCAAAGGTTAGGCTGTTTGGTATGCACAGAAAAATTTTGCCAAGGTGTAGGAAGAAGAAGAGAGGAGGAGGAGAAGAAATAAATAAAACGGCATCAAGTTTCTTACCAAGGCAGGATTCCGACACTAGTGCCGATGGTCTGTAGGCTAACGTTGGACGTTAGCAGAACACACATTTATAAAAGAACCATATGATTGTGTTGCTATAGGCAAAAAAAAACAAAAAAGAAAGAAACAGAAAGAAAGCAAGAGAAAGAGAGAGAAATAGAAAGAGAGAGAGCCTAAAATTTGATTTCCTAGACTTGGCCTGGCTTTCCCAGGCTTAAAGCGCGAGACAGATGTGCGATTTTCTCTGCGATTCGGCATGCGGTGCGACGATGCGACTGCCGGAGTGGTGACGTTTTGTGACGTTTCGCGACTTATCCTTGCGTCGCACCGCCGCATAGCCGGTGCAGCGAGCGTCGAACCAGCTAGATATTTTCATCGCAGCATCGCACCGTCGCATGGCAGCAGCCAATCACAGCGTGAGCATACGAGTGGCGTCACGATGCTAGTGGCGCCATGTCCTTGTCGCCGCTCCCGTCACCTGTGGTCCAAGGCTCCAGGTGAGTCGATGGAGCGGTGCGAGCGTGGATTTGCTGACATCGCCGACTGCGGCGGCGTGACAAACATTGAGTACATTTCCTTGGTGACGTGATATTAATCCGGATTGAATAAAGTGATGCTTGAAGTGTGAATTTTCTGCACGACAACGCCCGTTTTGAAACCGCTAGCAAGATAGGAGATCGTGAGCAGCGATGCAAGGTCATTTCGCAGGTAAACACAGCTACCGGCGTCTCTGCGCTGGCTCGCTTCACTTCCACCTTTGCTCTTCACATCGATGGCATCGATAAAGTAGTAATGTATGCATGCTAACGCATTAGATATGAGCGCAATGCTTGATAGTGTTGTTAAAAACAAGCGCTCGATGACGATCTCGCGTGTGAATGGCGTAGGTGACGGCCCGGCGCCCGAGATGCTAGGCCTACCTGTCGGAGCCATGAATAATCAACTGTTGCCGTGGTTACGACGTGCTGGTCGTTCACGAATGTGATTTGTTAATTATTTTTATAGAACGAAGCGTGGCTGTGCAGTGTTGTTTGTTTTGAGCCTCATTACGAGGATACCAAGTCGTTCGACCCTGCATGCCGAGGCGCCGCATGGGGGCGGAGCCTGCCGCTGATAGCTCCTTTGTCCTCGTGTGTCCCGAAACGTCGCATGTGGCACGCCGCACAATGCGATGCCACATGCCGCATCGCACAGAAAATCGCACGTCTGTCTCGCGCTTAACTGCCCCTCCCTGTGCTCATGTGAGTATATCTAGGCTTAACTTACTAGTATCTCTCGGCCAGTCTTTGCAGGAATGCTAAGGAAAGCTGCCCAGCTTTGCTGCTCTGTAAATGGCCACTCGCCACCTCGCAATTAAAGACGAGGGGATGATTTTCTCCTCTCCTTCATACACACGACGCATTCTCCTCGGCCCTTAGTTATGAAATGCACGTGAATCGTATCAGCACGAAGCGCTAGAGCCTATCAGATTATCGTGTTTTTCGGCTGCACGCTGTTATCGCTGCTTGTGCAGTTGTAAACACACACACAAAAAAAGAAGTTTGATCGGTTCATTTTGCATGATATTCATGCTAGACAAAGAAGAACGGATGGGCGGCTGCACGGCACAGCAGTGCAGGAGACAAATCACATGTGATATTTCGTCTATATAAACCAATCCACTGAAATTACGCTGTAGACGTCAGGGAACTACTGTCTGCATCACAGAAGTTCGCAAGAAGGACAAAATATATCAGTTGAGAATATTGGTTTTTTTGTATTTGGGAGCCTGGTGAGTGGCCCTTTAAGGCTTGGAACTAGCGGTGCGAAGCGGGCCTGATATTTCTGTCACGCACATCAACACATCACACATTAAATTGCATGCGTTGGCGTTCTGTGGGCTCATGCAGCTGCTTCATATGCCTGTCTTGTCAGGATTCAGAGATGTACTACGAAGAGACGGACACACCCGCTATGGCCAGGACTTCCAATCTGAATGAGGAACTCGGCCAGATCAAGTACATCTTTTCTGACAAGACCGGCACTCTGACTTGCAACATCATGGAATTCAAGCGATGCAGCATTGCTGGCCGGATGTACGGGTGGGTGACATGCCAGTGCCTGTTCATTTTGTAGTGATGAACTTAACTTTATCTCTATTGTATTCTAAAAAGACAGTGTCACTATAAGCAAGCATTGTTTCTTACAATATTACCAGTGAAGTGCGTGCCATTGTCAAAAGTGAGCTTCCTACTGCGTGCTTCACAACGACTGGTTTGCTTGGGTATGGGTGTGTAAGAAGTCTAGTTTTGAAAACCTCTGCATGAGTGCAACTATTGTTTACTTACAGTTGTTATAACTTGTAAGAAAGAAACAAGACAATTGAAACTGTCCCCTGCTGAGTGCAAAACATCCCATTTCTGCCTCGTATTTTTTATTGCTTGATCATACAAAACATTCTATTGAAGTAGAAAGAGCATTGCTGTCAAGCTACACTCAAATTACAATGCTTGAACACCCTGGGCCTCCACATTGCATGTAAATGTACTTACGTTTCAATGTCACTTATATGTATGCATGTACAGTAATGTGTTCTTCCACAATGAATTTTTGTTTACAAGGATGCCCATCTTATTTGCAGCACTTTAGACGAAGGACTTGACCCCAAGGAGATTCACGATATTCTTCGCAAGAACACGGTAAGCTGTGAATTACAATGTTTGAAGCCATCACAGAAGGCAAACTATGCGAAGTGTAGGCAGAGGGCCTCCCTGTTCAGGGCATGTGACACATGGCATGCCACAGGGTTGCTTGACAAAGTTGTTATGTCACTGGGCTGACACTTTGCACACTTCGTGTTCATGAAAAGCATCGACGTAGTGGCAGGCGCAGCTATATAAGAAAAAAAAAATCGACAAATTTCAGGCGTAGCAGTATTGCGCGAATCTTGTGAAATGGTCCAGCGGAAGAATTTTTGTTCCACTCTCGGTCAAGATTTCGAGTTATTCGCAATGCGGCCGAAATATACTTCGAGATAAAGGAAAAAATATACATGTAAGGTATAGGCAAAAAATTCTGACTTAGCCAATTTTTCAGGATATGCAAGTTCAAGTTAACAAGGTATTACTGTAGTACCGACTCACCCCATACACCTCAGTTTTCCTTTTGTTTGTCTAGATGAACATTGCCTTGAGAGCTGCTCATTAGGTTTTGACCACGAAGCACTGTATGCTGTTGAACATCCACTCATGGTTTTCCACTATGCCCATTTATGACTTGGTTTGCTTGCTCCATGAATGTAAATGCTCTCTGTTTTCTATTTGGTCACTTTGCGGTGCACCTGTGAATGTGCGCATGTTTCTGCTGCTCTGCTGCTTTTTTTTCTCTTTTTTTTTTGCTTTATTGGACCTTGGTCACTTCTCAAACTACTCTTCTAGCTTTTTGCTCAGGGCCCACTTCCTGTATTTTGCTCAAAATGAACATTCATTCATTAATATTTCATATTTTGTCCTTCAAATTGCATTCCTAGGCTGCCACACCCTATGTGCGGGAGTTCTTCACGCTGATGGCTGTTTGCCATACAGTGGTGCCTGAGATTGACCCTGAAACAAATTACATCAAGTACCAAGCCGCATCACCCGGTAATAAACCATGCTAATTGTGTTGTAGGCTGGAAGTTTCTGTTACTGGTCGAAATGTGCTTGCAGTAATTTTTGAAATGTGCTTGCAGTAATTTTTTTTAGTTCCTAATTGTGTTGTAGGCTGTCATGTTTAGTACCTCTGGAAGTTACTGTCTTGAATGGTAACATATTCAGGGCATGAATTTTTGCGATGCCAGATGCATAGAATGTCATGTTCTCCTGTGGGAACGTATAAATTATGTGTGCAGCAATTACATTGCTATTCACAAATGCATGTCAGCAAAAATAACGCAAAACAGGTGGCAAATTTCCGCGTTCTTCATACCTTGGTTAAATGGTGTGTCATGAGATGTTGCTAGCAGTAGCGCTGTTTGCATTTTGTCATTTTCATACTCGCACACATTTGTATGCTAGCATGTATCAAATGTGCTGCGATTCTTTATCGATGCCTCTACAGGTTTTTTTTTAAATAACACATGCAATTCTAGAGCGGGAGTCAGAATGCATGCGACCTTCACTATGTTAATGCTGTTATGCTATCCAATTTCTCTATTTATCCCCCCTGTACCTACAGAATTAACGCCGTTCCCCTCCAGCATGTTTCTTCATATAAGTACCTCGGCGTTTACATTACCAACAATCTATCTTGGCACACGCATGTTACCTACATCTGTAATAACGCTAACCGAACGCTAGGATACTTATGCCGCAACTTTTCTCGCGCTCCGCTGTCCCTCAAAATTCTATTATACCGATCACTAATTCGCCCAAAGCTTGAGTACGCGTCCGCTATATGGGATCCCGTGCAGCAAAATTTAATTAATGCGTTAGAATCTGTTCAGAACCGCTCAGTTCGGTTCATTTGTTCTAATTATTCCCGTACTGCTAGCATATCAGAAATGAAATCTAACCTTGACCTACCCAATTTAACTGTCCGGAGGAAACTGGCGCGACTGCATTTTTTTCATAAGATATTTTTTCACAATCCATCAATGAAGCGAGACCTCATTTCACAACCGTCATACCACTCATCGCGCATTGATCACCAGCATAAGGTTGCCATTCCGTTTTGCCGCACCAAATTCTTTTCAGCAGCCTTCTTACCGAAAACAGCCGCCGATTGGAACCACCTTCCCTCTTCCGTTGTAACAATAACAGACCCTTTGTTATTCAAGACTGCAATTTCTCAGCAATGCTTGTAACTATACGCAGTTTCCATTATCTATCTTTGTCTTGTATGTGCTTGAATTCTTATACATTTTTAGTTGACTTATGTTGCCTTCCTGATTTGCGCATCTGACACTTGTTTCTTTATTTTGTCTTTTTTTTCTTGTGTGTTATAAATGTTGTACCCACCCCCTCTGTAATGCCCTACGGGCCCTGAGGGTATTCTAATAAATAAATAAATAAATAAATTGCTCATTTGGAGTCTTAACATTGGTATGTATTGCATTTAGCAGGAAGGTCTTCATCTTCTTTAGCATCTGCACTAATTTTTATTTGCAAATTTTTCTAGGGAACTTGTACTCATTAAATTCTTTTTTGAATTGCCTCGTCTACTACCTAAAAGTACTTGCTGAGGAAGTTGCAGTCATTGTGAACACGTTACACTGGTGAAATATGAAAGTTTTTGTTTCCTTTAGCTGTGCGCATTGTATTTTATGTTTCAGACAAACATTGATTCTTTCGACAAGTTCAGCGTGATATGACGGTGCGCGGACTGATACCAGTGTGTGCGAAGGGATAAAATGGTAGTCATTATTCATTTTTCAGATGAAGGAGCTCTTGTAAAAGGGGCCCGGGAGGTCGGCTTTGTCTTCACAACCAGGACGCCAACACATGTGACAGTGAACATTGTGAGGCATCTTTCATTTAATTATTCTGTTTTGCTTGTTTCCTTCCTTTGCACTTGCAAATACAGTGGGATCCCTTTTCGTTGCCGCTCTAAAAGCATCAGTATACATAGACTCTCAGTCAATAAAAATCTTGTAAGCGGATCTGCTTCTTAAGTGCAACAACTTCCTTCTTACATTGTCGGTTTCGTACTTCAATTCCGTCCTATGTTCACCTCTCACTAAGCGGAACACCCGTTAATTTTCCAGAACCCTTAACGAGAATCTACAGTAAAAAAGTGAGATTGACTTAGATTGGTTTATAGCACATCTCGCGTAGCAAATAGGCCACTCATGTGCCATATAAGGTTTTGAAAATGCTTCTGACAGCACCACCTCGGAATTATCTCGCTGACTTGTCTCATTCGCATAAATTTTTCCCATCTATCAAAGAGGCTAGTCTCTTCTTTAGTCACCTATAGAAATGGTTACTGCTCGTTAAAAGATCGCTATGGGCAACTCATCAGTTTCTTGTGCATGAAACAACTTAGGTGCCACTGATGTGTTGGTGATCCTGCTCACTGGAATAAATTGTGAAAAAAAAATGGGGACACTGCAGAAGGAACACAAAAAATTAAAGACAGGACAAGTGCTGTTCTGTTTCGTCTTGCAAGTATATGAAATCACTTAACTTTCCACCCTCCTACGGGATATTTGAGCTATTGTTTCTTTTGTAACTAAGCTATCTTGTTTACCAACAAGTGAAAAAAAATGTAATCCGCGAGTCTAGATAAAATGCTTTTTTATTATCTAAATGCAGATATTGTTCTGCAAGTTTACTGTCATTACTTCTATTAAAGTATAGTTGCTCTAGTGCGTTCATTTATGTACATTCATTTATTTAACAGAAAAGTGTCTTGAATGTCTATTGCCGTTTTTGCTATCACTTGAAATGTTAAGAGAATTAGATAGCAATCTTAGAGTACATTTTTTATCTTTGCTTTCAGTTTGGTGCAAATGAGCAGTACGAGATCTTGAACGTCATAGAGTTCACGAGGTAAGATTTTCATCTCTGCACCTTTGCTGTTGCAATAAACCAAAATTCAGATATGTTTAATGAGCTCAGTCTTGTTAAGCAATGTTTAATGAAATCGGCTTGATTTTCCTGATTAACCTGTGTTTATTTCTTTTGATTTGTTTGCACACCCGTCATTTCATTCTTTCTGTGCAGTACCCGGAAACGAATGTCTGTGTTGGTGAGGACGCCTCAGGGAAAGATTAAGCTATTCTGCAAAGGAGCGGTATGCATTCGTTCATCACAAATTTGCGCGTTTTTCGTGGTCTAAGAGCATGATCCCGGCAGAGAATGCTTGCGTTATAATAAAATGCTCGGCCCAGCTTCACTGTCTTATGGAGTGGTGCCTAAGTTACTTTTAGGTACCTTAAACAAAAAATACAGATGAGGTGTGTTGGCATGGTATTAGGTAGGCTGTCACCCTTGCCTATTCAAAGTCGTGCCAAAGTTGCCAGCCTCGTAGCCTCGCACACGAGGCTATGAGGCTGGCAACTCTTTACAGCCACTTCTAAAAACTTCGTATGGCAGAAGACTGTAATTTGGTGTCAGTTGCACTTTGTAGAACAATCTTCCTGTCTAAATAATTCAAAGTGAACACTTTCCTGTTAACCTGAAACACTACTTTAAAGACCCGTATTAATGTTTTCAATCATATTCAAATATGTCATCAGCTACCAGCACAAAAAAAAAAATAGGTGAACAGTTGAAACTGCTATTTTGTATATGTATATATCTGGTAACTTTTTTGTATGGATTCTTTCTAGCTTGATGCTAAGGACACAAATGTCTTCCATGTACAGTTAAACTCCTTTATATGAGGCATGCTTCAGGCAGCAATTCTTGTTTTTTATACGAGATGTTTCTTATAAGCAGGAGGCCTCGTATGCATTTTCCTGTCCCCCATATTTTACTGTAGGCCTACTGGTGTCTCTCATACCCATTTGTCTCTTATATCAGTGTATCTTACAAAGGGGTTTGACTGTATTTATTGATTGTATTTTTTTGGCAGTTTGACTGCATTTATTGATTGTATTTTTTTGGCATGGAGAACTCAATTCAATTCAAAGCCCTTACAAATTTGCGAGTCCCAGTTAGTTGTGGCGGTGATACAAGGCATAATGGAAAAAAAAATCGTTAAGTCAATTGCAATTTGCTCTGTGAAATTTTGTGCACGACCCCTGTTATTACAAACGCCTGCTGTAAATCAGTTCCTCGGGGTGTTTTTGTCATACAACTGGATTCTTTGTTGGCGGTATCAGCCTTTTTCGCAGTAGCTCACGCAGTTTGAGACTTCACATTTACTGTCTTTCAGGACACTGTCATATACGAAAGGCTTGGAGCCGAAAGCCAGAGTTTCAAGGATATCAACCTCAAACACCTCGAAGAATTTGCCTCCCAAGGTCAGTGCATCATTATTTGAAGACAGAATTATTTTTGGGTAGTTTTCATTTTATGGAGATGTATGCACGCAGCAACACTGTGTCAGCTGCATTATTGGCCAATATTTAGTACATAGATGAATCTGCTTGCCTTAATCGCCAGAAAGTTCAACCTATGACTTCTTCTTTTGCATCTCTGCTATTAACGTTGACGCGACTGGCATTTTCTTGCAGGTTTGCGAACTCTGTGTCTTGCGGAAGCTGACATTTCTCCGGAGTACTATGAGGTAGGAAATTCGCCAGGTCTCTTTATTATGTTTAACTGACACAAGCCATCTGTGAAAATACTCTTTTTTTATTAATTCTTTATAGCTTCATATTACCCATACCCTGACCTCTTCATCTACATTGAAATTGCTACTTGTTTTGGTGCTGATATTTCGTGACGAAATTTATTACCTGATTTTTCGCATTGCCTCATTTGGTGTAACAGTCGGTGTTGCTAATTAACAATTTTGTTTGGAAGAAATGAAAATCCATCATTTAATATCAGTCTTGACTTCCGGAAAGCAACTTGCTCAGTAGTCTTTGACTAGTACTATTACCATCTGTTGACAAGTTAAAGAAAAAATAGTGTGAATAAATAGTGACAGTGACGTTAATGAGCCTAGCTGCCTTTTAATAATCTTAAAAAACCTATTTGTAGTCTCTGCTGAAATGCTTGGAACAAAATAACATGTTCACGTTTACTAGTACACTCAAACCTCACTATAACAAAGTTGCATCCAACAAAAAATTGAATTTGTTATAGCTTAAAATTTGGTGTAAAGGTTAACCCTAATGCTATATAGAGGCCTCAGACTATATATCCATTGATCGAACAAGGCTAACCAGACTAAAACATCCCCAAAGGCTAACAGAATACTGGTTCAACGTAGACTGTTTCAAGTACGCTTTCTTTCCATTAGCAATAAGGGATTGAAATTCTCTAGGCAACTCAATAACTGGTACCATGAGTTTAACAGAGTTCTTAAGGCTGGTAGAAAAGAAAATTGACACGATCTGACTATAACTTATCACCGAGTGAATGTGTGTATCAACTCATTTGTGTTTCATCTTATCGCTAAATCATTAATTTTTGAAAAGATTTCTAATGAAGAGGTTTTTTTGTAACCTGTAATATCAAAACCTGTACGGTATGTTACTTTTGTAAAATGTATGCGTTCCTTGTTCATACTTATTCAATGAAGAATGTATAATGTGTACTACACTCCACCGACTGTGTAACCCCACATTCCTTGAAAATATCTTCATTGAAGAAAACTTAAGTCCGGTGTCATGCCATTTTGCAGCCATGTTTGTGTCACATACCGTCGTACATAATGGCAATGTTGTCCCCGCTAAGTTCCCTCACTGCGAGCTCCTTCGACATCACAAGATTGGCGCTGACGTCATCCATTGCCTCATCACGAACTTTCCGGCTGACGGGTGTGAATGACTTTTGATGCATTGGCTTTTACAAGCCAATAACTGCCGCAAATCAGACCAGCTGCTTGTAGCCTATTCCTACAGTGCGTGCTGCACAACTGCTTTCACGTGCGAGCAATGGCTTTTTTCATTCATAACAGAGATAAATACACGAGAAAAGCATTTTTCAGCTGCTCGACAAAACATGGAGCCCGAAAATAGGCTTCACAGCACATACAGGCGCGCAGCGGCCAATGGCAGTTCCTGATCCGTACCACGTGATAAGTCAGTCGCGGCGCTCAAAAGACTTGCAGAAGCGTGCTTTTTTATTATTTCTTGCGCTGCATCAGCAACGGAACTGTTGTTATTTGAAGAGTGAGGCTCGACTCTTCGGCTCATGCGATCAACAATGGTGAGCGGCTGCGCATTATCGGTGGCAAGGTGCTCGAAGACTGTACACTTTGGGCCTTTTAACAGGCACCTTGTGCTCTCTAGATGCAACTTTAAAGCATTTCCAGCTAAGTCTCGACCTGTATTTTTTATTTATAATTGTAGAGGTACTAATCTTATCAAAAGAGGCGAAAATAAAAAAATCTGTAATCTTGAAGAAAACTCGAGTTTTTCGACCCGCATCTCCCCTTAAGAGCTCGTCTTGGAGCAGTCAAGCTGCGCACATCAGGATAGATTGTGCTCTTCCTTTAATAAACTTGCACTGGTTCGGTAATATTTTGCGTTTGTTTTTTCTCGCTTATTAGAGCATGACGCGGTCGTGATTGTATGTATACACATCACAGGTAGGTGACTTGCATGTTTGTGGTAACGATTTTTGCGCAAATTTTTAATACTTTCACTACAACTACTTTTCAAAATAGCGAATGATATTTAGCAGTTGCTTGAGATTCAATGTATTGAGACTTCACTGTATAACTTGATATTTTCTTAAATGACCGCTTTCTTACTTTTGGTATATTATCTTTCCATATGTTAGCACTGTTTCGGTGTCCTTGTCGTACAGAGTTCTGGAAAATGCATTCCCCAAAGATAATCTCGATCTCAGTATTCCTTGTCTCGAGACTCGCGTTACATTTTCGTGCTTTTTTTTTTATCTAGGAGTGGAAGAACACATACCACAAAGCGACCACGTCCCTGCAAATGAGAGAACGCAAGATTGACGACGCTGCGCAGCTCATTGAGACGGTAAAGATGCACGCCTCTCTTAAAACGGTGTCAGATTACCTGTGCAATATAGCCGCGAGAAAATTAGAGCCTGATGAATTGCTGTTTTTCACATCATTTTATATCACTTTGGTTATAGTGTTTTGTTCCAATCGCAGAATTTGTCTCTCCTGGGCTCTACTGCCATTGAAGACCGGTTACAAGACGTAAGTATCAATGGTGTTGAAGTGCTTGAATTATTTCGCAGTTGCTGTTGTGGCCTGGATTCACCAACTCTCATAATGTATTTGATGTTTTATACCTATTGTCCTGTAAGAGCGATAGATGGGAAATAGATCAAGGCTCCATTTCTTTTTTGTAGGTGCAACCTAATGAAACCAATAGACAATAAAGCTAAGAAAGGGCTAGGGGACATTACTTGTATGTGTTAACTGTAATGCTGCAATTTTCACACGAACGGAAAGGAATGAAAGTCGATGAAAAATTAGTTTGCCACAGATAGGCACTGAAGCTACAACTTTTGAGTAACGCGTTCGATGCTCGACCAATGGAGCTACAGCAGTGATCACTGTCCCACCAGTTTTATTGGGTATTTATGTTCGGTGTATTTCTGAGAGTGTCAGCCATCACCACTCGCAGCCATGGTGGCAAGTGTAGAACACTCTTTATGTTGTCAGCTGGCGTCACGTTGCACGGGATCTTATTAACAAGCTTGTGAAGCTGACCATTGAAACCCCGTGTACTACTTATGGCATAAAGTGTGGCAGAGCGAGACCCTCATTATGAATGATCGAAACTGAGAATAAACTCTAAAGATATTCTTATGCCTGAATTTGAGGACCCTCATAGGTACAGATTGGTCAGGGTATTTAATTAAGAGCTGTAACCGGTGCTCCTCCTCACAAATCCTCCTTTGATGTGGTTCCTGCCGAGCCTGTGAATCGTTAACTGCTCATCGCAGTCGAGTGTTTCTGCGATTCCAACCAAGATAGTCTGGTTAGTGGATAAATGTCAGAATAAGGACTAGCAATAAGGGATTTCTTTAAAAGGGAATTTTGCCAAAGTGCCTTTCTACACATTTAGCTTTGCTGAAAACCATTATTTACATGCAAAGTGAGCATGAAGTTTTACACCATGATGGCACTTTCGAAGCTTCTGAACGCAAGTTTCTTATCAATTAAGATGCGTGCTATAAATGGCTCGTAAAACTACTGCTGTGTTGAAATACTGTACACCCTCATTAAATCAAACCTGAAGGGACCAGGAAAGTGTGTTTTATTTAAAAGGAGTTTCATTCACTGAGAGGTGAACAGGGTTGCAAACTTCAAGTAGAAAACTAATCATATTAGAGGTAGTTGTCCAATAAGCAAGCTTGTTCAAAAAGATCTTCGTTTACTGAGAGTCTGCTTTATGTGTGGTGTGCAATTCTGTGCAAATTTATCTTTGCCACCTCTACAATCAAGTCACATCAGTTCTTTGCAGATTGTGAAATTATTTAATATTACTGTGTTTACGTGATTGTAAGTTGACTTGAATATAGGTCGACCCTCCTAAAATCCCAGCAAAAAAAAAAAAAGAACACGAACAGATTTCGTTAAAAAAACTTATACTATACAATGTCCCCAAAGAAAACAATGTCAAATTCCTGTTTGCAAAAAAGCTAGTTGTGCAGGAAAAAGTTAAGATCAATTTTAGGTAAACTTTATAACCGAAACTAGCTTTCGATTGTAGATCGACCCCTGAACTTTGGATTTCAAATTGAGACAAAATTAGTCGACTTACAATTATGTAAATAGGTAAGTTTAAAGCAAGGCACTGCAATAAATATTTTTTTGTTTTTTTCTTTTACAAATAGGGTGTTCCAGAAACAGTGGCTGATTTGCTGAAGGCTGACATCAAAATTTGGGTGCTGACAGGTGACAAGCAGGAAACTGCCATTAACATAGGTATATTGCGCTATTTTCTCCAGTGACTTGAGAATTGTTGCAGTTGATTTTAAACAACTTCAGTTTACCATGCATAAAAAGAAAGTATATTTCTCATAAGTTTTGGATACAGAAATCACATACTATCCCATTACTGATGTCAGTTTCTTGGAACAGCTCATATCTGTTTGCACTTTCTGAATCGAGTAACTGTGATTTCAAATTTGTCGTGCATTCATGAATGGCATACAAGTAATTTGCACCAATGCAGATCGTATACCACTTCATGTTTCCCACATAAATATGTCTTGTTGAATACGTCTTTGGGAAACAGCATCGCCTCTGCGTCCTTTGTTTTCAGGATACTCGACAAGGCTGATCTCTCAGTCAATGCCACTTCTAGTCATTAACGAAGACAGTTTGGATGTAAGTCCATGCTCTATTCATTATTTTTTGTCTTGTCATGATATGATTGCTTTTAAATGGTGCTGTTATCTTTTGTCTTCAGGGCACACGAGAAGCCATTCGCAAGCATGCTCATGACTTCGGTGATCTCCTGCGGAAAGAAAATGAGATTGCTCTTATAGTTGACGGAAAGGTAAGAGGTCTGAGGTGCAATTTTCTTTGGACTTTATTTACCTAAGCATTGCTCGCTTTTTTCTTTGTCATGATAAGTGGGGTAAACAGGGCACTCATATTAAAAGCTGACAGTGTTGCAAGTAACGAGCAAGAATAAGTCGTTAAGTAATGTCGGTGGAGCTTACATCTTTGTGTTGACATATCCAACTGTGCTAGTTACTACTGGTACTAATACTAGCTGAAATCTGTGATTGCAATGCCATTAAGCCTTTCTTTTTAAAACATTATTGTATGCACTTCAAATCTTACGCCTGAGAACACGTGTCAGTCGTTCCTTTCAATCGCAGATGTTCTTGCAAGTGCCTGTATGCATCTACTATGATTACAATATAAGTGAGACCGCAGTCTAGAACAAAGCATTCACAGACCCCCACAAGACTTTTACGAAGTTCTAGTGCACTTTCATAATTTTTGCCCCTGAGTGTTTGCGCACCATAAAAGCTGCAAAGCCAAGTACTGTCTGTGCAGACGCTGAAATACGCACTGTCTTCCGATGTTCGGCGAGACTTTGTTGACATCGCACTTTCCTGCAAAGTCTGCATCTGCTGCCGGTAAGTGGTTCACTCGAATATAACAGTACACTGTTGTCTCCAAAGGCATTTCATGTTCATCATGCATTAAAGGGACAGTAATGGCGAACTTCAAGTCATCACAGACTATTAAAATATAATTTTTAAAATCTCACAGCACTTGTTTCATGCCGCGAAATTATTTAAGAGTAAGTCACGTTTCAGGGGTCTTCATACTAAATGAGGGTATCAATATGTTTTGAATGCTGACACCAAGTACCTTACAGAAATGACCCATACATGGATATGGGAAAGGCTGCCCTTCAAATGACTCATTTGGCATTGAAGCTACACCCTCCTCCTGTCTTATCACTGTCCTGGCTTCTATGGAACTAAATTTTGTTACTGCAGCCATGTTCGAGAACCCTGTTTTAGACATTTCTGAACATTAATCTGTCACTCTTGTCTATATTAGTGTTTGTTTCTATTGTTCATTCAAACATTAGGCGAGTACTGAGATTGCTTTGTTGTTCTCCCTAGGGTGTCCCCAATGCAGAAAGCTGAAGTAGTGGACGTGGTTAAAAGTACTACTCAGTGCGTGACATTGGCTATTGGCGATGGTGCCAATGATGTCGCCATGATCCAGGCGAGTTCTTAATTTAAAAGCACCTTTGGATCAGTGGTAGTTGTACACTGCAGGTGCATTGTGTGGGATCTTTGTGATCACTAGCGACAAACCAAACTTCTCTCTTCTGTACTTTTGGCAGTAACTCAGAAAGTACGCAGCTGAGCTGTAATATATTTGTCAGTTGTTTGCGCTTGAAAGCGAATGTGTAGTCATTCATTCATTCAGTGACGAAAGTGCTGCTCCAATCGCTCCTAACTGCTCCAAAAGAAAGTTGCTGCTCCGTACTGCTCTAAACAGTAATTTTTGTTAGTAATTGCTCCAAACCTGCTCCAAAATGCCACTGAAAGAATGATAAGGATGAACTTTTACTCTTTGACCGACTCATCTAAGGAAACTGAAAAGAATCTGTGTACTATCACAGTGTGCTACTAGTGTGTAGCAATATCAGCTCTGATCTCATTTGTGTGACAAGAACGGACATATTAAAAATATAGCTCATTAGGCTGTTTTTGTTTTAAATTTTTTTTCTCAGTTAGACATGCAGGTTAATGTGGTGAAATGTAAAAATGAGCAGGATTGCTTTTATCTTATACCGATTATCTACTGCTTATTTGGCAACAGTTATATGGGACTGTAATTATTTCTAAAATGAGGTGCTCAGCTTTTCCGGTTTGATTTGATTTCCGTCGCAAATGCTAGTATTTTAAACTGTTTCTCATTTCGCAGCTCAATTTTGACAACCTGCAATTGTTTGCTACATGAAATTTAAATTGATTGTCTGTTAAATATGTCTCGTAGAAAATATTATTATTTAGAATATGCTTTGACAATGCTCTGAACTCCAATTAAGGTATGGCAAACTTAATATCTGCTCCTAAAACGCCATTAGCTGCTCTAAACTAGCATTCTTTTCTGCTTCGGAAACGCTGATGGCTGCTCCAAAGCAGTAGTTTTCCTGCTCCAAAGTATGCTTCAAAAATTGAAGAGGCACTTCCATCACTGTTCATTCATTCAAGCAGAGAGAAGGCAGCACTGTATGTGAATATGCACGGTCAAATTATCATTGAAATGAAGTTTAATTTTCTTTGGAATTTACCTTAATATTTCCTTTGCAAGTGCCTTTTCCTTGTCGGATCGGCTGTTTATAAACTCTGCATTCGTTGTTGTTATGAAAATGAGGCTTCTGAGTTACGAACAGTACTTTTGTAAAATTAAGCACTTTTCTAGCCGAGGTTCTTGTTGGATAAGTGGCTTATCCGAGGTGATCAATTCAGGCTGTAGTTTTCTGCTGCTATTGAGCTGTGGTGTCTGTTGTACCTACTGTGAGTATCGATGCTTTCAGCTGAATGACAACTTACTTTTTATTTTGCAGTCTGCACACGTAGGTATTGGCATCAGTGGCATGGAAGGCTTGCAAGCTGCCTGTGCTTCTGACTATTCGATCGCACAGGTGAGGGATACTGTTTTTCCAAAGTTTGTTCTTTTTTTTTTGTAAGCATAATAAAACTGCACAAAGCTAGTCCAGTGCTGAACATTTATAGAACCCAGCCTGTCAGAGCTGCTTATCCAATCTGCATATTGCTATCTGCCACACCTTTTGTTTTTGCTTCTGATTTTAAGTTAATGTGTTCCATCTCATTGAGACTTCTGAAGGATGTAAAAAGGTACATATTGACAGTGGGTTACAATGATTTTGAGAGGTGTAACATGCAACCTACCATTGGTTTTTGAAGTACAAGAATTTTCAGAAAGCTTGTTTGCAACAAACATGTGCGAAACACGCCACCCAAGCATGTTTATGGTTTCTTATAAAGAAGGAAAGCTATGGTGATTTTGAAGCTGTCATCGCATAGTCTGCTAGAATAGAGGTTAGGCTTCTTAATAAGACCTGTATTTTCTATGCTTTGATGGTGGCAAAAGTTTAATAGGAAATAATATTCTCTTTTGCATTCAACTCCCCACGAAGTTTCGATTTCTGCGCCGTCTGCTGTTCGTTCACGGAGCCTGGAACCACAACCGAATGTGTCGTCTGATTCTATACTCATTTCACAAGAACATCTGTCTTTACGTCATTGAGGTGAGAACTCATTTGCTTCTGTGCTCTGTCGAAACCTTTCTCAATTTCCAACTGCTGTACATCTAACTGATTTGTGTTTGCTCTTATCGGCAGTTGTGGTTTGCGGCAGTGAGCGGATGGTCTGGACAGACATTATTTGAGAGGTGGTCAATCGGCATGTACAACGTGGTGAGTAGAGCTGGTAGTGTAGTCCTGTGTTGAAGGCAGAGCAGGAAAAGGTGGGATTGGGTGGGATAGGTTCAGAAAACAAAATTTATGTTCGTGTCTTTGAGTACCTCTTGTCCTTAAGCTACGGTGTTTGTCAAGTATTCAAGGACAGAAATGACTTAAAGTCACACTTTCAGTCAAGAACTTAATTATTCGACCCTAATGTTTTACAATGTTGTCTTTACCACTGCATTCTGGACTTGTCATGCATCATGTTATTTATTGGTGACGGATGATCTGCCCTTCCATTAATTCTTTGTAACCTGTCCCAGAATAGCATGAGTTTTTTCATTGGATTTTTTTTTTTACATGGAAAGCTGTTTTGAGATCATTACACAGGTTCCGTGCAGTGCCATAGTTGTCCACTGCCACTGCCTGTGTTTGTAACCATTATTGCACGAAATAAAAAAAAAAAGCTCAGTAAATAAGAACACCAAGGACACAGTGGGATTCGAGCCCGGGCCCCCTGCATGCCAGCCCAGTATTCTACCACTGAGACACCCCAGTGCTTGAGACTCCTTTCTGGCCTTAGGTAGGCTTGATGTCGGGAAAGGTATCGTGCTAATACGAGTAATAAAGCATTTTAGAAATGCAAAGGAACAGCCAGGTACCACACAATGCCAATTGCACGAGTGGGTCGTTGAATGCTCCAACCCATTACAATAGCTTGGTCTTGTTCACCTGTTAACTGGGGCGGATACTCACTGCGGCAGACTGTGTGGATTACAAAAGCTTCTGGCATGATTCTTCATCATGATCAGCCCGAGCAGAAAATGATTGCGCGGTATTTCTTGCAAGTCTGGAGCAGATATCACCCTTCTCCGAAGAATGATGAAGGATGGCATAGTGAATGCCTGGTTTCTGCACAATGATTGATGGCATAGTGGGTACCATGCAATTGTGCTTGCAGGAGCTACCCAAAGAGTGTTAAAAAAGGGTCTGAAAGGTCACTGTTCCAGCTTCCCCTGTGACAGTGCTGCACATTCGGTGCAGGCATGGCGTATTTTTTTTTTATATATGCTACTGTCTTTCAATCTGCAGATTGTGCAGGTTAGCTGGTTCATGACGAATATGTTCATTTTTTTTTTCGTTCACTTTAAATTTGCACTGAACTTCTAAAATTTGCAATTCGCACTAGCCTGCTCTTTTACAATTGCAAAATTGCTACACTCGCTATGAGAATATGTTTGGTAAGCAAGAAAAGAAGCCAAAAGAAAATATTGGTGATGACACTGCCTAGAAATTCCAGCACCAAACACGTGACCTCACATATTTCGATGCTGTCCACGAGGGCCTAGGTTGTTTCATATTGGTAAAAATGAAGTACATTGTCCTCTGAGGGAGCCATAGACTTTACGTACCAAGTTTTAAAAAAAAATTGTTGATCTAATGGCACCAAAATACAAAAAAAAACTTTAAAATTCATAACATCACATGCAGAGATTTCACCGCAAAAGTAAAACGTTAGTTAGACCTTACATTTTTTATCTCATAATCAACCTATGATGGTGACATTAATGTTGTCAGAGTTACTGAGTACAATTTACCAATCCGAACAAAATCACTGTTTCATTTTAGTGTTTCCTTAAAAAATCGGTAAGCTACTATACGCAATCTAGACAATGATTTTACTTTGCAGATGTTCACCGCCGCTCCTCCCCTTGCCATCGGTCTCTTCGATCGCACCTGCAGCGCAGAAGTGATGATGAAGTATCCTGCCCTATACAAGTCATCTCAGAATGCTGAAGGCTTCAATGCAAAGGTAAGGTAGCATCATTGATAGCTGTACTGTTGAATTTCGGTAGCTGTCGATAAAAACTCCTGTCAAGCTGTGGAAAACAAGCTTGATGTCATTTCTGTTTCAAGGTGATCTCTATGTCAAAAAAGACGTCTGACAGCAGTGCTCAGGCACAGTCGTGATTCAGTCTGACATTGGAGAAGAAAAGTAAAAATGCATAAATTATAAACTTTTCTCTCATTCCTGCTTTAGGTCAAACATTCTATAATTGTCCCCGTGCTTTTTCTTGTTGTCACATGTTGGTTGAAACTATCACAGTCACATATCAAGTTTTTTTCATTGAAAGCTTAACACTCCTCAAGGCGCAGCCGCAGTGCCTTGCAGCTTTGGACATGAATTTGTAAAAGACAAAGTATTCCATTGAATCGAGGCTTGCACTAGAACACATATTACAGGGCTGTGTAAAAAACATCGCTGATCAACCTGCAGGCATCGGTATAACACGAAGGTAGAACGTGTCTTTACAGAGGTTGTTGAGCGTTTATTGTGCATTGTTAGAGCAACAGCAATAGATTGCTAAGTCATGTTAAGAACAGCAAGCAACTCAAAATTTGCAGCGCACACCTCAAGTAGAAAGCATGCACGAAATGAGTATACAGAGGATGAGCGCGGACTAACTGTTGTCACAGTTCGACACTTTAAGAACGCTGTATAAATAAAAGGACGCATGCAGCTAGCACCAAATATACAGAGGACAAGCGCGAACAACTGTCACAATTCTTCCTGCGTCATGTGTCAGTAGCGTGCTCCTTTCGTAAACGCGGCCGGGGCATCGTGCGAAGTGACCTTCGTCCTCTCCTGAATTACGAGTGTGATAATTGTGGGTGTAGGAGAGACCACGCTGTGGGGAGGTGACAACCTTTAGAGCGCGCCCAAAGCGAGCCCGTTGCACCATCTTGCCACTGATAACAAAAAGGCGCTAAAGTTTCGAAGTTCTGAGGACTGTCAACCAGTGTATGGTGTATATAAATGGCTTGCCATGGAGTGGACAATGTGCGCTCCGTGGCGTAGTGGTTAGTGCCGCGCGCTCAGGATCGAGAGGTTGTTGGTTCGATTCCGTGCGACGAATGCCTGCCTTCTGGCGTTTTTCTTTGCAATCTCCTAGTAAATATTCTTCAACATCACTTTATTGATGGAAGTACGTCAGCAGAGCTGGTGTGGACCTCGGCATAAAAGACTTTCGTCTTAAAAAAGAACGTGGGTTAAGGGTTGAAGTGCACAGGACGAAAGCAATGATGTTTTCCGCTGCACTATTGCAGATTAAGTTTAAAGGGATACTAGAGGCAAATATTAAGTCGATCTTGATAGCTGAAACAGCAGTTCACAAACCTCGTAGTGCTACTTCAGAGCCAAGAAAGTGCTTATTTTGAAATCACGTTTTAGCGGTCTCCATCGGGTTAGGGCACTTCTAATCACCCAATAAACAATTAGGCACTTGTGTTGTCTGTTCTGTGTAATAGTTGCTACGCTTCCTACCAAGAAAGATCTAATCACCCGCCTGAAAGCGGTCTCTTTGTCGTCGCTGTTGCTGTGCCCAACTTTGCCCGCCCTTAGTGCGCAGCCGCCGACACTTTTAGCAGCAGAGCAAAAGTAGCGGGAGCCACAGCAGCAACAACGGCCATTGAATAATTTTCTGCTTGCTTGGTTTAACTAGGCCTCGCTAGATGATACCACCTATCCAGCCTAACCTAGCCTAACCAGGTGAAAATTGAACTTCTGAATCTCTCGCACCATTCTCCTTTCTCCTGCCAGGCGGTTACTTTTTCCATAAATGAAACAGAAACAGTTAAGCAGTATTTTATCACATCTCTTGATGTGCGGAAGGTTCTTTTTTGTTGCAGCTATTTTGTTTAACGTCATCGGGATCAGTTCAAAAGTGTCACTCGTGGCACACATCGTGTGATACATTTAGTTTAATTCCTCAGTAAGTAGGGCACTGCTGTTAATAATATTGCCTTAAGATATTGTTATATATTGAGCTTTCATTATGACATGTTATTTGCCTTTAGTGTCCCTTTAACGGAATGGGGAGTGAGAGTAAATCTTAATGTCAAATGAAAGCTTTCATACTGGGTCCTTATAGAGGCTGAACATTTTATTTTCGAGATAGTCTTAGTATTGTATGCAGCTCCTGCAGGTATAATCATGCTTCTAAATCTTCTAAATTCCTGCCTAAACTTCCTGTGTGTCTTATGGAGAAGCAGAAATTGCATCATGAGACAAATGCAGTTTTCGTCAGTTTTATGATGCCCAGTTTCTTTTGACCAGCACTACTCTATCTGCTGGCGCATCATAGCCACTGTTGTTTTTACGTCATAAAACCTGGTGTTACTGACTCACATGTCACTTGGCGGCCAACTTGCAGGTTTTTTGGGTATGGATCATTGATGCAATCTACCACTCAATAGTTCTCTTCTGGCTGACCATGCTGGGAATAAAGCAGGGCAAGTCACACTTTTATTCATTTTTAATTGAAGTTTTTAGCGGGCACCATAGCTCGTATAGTTGATATCTTGCTCTTTAAAATACTGGTTCCCAATATTTGACCGAAAACCGGCAGATATTGCGTCAAAATCATCAAGTATCCCAGCCTCTAGAGCATCGAACGAAGTGATCAGTTCCCTTGACCTCACAGGTAGTGTAGTGACCACAGCAAACTGCTTGTGTTTGCAGTCAAACATAGGATGCTGCATAGCATCTGTGGCAAAGGTGTGCAAACCACGTGTGATTCGATGTAACCCTAAAAGCAACAAGTTCCAGTCATAGCATATGGTCAGCTCACTTTGCAGAAGACATCATTGGTACAAAATGACAGCACATTAAAATGGGGAGTAAAAAAGCTGCACACGCACTCCATACTTGCATAATTTTTTCACATCATTGCATTCTGACTTGGGATGTAAAAACAGCGCAAAAAAAATAGACAAGGACAGAGGAAGAGATGACACCGCGCTGATCGCGGTGTCGTCTCTTCCTCTGTTCTTGTCTATATTTTTTGCGCTGTTTTTACATCCCAAGCATGAACCACCAACTAGCCCAACTTTTGCTATTATTGCGTTCTGAGCTTGAAACTTGGCATTCGCAAAGTGCCTGCTAGTGGAGCATCTCACACTTGCTCTGGGGTCTTCCGATGTGCCGAATTTTTCAATTCTTTCAGCAGATTTGGTGTAAATATGCTTTGAGACAGCGATATGCTCATCATTAAAATAATAAATGACTATTAAGCTTTGACTCTCAATGATGTTGATTATGTAGACGTTGCCTGGGCGAACGGAAGAGATGGCGGATACCTCATGTTTGGAAACATGGTGTACACTGTGAGTAATCTAGCTTGTCGTACTTTTTTTTTTCTGTAGCTATCAAAATTTTTATTCGATCAAAAACTGTGAATGCTAGTTGTCTAATCCTTTCTTTTTTTTAACATTTCGTGTGCTTGCTACCTTTCCAGTATGTCGTGGTGACCGTGTGCCTCAAGGCTGGCCTGGAGATGAACTCATGGACTTGGGTAAGGCTGGCGTGGCTGCTTGATTCGCACTTAATTGTAATTAAGGAGAATCATTAAGTCAAGCTAATCTTGTACATTAGTTATTAAAAGATACAAAGCCTAGCATGTACTGCTTATGGTCTCTTAATGAGCAATAAAATTAACCAAACATGGCCAATGATGCTGACACTACAAAATGGAAAACTAGATTGCTATAATGTGAGTGTTTATTTTTATTAGTGGCAAGCAGTTACAAACCACAAGTAATGAAGTCCAGTAAGTTACGTTTGAACATGCGAGGAACTGCAAGTTGACCAATTTTCTTTCATTTTCTCACGGAAAAACTCCTGCATCTCAGTGCACTATGAGCATACAAAAAAAGAAAATGAAGGAAAGTTTAGCTTTTGTATAACGTTACAATAACTCTTTTCTTCATCTATAAAATTCTGATGCTGCGAGGTTGGAAAAGAATCTGCCTACAGTGTACTTAAGCAGTGTAATGCATTGTATTAATGAACGAGCAAGGGTACCGTCTCTGTTACTACCTAATATACTTTCTTTGTTCAACGCTTTCCTCTACTTCATCTTCCATTCCTTGTGCTGCCCCATGCCTTTCTTCTCTACAGTAGCGTCTTTCTCTCTTGTCCGCACAATGGTGAATCCGGATTGCTGGTATGTGTGCTGTAGTAACTGTGTTTTTGTCTCCCTGTCTTCCCTTTTTTTGCAAGCCCGTGCACATGGCTATTTGGGGAAGCATCGCAATGTGGATACTGTTCCTACTCATCTACTGCAACATGTGGCCGATGCTACCCATCGGTCCGGACATGGCTGGCATGGTGCGCATAGATAGCATCACAACTTTGAGCATCATTCTTTCTTGTTAAAGCAGCTGCAGTAGTAACATATCCTAATGTTTTGGGATGTAAAATCACAAATATGATTAGTCTTCTCTAATGTGGATAAAATTATGTTACTATAATGTATTGCTACTAAATGTTAGTGGCTATCTCCTAATGAATATTGAGGAGCTAGAAAGATTGTGGTGGAGGGTAGGAGAGTATAAAAATAAAATAAAAATATATTATACTGCCTTAAGGGGGCAGGCAGGTCTTAGACATTCTTATATTTATTTCCTCAGTAATCTTGATCAAACTGCATAGGATTATGCAGTTTTTTCTGCTTATTTCAAATACTTAACTGACTTTCCTGTTCCTCATTTTGTTCCTGAGATAACTTAAGTTGACTATAGATTAAGTTGACTATAAATGGCTATAGATTGAAAGCATGCAAGAGTTTTTTTTTTTTTTTTAAGCCTTTCTTGGTTATTTTACAGCAAAATGAATTATCCATTTTAAAAAGCAGTTGGAATTGTGTTACAATTTTGATGAGTGATTAATTAAAAAAGCTAGTGCTCTAAATTCTGCTCCTATACTTGCATTCTACACACATAGAGGTTTTCATTGCAAAAATAATTATTGCTGTACCTGCCCTAGCTGCAGAGATATTGAAGCCTCAAAATTGAACAGTCATAAATGGTGTGCATGGTGTGCATGGTGTGCATTTTTTGCAATCCTTATAAAGACGCTCACAAAATTGTAGCAGAGCTTCTAACGCAGGTGCCGGCAAATTATAAAGAAAGCCTCGAAGTCGGTTCCCCATTTTTTTACAGGTTCTGCATCTTAACAGCACCAATAATCCGGACAGTTAGAATGACATTACAAAAAAATTACCACTTCCTGGTGTGTGAAAATTTGCAGAGAGATAGAGAAATACTTGCAGAAACTAAATATGTCAATTTAAAAAAAAATGAATTTTATATAGCTTTTTGGTCCCAAAGACCAGTCTGCCCCTGGAAACAAAATCAAAATTTTCATAAACCCAGCAGAAAAATTTTTAAAAGATTTATGCTAGTCGCATTAGATCAGTCGATAAAGGAAAGGTCAAAAATTGAGCCACTAGGTTAACACTAGGTTGTGCTAGGAATGTTTTTATGTAACCCCCGCTTCTTTTTTTTTGTAATACTTGCAAGGCTGCTCTCACTTGCTCAGGATGAATGTGAATTGTCGATTTAATTTAATGCAATAGCATCAAACAAGCATGCACTATCTCTTATTTTTAAGAAATAGCACTCTGTTCTTTGTGTATATTGAACTAGCTTCTTTGAAGGACTGTGCGCTGCTACGTAAGTAAACAAGAGCCGCTAGGGATTCAATAGTAATCAAATGTGGTTTGAGGTGCACTTAACTTGAGCATCTTTTTTTTTTTACTTCCTCTGAAGCACATTTGATTACTATTTTCATGTTCGTGTCTGTATATGTCTGAATACAGAAACACAGTCGAAGTGGGCCATCTCTCCCCCTCTCACACCTGCAGTAAGAAATTAGTAACGACACTTTTTAGTCTTTCTCGTTCCTTTAGACCTAGATGAACACATGTGTCTCAGTAGCTCACTTAAATGATAGCCGATAGAGTAAGAAATTACTTTCAGCTCAGACCACAGCGTTTCCCTTTCTTGCAGCACGTCATGATCTTCTCATCCGGGATATTCTGGATGGGCCTCGTGATAATTCCCTTCATGGCACTGCTGGCAGATGTCATTGTCATTGTGTAAGTGCTGGAGGCCTTCATTCATTTTCTTAGAGGATTGCCTCCCCTTGCATGCAAATTATCGCACAAACAGCAGGAAATGTTAGAAGTATGGTAGGAATACACGGCACGGAGTACTAGAAGGCAAAACACAGACAAGAAAAATGAAAATAATATTTGTGTCACCCTTCCCATTGTCTTGCTTTTTGCATGAAAGGCATGTTCAGAAGTTTCTAAGACAGCGGTAGGGCTGTTTTCTTTCTTGTGCAGTTTCTTGTGCACCGAGAATGCTTGCATAAGCATTCACACAGGGATGTCAGGCTGAAATGTGCCCTTCATGGCTGATGCATGTAGATGATAACCAGTCACACTGAATGATTTCATGTATCCTCCAGGACAGGTGACTAGCTAGGTACGTGACAAAGCTCGACCTACTTGACAGGTTGTGCGTGAACATGGCAACATTCATATGGTATTTCACAATGAGCAGCAAAAAGCCACACATGTGCCCCATTCATGTGTGAGACTTTATCACTCTTGCTCGAGCTGCTGCCACTGATGCCTCCGCATGTTAGGAACAAAAATTAGTCATATTCTGTCCGGTTTTAGCCGTCTCATCCTTGAATTTGGCTTTGCTGGTAATGTTGCATTGATGCAGTCAAGGGCACCATTATCCAGGACCAATCATGATGCAGTGGCCAAGTTGTTTTCTTGCTTTGAAGCCAATGCAGCCACTTTTCAGTGGTGGCAATGTGTGTGTCGTGTTGTGGTTATGCATGGAACAAGTCCAGGTTGTCTAAATTTAATTGGCAGCCATTTATTCTGACACCACTGATGCTTGTATATTTTATTGAGATGCACTGTTTAATTGTTACAATGACCCAATGATGAGGTCCGATAAAATCGACTTTTCCCTTGTTAAATTATCGGCACTACATTGAAGTCATTATGTCATTATTACTACCCTTCTTTTCCATGCACTTTATGATCTTGGTGTATACATATGAATGAAAAGCTTGAAGCATACCTTGCCAACCTGGCTTAAGTGTTCTAGCACTTGTTTACTTTCAGGATTAGGCGATCATGTTTCAAGTCTTTAACCGAAGCTGTGAGAGAAAGTGAGATTACCCATGCTGATCCCGGTCCCGTGATCCTCCAGGGAACCAAGCAGAAGTACGTGTTTTCTTATTTAGTCTCTTGACATACAGTGCAGTACAAATTGTGCAAAATTTAATGCAGTGGGGTAAGAGTGGATGGAAGGACCTCTTACCTTGCTGCGTAGCCTAATGATACAGTATCGAGAAAGCGGGAAACTTGTATTGGAAAAGCTACTGATTAACATGTTATAAAATTTAAAGATTTCAAAATCGTTTAATTCAGTTTTTGTTAAATGTCCTGAAGCATTTCAGAACCTCCAAAATTTGGAACAAAAGCACTTTTTTTTTCTTTTAATTTATTTGTATACAGAGATGCAATGAAAAGAGAATTGGCCATCTATGCGACCTCAACAGGCTGGTTTACTGCTTTAAAAGGCTGTTCTGCATTCATAGTACCTGTTGTTGCATGCGTAGCAATTAATATCTACTGCTTCCTGCTCACTAACAGTCTCGCTCGTGTGTCACTACCCTTGGAATGACAAAGCACTTGCACCTAATTAACATCGTCTCGACATTTCAGCCTGATTCCCTCCTCACAAGAAGGCAACCTTGGCTGAAGCATGCGCAAGTGTGCTGCACATCTCTTGCTGAACTCTTTTTTTTTCTTCTTCTTTTCTTTTGCACGAACTCTCGCTGCGAACTTCTGCACCACTCATGGACACTGCCGGACGCGAAATGCACTTAAGCGTCGAGTCATTACATGTTTTGTGGCATATGTGTTTGTACATACACGTTATTGGAAAGATGATGTAATCCTGTGGTTGCATTGCTTGGAATGTTTTCGTGTGACCAATTTACGCCTGCCTCTTTTTTTGTAATACTTGCAAGATAGCTTTGACTTGCTCAGGATGAATGTGAATTGTCGATTTGGTTTATAGCATGAAACAAGCATGCGCTATCTGTAATTTATAATAAATAGCACTCTTGTTCTCTGTGTATATTGAACTAGCTTCTTTGTGTGCAACCTGAATGTGTTCCACATGTTCTAATTTGTGGTGTTATGGCTGGGTTCTGTATTTTTCACGCATAAGCTTTGCATGGTGTGAATTTGCAACAGCATGGCACTTCCTAATGCTTTTTATCTTTTCTTTGAGTTCTGGATTATTTGCGCATTTCCCACACAGTTTTCGCATTTTTCATCTTATCTTTGAAATTTGCATTAAGCACTATCAGTGCACCACTTTTTATATTTGTTCGTGGGTCTCACTACAGATGGAATCATAAGCACTGTCCATGCATCATGTTTTATGAACCCGTTTTCTTGTGCACAGCCTTACTCGTGAACCCTTGGCCTTTTGCCTCTTCTGTACTTTGCACTTGTTCATGCTGTTTTTTGTTAGCAAAAGCTACATTTTTTTTCACATAGTAAGGTGACTTTTTTTGTTATTATTAATGTAGGTAAATTTTGCCATTCGATAGTTGATTGTGATAATAAGTACAGTGGCCAATCGATTTTTCACACTCTGAGGGAATGACAGAAATGCTTCCCCAAATCTCTCTGTTAAAAAAGAACAGATTTAGCTCGAAGAATATTGCAATTAATTTTGCCGGCTGCCAGGAGGCTCGCTGACAAGCTTCTGAGTCTGCCTTTTGCAAAGTGTGATTTCATGCACTCGAAGACGGCTAGATGCTTTGACAGTGCCAAGTTCAACGCATGTCGCAGTACAACAACATTGTCGATCACAAGGTGTCTGTGTCTGTTTTGTTGTATGTTGTGCGCTGGCACATGTGCATGAAAGAAAGAACTGTAAACATAATAGCTCATTTCTCCTTGTCTGACGAAATATTAATGTGAATTAATATTGTGGCACATATACATGTCGTTTATGCCATAGGCGTGTGCAGGTTTCCGCGTTTCCGCATGAGAGGGGAGTAAAGTCTCACGCAGCCCCCCCCCCCTCTCTCCCCTACCTCATAGTAGATGCAAAAAAGAAAATGAAGCGATGTGCTGCTCAGAACAGCCTCCCTTCGGTCCAAGAAATATCAAGGGTAAAGGCGGGAACAGCTCTGAGAGTGCAACCTCGCCATTATCCTCAAAAACTTGCATGGCCATAGTCTTGCATCTGAAGCAATAATGGAATGGGGTCTACCGAGTATGGGGCAGATTTGGCACCCCCTAAAATGATAAGGGGGGAGGGGGGGGGAAGCTGCCTCTTTCATGTGCACGCCTATGATGTATGCCATGGTCTATTGACAAAAACTTTGGTTAATGTAGCTTTAAAAAAATTTTAAGTCTGAACAATCTGCTGTACTTTTAGACAATCTGCTCTTAGAGTGTTTGCCATTGACTCTTTAGTATTCGTAGTCATGACGTCAGGTACTTGATTTGGATAGTTTTCTTATCAGGGAAAACAAATGCATCACAAGGGTCAGAAATGACTACAGCTTACAATTGCATTGTGGCAGTAATTTTTTTTCTTAGACATGCTATTGCTTAGTTGTGCAAGTGCTCATAACACACCCGCATGCTGTTTTTTTTTCTCTTGTCTTTAGTGTTACTAACCACACAACACCAGTGATAACTTATGTCCTGTCTTGTGTCTTATTAAACAGCATTTGCTAGGTAGCATGATACCCACCGCATGGTTTCAGCAAGACGATCATGTGCTCACATCAATGTGCTTTCGTGTAGCCTCGTATATAGTGTGAAAGTCAGATTAAGATCATATGAAAGCTTATTCTAAATGCACTTGTCTAGTCATATGTGTATTTGAGTTTAAAGCACTCTGCAAAGACGGCAGCACTCACTGTGCCATCTTTTAATGTACACTAAGGGCGCATGAAATGTTCCTTGAGCATTATTGTTAAAGAAATCGCAAAGTGGCAGTACGAATGCTGCCGATGCTTCTGATGCCATTGTCATGCATGACACTCAGGTATTCCATAAACTGTAATGCTTTTACTACAGAGTCGGAAATCAAAGCTGTTTAATATCAAGAAACCTCATCTTGTCAGCTAGATATGAACAGGAACATGTGTAAGTGGTCTGCAATGTGGTGTGTTAAACCAAAGCAAAATAAACAGCATTATAAAAGATGTTTATTCCTACCCTCATAGAAAACCACCAGTATGATGTCCCATTGGAAACAGCTTTTGGCAGATGTATTCTTAATTTGCCAATTTTGGGAGATAGACTTTCTGTAGGTGGTTGACTGGCTATGAGCCTTTGGCAAGATATCTGTATCTTCACTGGGCTGCATTATGCAGGGCATTATAACTCCTAAAATTGGAATTGGAGTCCTGGCTACCACTGTGGCACTCAATAAAAAACAAAAATTACCCACATTTGTGCACCAGTGTTTATCATGAACTGGTTATCATGAAACACTTTTAAGAGCACAATATGCATAGGCACTGCAATTGAAATGCTGCTGTAGACTTAAGTGAGAGCAAATTGCAAGTTTTTATACATCGACGCTTATCGTTTGCTAACCTATCAAGCAGGCTCGGAAGCTGGCAGCAGTGCCGCCTGCAGTGTGCGAAAGCACCTTGATGTGTGGTGGTGTGCTGTTGGTTCCCTCCTTTCACCTTTCTGTTCTTAGTTTTGCATTTGGCCCCTGTCCTTTTTTTGTTTTTCTGCCCGCACCCTACCCCCTCCCCCCAGTGAATCCCACGTCCCTGTGTGCACCGTGTATGAGAACAGAAGAGCGCTGGACGCTGCAGAAACCCGGCTCTGATATGGCTGCGTTCACTCCTTCCACTTTGCACGTGCGCTGCTTTGTGACAGCACTACTCCGTTCCGTGCCTGAGAACATTTGCGTCTGTGATATGCGTGCTGAGTAGCTCCGTTTTGGACCTGTTGTGAGCCATCGTCGCAGGGAGAGGCCATGGCTGCTGTGTTGGTGCCTCGGAGCCGGCACTCGTTTTTGTTTCATTTTGTATTCTCAACTCTGGAGTTGTATGTTTGCCGAGAGTTCTCCGTAAGAGGAGTACTGTTTGATTTCCATACTGACATGAACTACTGCTATAGTGAAACCACGGAACACCGAGTGAAGACATTTTCTTGAATTAGGTTGAATGTTAGATACCCATCAGTATTTTTCAATGCAGGCCTTTCGGACACACTATACGATTTTGACTTTCTGAAGCCATTAAAATATGTACACTAGATTGGCCTCTGGAAGTTTAGCTACGGAATATTAAGGATGTGCAAATATATTCTAATATTTAATATATAGAACGAAATAGCCACTATTTGTTCATACAAATGTTTTTCGGATATTTTACGAATAACTCAACTTAACTACGCCCAAATAAGTGCGATATTGGTACAAACGTGTGATGAATTTCATCTAATCGAGTGCCATATAAGCAAAAATGAAAGCTTGTGAAAGCCAACAGACTCAGTCATTCAGCAAGCCCATTCTTTACTCGCTACGTGCAAAGATTACTCAAGCTCTCTTTGAAAGTGCTTTAAAGTAAAGAATCTGCTTATTGGTTCCAGAAAGTCAATTTCTTCTGTTAGTGTAAAAATCACGAATATGAGAGTGTGAACATTTTTTGTACATTTCTGATAGAAACAGCTGTTCAATGTTCAAAAAGTATTTGGTATTTACAATTTGCTTCACTTTGCTTTTGGCACTCGTTGCACATGCCAATAAAAAAGTGTCCTGCACATGCAGGTGGGATGCTTCATACACTTCGTAATAACCTTTGTTAAGAGGTGCCTTTTGTGAGGTAGGCATGCGTGTAATGATGTCAGCGTCTAGCACTAACTGAGGTTTTTCAACCCCGTCTTTCATGCTTGATGCAGGAGAGAAGCATCGCCGCAGGCGACTGTATTTTGTTTGTTAGCCTGATAACTAAGTTTATTACATACATCACACGAGAGAATATTTTTCACACAAGTGGGAATAATGGAGTCGTGGCATCATTTTTAAGGCATCCAGCCTTTGTAAAATAAAATAAATCTTACAAGTGGCATGTTTGCATAAAAGTTTTGTAAATATTCTTTTTATTCTGGAAATGATTGACAGTATAGCAAAAGGGTTGCACATGTGTGATTCATGGAAATATGAGTATAACATGTATAGCACAACTGTGGCTACCATAGGGACCAGTAGCTCTAAAGATTTCTTTTGGGGAGAGGGGTTGGTTGATGCATAGTCCATGCATGTTCATGCATACATTTTTGTGTGTGTGTGTACACATGCCAAATAGAAAATTTTCTGGGGGGGGGGGGTTGAACTCCTCCTCTATCTTGGCAACATGTAGGGCCTTCCTAACGTTTGACTAGCGGGGATGCGAAATCGGCAATGCACTTCCAGAATGCAGCAGCTCATTTGAATTATGCAGCCTGATTGGACAAATCCCACTGTTGCATAATTCGTCATTGTTACTTTGAAAGATACTCACGAGCTGGGGTGCTCCCATCGTTCGAATTTCGTTTTCAATGCATTTGTATAGAAGATGTAAAGCACATGCTTCGGCTGAATTGAAGGGCATTTTCTCCTCCAGATTGAACTCGTTTAAATAAGCGGTAGTGTTGTGGGAGAGGAAAATGGACTTTCAAAAAACACAAACTTTGCTCAAGAAAGGTGTGATGATTCAAACATGCAGTTCTGACGCTGTTATAATAAACTATTTAATGTGAAAATAACATACGTCATATATTGGTTAGAAGCATATTCTGATTGTGTACTGATATCAGTAAGAAATATTTCGGATTTGCTCGTTTATTGCGCAGTTTATAAAATTCATGTTCGTATAGTTCTGATTGTACTCTCATTCAAGGAATACAGGGTTACAACATACACACAGCAGCACCTGTGTTGTTGGTGCCATCTTATGGCACAGCACTTAACCTGACAAGGCAAGCAACCATTACTGCAGCCACAAACCACATTATACGTGGTAGATGCAGGTGTCAAGCATTAGCCGAAAGATGCTTGGTTAACTGATGCAGTATACAGAATTTTGGGGGTGTTGTTTACCCTCGACAAAATTCCTCATGTCGCAGCAATGTCTCCGAGTCATTGTGGCTTGATAGAGTGTTGCACTATGTTGCTGTCAGCAACTGCTGCTGCTTTCCATGTCTACGGTAAACTGGTGTTCACCATATTTGTACGGATTAACTACAACTCGCCAATGTTAGACACCAGCTCAGTGCTTGTTGCATGTAGTGACGACATTGGATGTTGGAGACTCTATATTAAAAGCATATTGCTCACTGTTGAGTACAACTACAGATGACATTCCAACCGCATGGTACATCTTTACACTCAGTATTGAAGTAGTGCCATTCAAACAAAGCACAAACTCTTGTTTTTACCATACTGCCTGTTGCATGTGTACAGAGAAGGCACAAACTCGGTGTGTTGATATTCATGCTTGGCATATGCATGTGCTGTACGTTTTTCGCATCAGTTAGCTTACGCATGCCGCACCATTTGTTTTAGCACATCACCTGGATTTGGGTGAAAAAATTCGTTGTTTGAATTTTACACCAAAGATGTGTCTTGTGTTCATTCCCATGATTATTTTCTTCACCGAAAAATTTTGCAATAAACTGTCACCAAAAGCGTACTGTGGCAATTCTTTGTTTTCTGGCGAAAAATAATTATTGTCATGTTGCTTTAAGCTTCCAAGCATTACATTACAACATTATCCTGCACTATGTAAATGTTTGCATACATGATTATGAAAGAAGGAAATGCCCTTTTGCATTCCCACATCAAATTTAACATCAAAGCACTGTAAAACTTTTTCACAGAAAAATTTATATTTGAAGTGTCAATTCATTGGCTATAAGCTGTGAATTAATGACAAAGTAACATAATATGACTGAATTTACAACTCCAGCTTACTACAAGAACAGATGATGTTTTAAACTGCATTTTAGCAGATTGTTTAGCATGTTGAACTGTACTTACTTTTGCTCTTATATATGTTAATGTGTGGAGTACTTATGAAGTTACAATTTTATGTAGACTGTCAACTAATATTGATTCGGCAACTTTAAATGGATTTTAAGAGCTCTGCAAATGCTAGCAGGATGGCATTTAAACTTGTGGACTTTGCAGGACATCTTTGAAAAATTTGTAATCTATTTGGATACTGAATAACCGTACTTCACTACAAACGATTCTTGTGGGAACCCACCAGATAGAAATTCTGAGGTTACGAGTTACTTGATGTGATGCTGAGGACCTGTAGCAGCAAGTGACAAAAGAGAAATGACACATTTTGTCTGGATTGTTGAATGCTGGCAGATGCAGCTGAGCTTGATAAGTAAAGCATTAAAGGCTACAAAAGATTGCTCAGAACAATGAGACGGGAAAATTTGCTGACAGGGTTGGCTTCCTCAATGCAGGAAATTGGTAGTTGGATGTTCATGGAAAAGGCTCTTCGTTATCGAGGACTCACACATGCTGATAATACAAGAAACTTTTCTCAAGTGGCATTAATCTTGAAGGGGCCTTGCAACACCTCTTCAGTGTGGTTGGAAAACGCCGTCGATCGGTAATCGAGGCTTCTGAGAATACACAAGCCAAACATTATAGTGCAGCATGTGACCTAAAATTAACAATTCTCAAAGTCGGCTAGTAAGCGCTTGCTTTTCTTGACAGATGGTGCCATAAACCCAAACTATTGCGCAATAAACACAAAGTCCATGGCCATTGGCTGGTTTGAGCATCGTGAGCAGCATAGTTACCGTGGCTGCAGCGAGATGGCATGCCGTGCTCATGTGCTCACTTATGATCAGATTGGAAGTAAGCTGTGTGTTCTAAGAAAAAAGTGCTGAAGGTCATAATACGCGTGTGACATGACTTCTTTCACCCCTGCCACCCCTCCTTGCTTAGCTTGCAGCACACTCATCGGGACGAAAGAAGAGAGAAAGCACTTGCAGCGTACAAAAAATACCTGTAATTTTGTTCCCACTTGTCATATTTTGAAAAGTTTCACGAGAGTTGATTCGCGGGGAATAAGCTTTTCTATTGAAGCCCTTCGATGATTGTTTGGAAAAGTGTTGCAGGGCCTCTTTAACTTGATATGTTCGGGTCGGGCCACTTTTTGAGTGAAGGGGGACTGATTATTTGGATTCACGTAACGGTTGAGTGAGCAGCAGTGCAGGTTTGGTTGGTGCTACTCGTGAGTCCACATATTCACATGCTCACAGATTTGTATTTGCTCCATACTTATTTTTAAGGGGAAGGGTGACTGTTGAGGAGTGATTGAGGGTGTGAGTGGAAATGAGTTCAGGAATACACGTTGGTGTTCACGTTAGCAAAATTCGGTAACAGTAAGTGTCTGTTAGTGTACGAATCTTGGTTGCTACTGGTAAGTACAAATGCGGGGGATCATGACTGAAAGTATGACTGTAAGTGGGTGTTAGTGAATAAAAGTGTGCGAGAGTAGGAACATAGTGCCACAGGGCGCAACTACATACAACACATAACTGTGGGTAATCACATGACGTATGAAAATACTGTTGTGTGACGATGAATATAAGTCTCTTATAAAACAGTTGCTTGCTGAAAAAAAGAAAAGGAAAGAACCATGTCTATTGTGCATGTCGTTTCCTATTTCACTGCATGCAATCTTCAGTAGCCACATTCGTGCCCAAGTTGTCTAACAACTGCATAGCACTTGACAGTAAATTTATAGCTTAATAAATACTTTACACTGCTTTTTTTCTTTACACTACCATTGTATAACATTCTGAAGGAGGACTACTACATTGACAGGTAGCAGGTTTTAAAAAGTGACATAGGGAACTTGTCACTCGTAAAGAATGTGGGAAAATTTTTGAAGCCAAAGCGTGCATATTAATACCACATTAGGCCAGGCATCACAAGTACCAATATGTATTTACTACAGATATTTTGCGCTATATAACGAAAAGAACTGAACTATTTGTCCTATGCGGCTGTCCTTAGTTGATCTCATTGAAGGTCCTTTCTTGCGAAAAATAAGGCTTAGTGACAATGCTACAGAGCAGCGTGCAGAATTTGTCAATCGTGGTAATGGACCTCATGATGTTGCTTTGAATTTGCATTAGTTTCCTCGTTAAAGTGACTCGTGTAATATTTTCCGCAAGTAGCAGCAGCTTATATTCCCAAGCTGTTCTAGGTTTGAGATGTTTATGTTATCATTACTAGTCGGTATAATTAGAAGTAGGTTGAGCCTTCATGTAGAGACATTGTGACATGTCTGCTTGTTATCATATAGTCTAGACATGATGACTTTATGTGTGTGCAGCCTTGCTAGCATTGTGCTTTTCAAAAGAAACAGCATTGAACTAATTCAATTATCTGTTATTGCCACTTTACAAGTTTTCACGTCTTCATCGAGGGGTTGCATTATAATTTACTACACAGTTTACACTTGGTGTTTAGAGCAATTTGTAAGCTAAATATCATTATAATCAGTTTGAATTGAGCGTCCTAGTTTGACAAGCTAAGTTGGTAGTGTTTTTTGTGCATCAGCACAAGGGACTGTACACCTTCCAGGGACCACGAGTTTACTCTCAGAGCTTGCTGGTAAAACGGGGCCTAGCAGTATCTTGTCCTTACATCCTCAGTCTGCATTTGTATTCATCGGGCTGAATCCATTTTTCGTGTCTTCATCAATCTTCTCATTACTACTTCATTTAGAACCAACTCATGCACAAACTCAGATTGGAACATGGAAACTACTGTTTGTACCTTGTTCACATTAACCTAAAATATGTGCTGAAAGTATCTGTGGTGTTATCATTGACTACTATACTTCATTGGTTATATACAGAATTGATAAGTATATTGGAGCAAATGCTTACTGTACAAGGTTTCTAACTTAGCACAAATGACCTTTCTTCCATATACATTGTAGTGACTAGCACATAGGAGATTCCCAGTTTTTAGTTTGGGTGTGAGGATATTTTATGGGCTTTCTTAAGGGCTTGTTGCTATTTATTTTTTTGATCGAATGCAACAGTGTATGGTTCATTTGGATTCGAGGAAGTGCTTGAGACTCCAAGTGCTTTCCCATACGAACAGCTTCACAAATTTCCTCTGTTGATACAGGTTGACAGAAACTGCACGTCTGCTGAAGAATGTCTTCATGAAGCCTGTCACCACAGCACACGTACCAATAGAAGTGGAGCTAAAACGTGTGTGTCCATTCCAAGCTTTTACTCATGCTTCCTTAGTGTATACCGTGCCTTTGTAACTTTACTCACACTATGTCTAGAGGGATATTAAAGAGAAACAGTAAGCTCGAGTCAAAATTTTAAAGGCAAACATCTTCAGTAACCAGGCGGAATCAGTTATAAATATTTTATAGAATGGCAAAAGCTTGGCATGCCAAAAGAGATAAGACTCGCAATTCAAATTAACTTTTTTCCCACTAACTTCAGCTTTCATTATTAAATTTAGCAGCCTGTTATTGTTATTTTGGCATTAATACTGGTGATTTTCATTCTTTTTTAATTGACAATAATTAGGTGTGCATCAAATATAATCAGGAACTCAACTTGAGCGGTGTGAATGTTTTCTGAAAATACTCATAAGATTGCCCAGATTTAAGAATTTGCTGCAAAAACTGTAAAGTCACACCAAACCGGTTAATACCATAGTTTCATCAATTGAAAGATGGAAAAGTGTTGGCCTCGTGTTTTCTATTAATTGACTATGTATGCCTGCTGAACAATTACAAATTGACAACTTTAAAAGCCAACATCTTACCGGCCTAAGTTGGTTGACTTTTTCTCTTTAGTGTTCCTCCATCATTCTTAGTAACTCTTCTTTGTGTGTGTGTGTCTGTTACCTTGCTTTTTGATGCCTCTTTAGAGTCTCAGCTGTTTAAAAAATACTAATTCCTCTGCACAGTGTTTCTACTACTGCTTCATTATATAACACATTGCTGCTACTATCTTGGGAACCCTGGGGGCCATGCATATAAATTATTATAAATTTAGGTGTACTTGCCAACACTGCAAAGAGACAAAACATTTATCTTTGCAGCTGTGATCTACAAATTTATGTCCTCGATTGCACACCGATAACCAAACCCAGCAAATGAAAAGAGGGAGGAGATTTGGGGGAGTTAAAGATGGAGGGGTTCTCTCCACATAGTTCTTGTTCCAAGTTTTCACCTTATTTGAATGTTCTGATAAGCTGCGTTTCAGAAATGTTGTAGCATTGAAAAGGGGTCTTTGTTTTATTGAGACATCACATTGAGTATGAAGTGACTTAAAACAGGGCCACATGATTCCCAAACATGGTCCCACTGTTACCTAGGTTGATACAATTGTAATCGACACGCCTTCTTGTTTGCATTGCTCATGCATTTTGACCATATTACTTCTTTGAAACCACACTCGCTGATAAAACATCATTTCACCCAAAACTTCGATTTCACGCATCATGGCAATTTTCACGTTCACACCTAAACCATAAAATGACCATCTTGTTGGGCTAGCTAGACAGACAAATTGGTGCGGCTCAAGAAATAATTCTTGCTGCACTCTAATGCCCCCCAAAAAGAACACTTTGAAATATTCAGTCTTGTAGGGATAGAATCACACTTGTCTAGAGCAGCAGAGTATGTAGCTGTCGACACTGTTGTTGGCCGCAGCTTCTTTCCCATGTTAGCTGCAAGCTTCCTCTCATGGTTGGGTTATAGCAAAAGGGCCTAGCATGCAGTATGACTATGTTTGGTATCATTATAGCATCTGTCTTTGCATATTTCTGCAGAAAATTGCAGCTGCAGTAGCAGGCTGTGCGCTCTAGACAAGTGCAAATTCATTTGTACTGATCATTGTTGATGGGTTTCGGCATACAAATGAAAACTGGCATATAAAAAAAAGACAATGGAAGCTTCATTGTGTGTCCTAGTAATAAAATATTGACATGTTAAGCAAATGAAGGTTTTGAACTACTTCATTAATGTTTTAATTTCTTTTGTTATTCTTTAGCAGATTTTTAAAATCATGCAATCCCCATTCACTTTTAACTTGAACTTTTTTTTCCATTTTTAAAGAGCCAGTAAACAGTCCCAGACTTTTCTTTTTGTTACACCCCTCAAATAAGCTCATCAATTCTTACAGTAGACTATGGCAATCATATTTTATGATCATTGCAGCACTGCATACCACGCAGGCCCTCTATTTCGGGGAAAAAAAAAAAAATTCTGCGCTTCTTTTCTTCGACTGACCAATTCTTCTTGTACATGCAGCGACAAAGTCTTGCCATTGGGCAACATTGCGCACCCCTGAGCTTGTAATTTGGCCGTTTGCCCTGTGAAACAGCGCCTCAGCCCTTCAGTTATGCAGCTTTGGCCGCGCAGTCCGCATTTTCATTTCCATGTGCTGCTCTCTGCCGTTTTGTAGATATTGAGAATACCGGGAGAAGCAATATTGCCAGATCAAAAGTCTTTGAGGGAAAGAGGCGTCTCGTTGCTTTACCGCTGGGAGAGGGTGCTCCTCGGATTGCGCTTTCTTCCCGCGCCACTGTTAAACATGCTCACGAGGGGCAAGCCCTGCTCGATTGTTGGCTGCACGCTGATGACTTATCGCTGATGTCATGTTATGTTGACGAAGTGGGCGCAGTCGCAACACAGGGCTACGCCTACTCCGCTGAGAGAGAAAAAGGTGGAAAGGATGAGTGAGAAACCAATAAGAGCCAAAGTGGGTCCTTCTAAGCTCTGTAACTTTATTTTTGCAGCACTGTTCGCAAAGTTGTTTCGACAGCTTGTTCACTTTGTACAAGTGCACAGTTGGGAGATAATTTAGACTCCAACCAAAAGTTTTGAAGAAACCTGACGTTTCGAAACCGACTTGGTTCCTTCTTCAGCACATACAGAGGACAGCCCATAACATCAGCCACTCTCTCGGAACCCTTCCCCCAGTGTATACACATGGACTGCGCTCCACGGCAAAATGAGAATGAGAGAGAGGGGGGTCATTATCTACCTCGCGAATGCTTTGAACGCGCCGCTGCTACGTAGCCTCCGCAGTCACTCCTGAGGAAGGAACCAAGTCGGTTTCGAAACGTTGGGTGTCTTCAAAACTTTTGGTTAGAGTCTAAATCATTTCCCAGTTTCGTACCCAACCAGACAGGCTTCTGTCGAATGCTTACATTCAAGTGCACAGTTATTTTCCCATTAGAGACTCTGGACCACGAGCTTGTTTACTGGCTCTTGAAGAATTAAGACGAAAGTAGAGCAAAACACGAAAATTTGTAATCATATTGGCTTGACGGGCACCACATTCACTCTGCGATCCAGGGCAGCTCAACGTTTGTTAAGGTTGAGTATAGCACGAGAACTGACCAATGAGGTCAACCACTAAAGTGAACATCATTCCCAGATGTCACTGTCTGAAATTCTTTTTACATTAGTGCATCTTTCTTATTTCACAATGCTTACACAATAGCACATCAAACACACACCACTTATTTTTGTCACTTGCAGATGGCTACGCCTTCTCTCAAGAGGAACATGGAGTAGTGCCTCAGGTGACCTTGATTCTCTATGACTTTGTTGCGATGAACATTGTTGTTCTTTTTGGATCATGTACTGTGTACAGAGCACAACAGAACTGGATAAGAAAAAGGGTTACTAGTTTTGATACAAATAGGATAAGTGGCTCATGGAATTTAAAGTAGAGTACAAAACAAGCAGTGCATAACTTGTGTGTGTGTGCACATGTGTGTGTTTTATACAGTCATTGTTATGCTTTGTAACATATCATTGGCTCAGTGAAGCTGTTTCTCGCGACAGTTCTTGGCTTGCGGCACCCGCCAGAAGTCTTGTATTTATGGAAATAAGACTGTACTGTCATTATCTCTGCTTGTAAACACATCCTGAAGCAATGCACATGGCATTGTTGATAATAGTTTTGTAATAATGTTTTGTATCTTATATGGTCTTATTGTACACTGCATCAGAAGATTTAGTACTGTGTCACTGCATTGCAATAACTACGATGGCAGGTTGAACATTTCAAGACATATTGTATGAGCTTATTGCAATCTTACCACATTATAAAGGGTTAACATTTTAAATATGAGGAATGCGTGGTACAATTTTGACAAATATAGAAAATGTGAGTGCTTTAGAAGGAACACAGCGCAATAGAAGACGGGGACAAAGAAGGACGGCACATGCACAGTACTGGCTTGTTAAACTTTATCCATGGGACAGGAAGGATGAATTATATACATATGCCTCTGGCATGCACCAAAAATGACGAAAATTGCAGAGTGACTTTAAAGTTGGAGAGTAACATGGCATCCGTGATGTAGGGGCATGTGGAGAGTGGTGGAGGGTCACTGTGTGCCCGCAAACATCCAAAAACACACTAATAATGTCACAGTGAGGTTTACTATGAACAATTGAATTGTCTTTTCCCAAATTTTTTGCTAAACACCTAAACAATGCAAGGAAGCAAGACCAAAGTTGGCCACAAGTTACCGTGCTACATGCAGAGCAACACGAAGCCTATAACTAAAGTGTTGCAAGTCAGTGCTGTGTGTTTGTCACCCTTCTTTTCTCCTATCTTCCATCGTGCGGTCTTCCTTCCAATGTTTTACCACACACCCAAGCTTCTGCACTAAGCCAATACTCTCTTTCTCTAGTTTTATAAAGACCCTTGTGGTAAGATAAGAATGCTTAGGAATGTCTCCTTTTCTTGTCGCCCAGGCTGATCTTATTCGTGTGTATGACTCCACCAAGACTAAGCCAAAAGGTGTCTGAATAAACGACACTCAAGTCGCGAGCACACATTCCACTCTCAGCAACCAAGAGCTTCGGAAGCGTCTGCAATTTCAGCTGCAAATGTGTATGTACATACCGAGTGTGACTGCTTCGAAGTCTCCGTGTTTCTGTGCATGGATGCATTCATGCAACTTTACTCCTCGTGTTATAAATATGCTGTGCAAAAAAGCCGGCAAACAGGCTGTGCCACAATTCAGTGTAATCACATTTTCCAGCCAGTAAAGGCTCACCTGGCACAATGTCTGACTCTTTGCATGTGAATTAAGTTTACTTATGCAAAGAGATCGTTTCTCATACGATGCTGTACCATTTCTTTTTGCTTGCGTTTGTAAGCGAGTTAGACACAGGTCGCGCTACTATTTTGTGCAATATGACTAGTCGAATCTCACTCCTCCTTCTTGTATGTTTTGAGTATTACCCCAAAACAGAACTAAATCTTTCTTTGCTTGTTCAAACATATTTAAAAACCAAAGATAAACAATGTAGAATACACCACTTATTTACTTCTCAGGATTTTTTTTTTCCTTGTCTCAGTTCAACTGTTGTTATGTACAGCTTCAAAGTTTTGTTATATACTACTTGTAGTAGTATGTGCTTCCCTTGCCTTATAACTTGAGTAACTTTGTGTGCAAGTGCAGTTGCAAACACAGCTGTAAAGAATATACGTATGCCTGCTGTGAATGGTGATGTTACTAAATTAAAAACAGCGAGTACTTGTTTCTTTTCTTGTTCAAACATATTTCGAAACCAAAGATGATCAATGTAGAATACACCACTTACTGTATTTACTTCTCAGGATTTTTTTTTTCTTGTCTTAGTTCAACTGTTGTCATGTACAGCTTCAAAGTTTTGTTATATTACTTGTAGTACTATGTGCTTCCCTTGCCTTAGAACTTGAGTAACCTTGTGTGCAAGTGCAGTTGCAAGCACAGCTGTAAAGAATACACGTATTCCTGCTGTGAATGGCGATGTTACTAAATTAAAAACAGCGACTGCTTGTGAGATAGTTATGCAGACAAAAAGTTGACCACATTTTCTAAAAATTGCGCATTGAAAATCTTGCCCTAAAGGTGCCTTCTCATACCATCCTCCAAGAGAAGGGCTATGCAAGTGCCGAACAGAATGGGAGGAGCACTGTAGGACATCAAACACCGGCACTTGTGCGGTGCTTTTCGTTGTTTGTGCTCAGCAAGCAGTCACGCTGCCGTTCCCATTCACGGATTGAAGCAACAAAGGCACTAAAGCAGAGTTTGTTATGAAAAGAGGTACAAGTTCAGGGCCACTGTCAACACTACTGTCTGACTTCACTGCTTTTTTTTTTTTTTTTTTCAAAAACATCCCGAATGGTCTTCTTGCAGTGATTCTACTTCATGTAATGATTCATAACAATATGTAGCTCACTGTCCAAATCAAAAGACAGTGGTATTGGTAAGAGATCTTTACCTTTCTGCTGTATAAGCTTATCATTGTGGCAATGTCATGTTGCCATAATACAGCATGTTGGGGAGAGCAGACCTTGACCTGAATGCCATCACTGTTGGAAAAGAGTTCCTGCGTTTTTTAAAGGTTGGTAATCCTAAGTAAAGAAAAATTGGCTTTTGGATATTACTACGGATCGAACCGGAAGTCTAGCGAAATAAGTGCTTTGTTACGCAAAGCCGCCATGCTAGTTGTGCCCAATAGATTATTATCAGGCAGTACATACAGCTTTAGAATCAGGGTTTTGCTAACCTGTGTCACGACTAAGTTTCTTAACTTCAGGGTTGCAAACAGAGGAGAAAATGTTTGCATCTTGCATTATAATATATAACACCGTGTGTAGTCAGCTCTATTTGTGTTTTCATTGAAACAGTGAAGTTGCAAATGTGACCTCTGTTGGTCACTGTTTTGCATTGCACACTTCTACTTACTCCAAAGATTTTCTGAGTAGATGGTTCACGTGAGCATATTACAACATAACACGGCACTATTCAGTGAAGGCAACTGTTGCGTCAGTGTTTATTAACATGTCTTGCACCAAAAAGCTTAATTTGCTGAGGCTGTAGAACAACAGAGAGGAATGGCTGCGCATTCCTGTACGTCTGGTAACCAACTCATGTTGCACAATTAAAAAAATGAAAGTGTATCTCATGGTGCTTCGTTGCCGTCTTTCATGCCTGACCAGATAATGTTGCATTCTGAGATCTGAATTCTACTCATGGACTGTCAGTTCATCATGTAATGTGCATTATTATTGGAATGTTGGAGCCAGCCAAATAGACTACTGAAAAGCAGTTATACATTACACCAGATCGTTTCATTGCTTGGATGCTATGAATGTCAACTGCAACACTTTTCGTTATGTAAACATGATGCAAGTCCATACTTAGGTGTGCATCTACTTGTGATCAGAGCTGAATATTATAGAATGGATATATCATCGCCCACTGCCACCATCTATTCATCAGTTGCTGAACATCGCGTAAACACCTGCACGGCATATATTATGGTCACTGCTTCTAACCGATATGCTTTTTTTTATCTACTCAAGACTGTTTTCTTAAAACTAGGCAATGGTGAAGACATGTCATATATAGTTGCCAACTAACATTTATAAAAAGGAGTAGTACTGCAAGACTTTTTTTTTCCTTTTTGGAGAGCTGAATCCTTTAGTTTTATTTTATGTGGGAATTTCATAATGACTTGTGGTGCCTAAACGTCAAGAAATGATTTTGTCACTAAATGAATGTGCAGATGCTAAAAATTGATTTTCCAATTTGTTCCTTAGACCACTCAAGTTATAGCCTGTTCACACAAGTTTACTTTACAACACACAAGCTTCAAGAACGTCATAATCACTCCTGTCTATTCATGGTCCTTCGGGCCAACTTAACAAGTGTATACCAGAACTCCCGTGTACTTGACGAAATGTCACTGTTGTCCTTAATTTTTATCTTCTGGGGTGATCAGGAAACAATTGCACGGTTCAAGGAAGCTGCACATTTATGCTCAGCTTGTCCTGGCTTCTTACGAGAATTTGTGGCAATGGTACGTTTCGAACAGCATTGCACCACGTGTGACTGCAGAACAGCGATGTTCACAAGGATTAATTGTATCTGAGTGCCCTTGAACACAAAGAGCACATGCCATTTGCTGTTGAAGCTTTATATATAGTATTCTATTGTACAAGTGGCTCTCCACTGAGTTCCCCTCCCCTATCTCAGTACTGTGTGAATTCTCACAAGAAGGCATGTGATGGGCCAGGGAATAAAAGGACTTGCAATGTTCATGGCATATATGCTTGTATTTATTGATGTCAAAATGCATTAAAGTATGTTCCAAAGCAGGTATTTTGAGCTCCCTTGATTTTGTGTTCCAGCGAACCTTATGCAGTAGCTTTGTCTCGGGTATAGAGCCGTGCATCTGTGAACTGCATGTTACTTGTAGTTTAGTATCCCTCTCCAAACTCAAAGACCCTTCGCAAAACTTTTCATATGCACTTTCAATATATTTCATACAGATTCCATATAAACTCATTTATACTGTGAATAATACAGAAATAAAATTGTGCTATCATAAGAAAGATACAATGCAGTAGCCGTGACAACCACTTTGGTACATAGTACTTCATGTTATATTTATTAGACAGTGCAACCAAACCTCTACAACCTCTTCATTTGTCGCATTATCCCTTTTAGGAATAATGGGACGAATGTCTTAACTTTTTCTTCATCAGTAAAAGCTTCCTGTGCCACTGTGCGTAGCTGTCAATGCTATGCTTTTCTGCTGCCATATATCAGAAACATTGGAAAATCAATGCAAGATATCTCGTGCGTTTGTGATGCATGGTATCAGTCGTACATTGAGTTTAAATTTGTTTTGTTCTGTTGAATTTTTAAAAGACCGATGTTCCATTGTGTAAAAGATAGCTCAAGTTCTATATTTATGGTACCTTTTCCTTTTTTACATTTCAAGAGAAGTAATTCTAGCATGCTACCATAGATTTTTTTTTAAGTTGGAGCAGTATATAGGCCATAAATAGTGTCACAGTGAACTTTAATGAGAAATGGAGCATTTCCTAGCTAAGGCCTCTTATATAACAGGCGCTTTCATGGGCATTATTGCATCACATAATAATATCTGGGGTTTTACGTCCCAAAACCACAATATGGTTATGAGAGATATCGTAGTGGAGAACCTTGGAAATTTGACCATCTGATGTTCTTACATGTGCTTTGACATTGCACAGTAAACAGGCCTTTACTATTTGCTTCCATCCAAGTGCGACTGCCGTGACCGGGGATTGAACCTGCGACCTTCGGGTCAGCAGCCAAGCACTATAATCACTGTTCCCCGTTCCCCCGAGGTGCACTTATTGCGTTACTAGACAAGATTCATGCTATGGACTGTTAGGAAGTGAAAGAAAACACAAATATACATCTAAGAAAAAAAAAATTTGCACCTGAATAGAGCTCATGGAATGTGATGCAGCAGTTGTAAATGCACTTAACGAATTCAATGCATTTCATGACACCACATTGACGTGGCTTGTCTTGATTCATACCGCTTATTTCACGTATGAATGAAAATTCAGGCATAACTGAGGTAGTTGTCCTTGTTTACACAGATTGCAGAGACATAACAGAGCTGAAATGGTTGGTGTATGCGAAGAGGTCAGACAGAGCCACTGGGCGCATCGCAACAGGCAAAGGTGAAGATAGTGTACCACATTTGAAAATAAGGCCTGCACATATTTTTCTGCATAGTTCTTTAAACGATTCTCTCTACTACTTACTTTGGGCCTTTCTGTGCGACAAATTTTGCAAACAGATTGCAGCTTATTGCCCTCAAGAGACAATGGGGCAGGCGTTGTCCCACATCTTCAAATACGCGCCATGGGACACATATGTCCCACTTTCGCCTTGGAAACTAATGGTCATATTTTGGCAGAAATTGCTTCATACTATTTCTAAGCAAATTATTTAGATATTCCGCAGGGACACAAAAGTATTGATGAACTCGCAGAGGATTAATTCCCTACATCCTGGGTTTTGAGGTTTAGGTCTGATGGATTTTAGGTTTAGGCCTCTACGCATGACAACGTAGGTGTGCGCACAGGGGCAGGCGGCTGGCCCCCCTATTCACCTAAGAGGTAGGGCACAAAGTCTGGCCCAAACGTTGATTTAATAGGGAGGGCGCTGTTATGAACGTTTGAACTCCCTGAAGAAGAACCTTGCATGCACTTAAGCATTACAATGAAAGAGGTGGCCGAGCGATTAAGCAGGGCACTCTTTGACCATCAGACACCATATGTCATCATTGTTTGTAACTTGCAAACGTAGTATTGTTTCTTACATCACACTTGCATGCAGGCAGTCGTGCGTAGGCCAGAGCGGCTGGTGCTTGAATGTGCGGCAAGAGAGCACAATAATTCACTCAAGAATCCCAATTCTTTGCATTTCGCATCACATTGCAACACATGTGGCTGCTCACAAGATTTAGCTAATTCAAAAATATTGTCAAGATATAGCTGCCATACAACAGAGGCATTCCAAACTAAAGGGGCCCTGCAACACTTTTCCAAGTAGCCATGGAATGGATTCACTAAACAACCTTATTGCCTCATGAATTTACCACCACAAAATTTTTGAGAATTTGTCCAGTACAAGTGGAGTTGCGAAGATTTGTCGCACACTGAAATTGCATTCTCTCTTCACTCATCCCGACAAAAGCATTGAAAGCTAAGCAGGGAGGGTGGCACAGAGAGAGAAAACACTCGTGACCTTGAGCGTTTTTTTCCTTTTTTTCTTCGCGTACCCGACTTTTCCGTGCTACCGTGCACCCATGAAGAAAAGTCGTAGTCTTTTGCCGCGGCTTCAGTAACGACCAAACCCCATGCTCAAATCAACCAATGGACGATACAATGGCCGTGACAAGTCATTTTTGAGCTTGTATCGTTTCCCGAGAGAAGAGAAAGCAATTTTTAGCTGACTTTGAGAATTTATTGTGAATTCCAGGTCGCTTACTGCGCTATAATATTTGGCTTCCGCTTTCTTGAGAGCCTCGACTACTGATCGGCAGCTTTTTCTGACCATGCTCAAAAAGTGTTGCAGGACCCCTTTAACAGATTGCATGATGCATGCGTGAGTCAAGCATAGTTCTCTTGTAGACAAGGAGTTTGCCTGTCTGCTCAGCATGTGCGCTATTAGGTGATATGCACGGTTTCTTTCCTAAGCATATCTAAAACTTCTGCACTATGTTGATACACCTTTTTCATTGTTACCTCCATTTCAGCAATTTTCTCAGTTGAAAGCCAGTGCTTGGCTGTATCTCTTGTTTTATTGCACCCTCATTTTCCCACTGTATATTAATGTGAGCACAACAGTCAGATTTTTCTGTGAATCTCCCTGGGTCTTGCAGACTTATGGCTGCTTTAAACCAAATAGGTTACACTGAAAAATGACTGCAACAGATTGGCTTATGCCATTTCCAGAGTGCCAAGAGACTTCTGGGTATGCAGTTCTAGTTTTAATTGACTTCTTTGTGTACTTGGGGAGATTCTTAGACTGCTAGTGCACTTCTGTCATATGGGTGAGGCCTCTCCAGCATGGCATCCGACTATAGCCATATTTGGTATGCGGCAAGGCAATCAGTTTGAACAGCTAAGTGCAGCATAAGAAACACAAGAGAAAGAGACACGCAAACAGGACAGGCGCTAGACATCGACTGAAAATTAACTGACATAAAACGACGAAAATGTATACACATGCACAGAACCCACAGACAGCACTACTAACGATGATATCTGCAATGACGCATCAGACATGATTTTTTTCATGTACAAAGCCAGTGAAGTCGTACTCGCGCTTCTATACAGAAACAGTGTGCCTCGTAAATTTTGCGTAATTGTCTCCTTCTTTTGCGTTTGGTTCCGCTGCGCTTGCTAAAATGCACGAGTTCTTCACCCACCAACTAGCCCCAATTTCTGCTTTGAATAGTCTGTTTAAAGGCAGACTTTGTACGGGTCCTTGAATTCCTTGGAAACCCTTGAATTTGAAAAATGCATTTTCAATGCCCTTGAAATTCCTGAAATTTTTCACCGTCTTTGAAAATCCATGAATTTCGTGAACAGTGCACTCCCATATCGGCATCGAGACCTACTAAATGTAATAGATCGGTGTGTCAAACTTCCCATTTCTGAAGCAGCAATGCAGCATGGACGCACATGGTTCCATTTTGTGAAAATGCATGTGAAAAAACTTTTGTTAACGAGGGTCTCATATTGGCAAGCTTGGTGCCTTAGGTTGATACGAGGAACTATTGGTCAGCTGCCAGCTCGTAATAAGTTCACGTGCTACGTGACGCCACACAGACTCATAAAAGAGTGTGCCACACTTGCCACCATGGCTACAGATGGCGCTGACTGACAATCCTACGTTTAAATTCGCATATATACCCAATAAAGTGGCTGGGAGGATAGCCGTCGTGGTAGCTCAGTGGTAGAGTATCGAACTCGCTATTCGAAGGTCGCAGGTTCGGTTCCTGCCCACGGCAAGTTATCTTTTCACCCACTTTTATTTCTTCACATTTACCTTACAATTCGGTCTTATAACCTCCCCTATACTTTCCTTGGCATTATTGTCTGTTAGATTTCATTATTATTGTGTCAAAACACGGAAAAACGAGCCCTTAAGCATGCACTTCTTTCCCTTATATATATATATATATATATATATATATATATATATATATATATAGATAGATAGATAATCAGGCACTCATAAAATAAGGAAAGATATTTAATGCACAGCTCGAAATATTCTGAGCATGTATGGTACATGTGAAGAATATGTAAGGTTCTCCGAAAATAATTCAGAGCGGTGGAGCGGTGGCAGCTCGTTGGCAGAGCACACGTGCGGAAATATACAGCCACGGTCTGCGCATGCGTAGCGTCCCTAGCAAGCAAAATTCGTTCCCTAGTTTATGTATATAGGCGTTGCCTTGCGTTAAAAGTATATTGTTTGTCCCTGTTAGCGCTGCGACAACACATCCCATGCAGCCGCCCATCTGTTCTTCCTTGTCTCGCATGACTATTGTGTGCGATCAACTGATTTTACTTCAGTTTGTGCGTTTCTGGCTGCGCAATCTGCGATAACAGCATGTTGTGAGCAGTTCGGAATTCTGATAATATCGACTGAATAAGGATTCAATGGGGGCTAGTTGGTACGGCATCTTTCTTTTGCTGCACTAAAAAAGTTGCAAGGGACGACACGAGAACACAAAAGTGCGCACTTCTGTGTTCTCGTGTCGTCCCCTGTTACATATTTAGCGCAGCAAAAGAACGGAGATCGACCGCTTAGGGCTGACATGTTTCCCGTGCTACTAAAAGAAAATGTGGCGAGGGGATATAACACGTATAAAAACGGTAGTGGAGGCGAGGCGGAAACTGTCTCGTCATTGAACATGGGCTGGTGAGGGGCCCTCTAAAAAAACTGGTGCTCTGAAATAGACCCAAAATGACAAATATAAGCGGTGAAGAAGGTGACAGAATGCATGCGTAGGCGAGCATCGGCGGGAAGATGACCACAGGGCTTTTCTGGTGGGCTTTTATGCCTCGGCGCTATTCTTTTTGACACCATATAATTGTGATAATAACATGTCTCTAGTGAAGAAAGTGCGAAGCACTCTCTCTGTCAATCAGATTGCTGGCGCGGCTATTAAGAGAGTTGGAAACACTGACTTTGCTTTGAACGTTGATTAGGCAAACGGGCACTGTCGGACGCTGGCAAGTAAATACATAATGAACAAACCAAAAAGCCCTGCGCGTGGCAATATGATGGTGTATCTATGCAGTTTAATACCATGCTTGCACCATGGACAAATATAGGCACGTTGGGTGACAACATTAATATCACGTGCATGCACCATCCACGCGAATCGAACTTCCATACGGCGTGGAACTGACTCGTAGAGTGAATCTATAAAGTCTTTTTTCTCGCCGAAGCGCTTCCACTCGCCAGCTATGGCAAACCACAGTTCCTCACTGGCGTCTCCTAGATTCCTGCGGGACATGGTTCACTTCAGTTGTCCCCACACATTCTCGATGATGTTAAGTCCGCGCCTTTTGGAGATCACGGAAGTGTGAGAACAGCACGTTCCTCAAGGAGATTCCGAACAGCTCTGGTGGCGTGCACTGGACTGAGGACTTGCTGAAACCAGAAGCACCCATCCTTAAATGGCCCATCCAGAGCATATGGAAGCAGATAACTGTCGAGGATTTAAAAGTAGGCCCCAGCTGTGAAAGATCGTGACAGCCGCACTAGCGGGCCGAGACCATTTTTGCTTACTGCTCTCCAGACGTTTACAACACACCGGCCACCGCTGTGAACCTTAGAAATATATCTAGGGTCGTATATGCACAAAGAAAAGGGGAAAAAAAGGTGTACCATTACGTAGGAAACGTTTGGAAGAAATATGGCCACACAATCAAAAGACACACACCTGCACTTGTATGGCCTCCAAACATGGAGCTCCTGCTCCCACCTTGAAAAAAATGTGCTCTCATGTGAGATCACCTCCTCCCAATTTTCCAACGTCCAATGCTCATGCGCTCTAGCAAATTCAAGGCGCTGATGTTTTTGTCGCTATATCAGGTGTGGTTTTTGGGCGGTGATAAACCCGTGAAGTCCGACTTCTCGCAGGCGCCTTTTTATTGTTTCTACACCGACTTGAAGGTTGAGAGCGGTCTTAATTTGCTGGGCACTCTGAAAGGGGTCCGCAACTGCTGCAGCAACGATGAGGCGTTCGGACTCTTCCAATGTGCATCGGCTGCGTCCTGGTCGAGCAGCTTCTTTAAGTCGGCCATCTTCAGACGTGTAGGTCTGACTAACTCTGTTCACGGCACTCATAGAACTTCGTGTGGGGCGGCATATCTCGCGTTGAGAAACACCTTCTCAACTATCCTTCTCTGCTCGTGAATTGGCACTCTCTTTGGCATGCTGCCTCAACAGGAAAATGGCTGAATTTTGCGACAGTTCGATGGTTTTTATTCTTCACATCTTATCAATCAGGCGTGCAAACTTCTCACGAATACGTTGGATGAAAGAGCACCTTCTGCCGTGCTACACACAGTCACGCATGGTAAATCTATCATGGTAACGCATCATGCATGTTAGCATGGTAACGCTAGCATGGTAACGTATCATGCAGGCCTATCTGAAGCAACGGACGTTTCATTGCGAAAAAAAGAAGAAAGCTATATAAGCCCTTATCATCATCATCATCATCATCAGCCTGACTACGTCCACTGCAGGACAAAGGCCTTTCCCATATTCCGTCAGTTAACCCGGTCCTGTGCTTGCTGCTGCCAATTTTTTATACCCGCAAACTTCTTAATCTCGTCTGCCCACCTAACCTTCTGTCTCCCCCCAACCCGCTTGCCTTCTCTGGGAATCCAGTCTGTTACCCTTAATGACCAGCGGTTATCCTGTCTATACGCGCTACATGCCCGGCCCATGTCCATTTCCTCTTCTTTATTTCAACTATGATATCCTTAACCCCCGTTTGTCCCCTAATCCACTCTGCTATCTTCTTGTCTCTCAAGGTTACACCTACCATTTTTCTTTCCATTGCTTGCTGCGTCGTCCTCAATTTAAGCTGAACCCTCTTTGTAAGTCTCCAGGTTTCTGCTCCGTAGCTAAGTACCGGCAAGATACAGCTGTTATATACCTTCCTCTTGTGGGATAGTGGCAATCTACCTGTCATAATTTGAGAGTGCTTGCCAAATGTGCTCCACCCCATTCTTATTCTTATAGTTACTTCAATCTCGTGGTTAGGCTCTGCGGTTATTACCTGCCCTAAGTAGACATAGTCTTTTACAACTTCAAGTGCACTATTACCTATCTCGAAGCGCTGCTCCTTTCCGAGGTTGTTGTACATTACTTTCGTTTTCAGCAGATTAATTTTAAGACCCACCTTTCTGCTCTCCTTGTCTAACTCCGTAATCATGAGTTGCAATTCGTCCCCTGAGTTACTCAGCAATGCAATGTCATCGGCGAAGCGCAGGTTACTAAGGTATTCTCCATTAACTCTTATCCCTAACTGTTCCCATTCTAGGCTTCTGAAAACCTCCTGTAAGCACGCGGTAAATAGCATATAAATAGCAAATATAAATAGCAAATAAGCCCTTATAGCGATTCTCAAAACAACTTTGACGACAAAAACGTTACGCGTCGTTGTCATTCTGTTTCCAATTGCTTCATTCTGGTTAATTAGTTGTAACTATTGATTGACCGTCATATCATTGAATTTACAGACTCCCTGCTGCGGAGCCTCGAATTGATTGTAATTAGTGGAACTCGTAATATTTCTTAATTTGGCATGACCAGCATTAACATGCAGCTGGAATGTATGCATTATTTATTGTATTATAGTGCACGTGTCAAAACCATTTATTATAACTATGTTTACTTCCCTAATTAAAGATGTTAGCTAGCTGTAATAAATGTTTCGTGTGGTGTCTGTATTGTGGTCTTCCTAACTACACTAATTACTTAAGATTAGCCTTTGGACTTCTGAGTTACTCGAAGTTACTTGGTGCCTAATACACTTTTACATGCTTTATTGAACGGTTGAGGAGCAGTATGTCGCTCTCTTATTTTCGCTACCGCAGGTGTTGTCGAAAATGAGCGGCGGGATGGTCACATTCCGCAACTAATGAACCAGTTACACTATTGACTTTCAAAAGCACTGATGCCCATTAACGCGCATGCACGTGCACGTATGCTGCACGGCGTGCATACGCGCGCACAAAGCGTTGAGACTGCATCCGCATCCAGAACGCTAAAGAGCACCCAGCTCTATTCTTCTGGAGCAAACCAACACCTATTTAGATGATTTGGATAACGAGGCGCATTTGCTAGGGAAATCGCGCATGCGCAGGCACTACTTTTTCATCGGTGCGCTCCGCCAACGCGCGCACCACTCTGGTGCTCTGAATTATGTTGGGAGCACCTGTACAGTACCTGGCCAAAATAAAACCTTTAAGCTAGGCAGTTAGCTGTTTCATGTTTGAAAGAACCAGGAAGAAACACACAAGTTAAAATTAACCAGAGATGAAAGTTTAAAGGAGCCCGCAGTCCGGCAATACAGTCAAAGCTGCTCCTTCGTGCCATCTCATGGCATCTATGTAAAAGGAGGACGCGGGAGCCCAGCCGATTGCACCACTAGAGTATATTCTAGTAGTTCACTTCATCGACGGTAACATCAATTTTTTTTTTGCAAACACGCATCTGCGCTGTATTTTTCAAAGCAAAAGTTTAGGCATTATAACTAAACCGTGTAGTTGCATGTTTAATGTCGGAATCGTAGATTGGAAAAAAATGGGAGAGGTGAGTTGAGGGAGTTATGGGACACTCTTCCATTCCTCCCTATCCTTCTGCAACACTGTAACACAGCACAAAAAAGAAGAAAAAAAGACAACACAGAAGCAAAAGTATTGAAAGTTGGGCTAGTTGATACGAATGCATTTTAAATGCAAACCATATCTTTGTGTACTACAAGCACTTTTAGTGTTTGTCGAGACAGCCAGCCGCTTACGTCTCTGTGCTTTCGTGATCACCTCCTTAACTTGGCGTGAACCAAAATTAGTATGGGAGGGCAAGATGGTTTGATCTCCTTAACTTGGGTGAACCAAAATTAGTATGGGAGTGCAAGATGGTTTGATGAATATGACGCGCTGGTTTAGATATGAATGCCACAATCCCATCACATACGCCGTCAAACACTTCCCGCCAGACAGTGACAAATACCTGCGGGCAGGTATATGCCACTTGTATGCAGGTATGCGCCACAGGTGATTGACACTTAGTATCTAACCAGGAACGACAAGAACACACATAGGTAATTTTAACGCGAGAGCGTTAGGAAAAAGCTGACATCAGCAGCGTTGACCCGACAAGTGCATAGAATAAATATCAAGGTCCCAGCAGAAATCGAACACAAGCATTCTGTGTGGCACTCAAGTATTCTACCACAGAGCCACACCAGGTATATGAACTACTTTTCAAGTAGATCCTGATGTCTGTGAACCATCAATCAATTGTGGTTGCAGTGCAGGCTATCCAATTTTATGAACATTACATAAGTACTCCTATAATTCAGCCGTCACATCGGGTTAACATCAATTGTAGGTAGGGCTACCATCCTCGTGAGCACCAGTGCTTCATATCAGCTTATCGCTTCTGGTGCTGCCAATAGTACTCATGTTCCTGTTGGCATTGTTAAACATGTGCAAAGAACTGGTTATATAAAGATCTTTGGCTCTTTATATAACTCTTAACATATGTCTGGGCATGCAACATCTGTACATATATTCTTAGTGCGATTTCCTAATGTGTCGCTCAATAAAAAAGTTACACCACTGTCACCTTTCCTCTGTATGCTTGGCATAACGTCGATTCCCAAGTTACGTGGGATATACCAGAATTTTTCGGCTACAGCGCGAAATCGATGAAGACTGAAGGGACACGGAATTGTTAGAAACTCATATAAGAAATATGCATAGTGTATCACTTGATGGCACATGTGCTGAGAGGATATGCGAGATCTTTTTCCTTGGGGGTATATTGATGCCTCACTGACACATGCTTCATCCATTCGTTTAACATGGAAAGCCTCTATCACTTCCCCAGTTATCTGGGATATATGTTTAGACCAAATCTCTGTATTGGCGAAGGCCGGTGAACAGCCACAAGTGCTGCAGTGCAATGCCAGATGCGAAGCATTAGGATTATTGAGCAAATTTCTGTGCTCTCCGAAGCGCACAATAATGCGTCAGCCGTTCTGCCCCACATATGACCACTCGCATGTAAGTGGGATCTGGTAAACGATACCGCGCCTGCAGGGCACAAATAATTCCACATTCACTTCTTTCCTTATTATTTTGCTTCATTTTCCTCCGAACCCTTGGACAAATTCTAGAAAATTTTTCATGAGGAGCCGAGAATACCGATTTTACCCTATATCTGACTAAAATTGCTCAAACCATGCGACAGTTTGTGTACACACGGCGGTATTGCTACTGTTTTGTAGCCTCCCCGTGTGAACTTTTTTTCTGTTAACACGGTCCCGGATTTTAACGAATTTTGTGAGCTTTTCTGTAGATGTAGCTGGCACATGTGATGGGTACCAGGCACTTTCCAACCTCTTAATCTGTGCTGTGAAGCTATGCTCAAGGCCGCGAGCACATGACTTGGTTACAGGCGATCTTAAGGCCGAGTAAGCTATTCCATTTGTCACCATCTTTGAACGGTTTGAAGCAAAAGGGAGGTCAGACTTCTGGGACCTCGGAAGGTAGTGCCAACATACATGATTAGGCTCAAATTCAGGAACTGTAAATTCCTTTCCTTAATCGATTACAATAAGAACTCAAACCATTTCTATGTTCTCAAAAAGCTTTCACTATGTCTGCTGCCCTCCTGTTATAATTACGAGGAAAAAACAACAAATAATCATTGACATAACGAAACAGTCAGTGCTAAATCCTTAAAGGGGCCCTGAAATACTTTTTCACGTAACCATGAAATGAATTCCCTGGAAGAGCTTATTGCCTCACGAATTCACCACCGCAAAAATTTTAAGAATTTATCCTATGCAAGTGGAGTTGCAAAGGTCGCATGCTGCAATTGCACTCTCTCTTCTCTCGTTTCGACGGAAGAGCTGGAAGCTAAGCAGGGAGGGATGGCAGAGCCACAAAAAAGCGTCACGTGCCCTGCACGACTTTGAGCACTTTTTCTTTGAGTGCGTAGCTTTTTTCAGTGTAATCATGCGTGTACGCTTGGACAAGTAGCGTTTCCCGCGGCGATCTCTGTAACAAGCGAGCACGCCATGTTCAAATCTGCCAGTGGCTGATGGGCCGTTGACGTGCGATTTTTGGGCATATAATGCGATTTATCGAGAGAAGAGAAAAGAAATTTTACCAGACTGATATTTATTGAGAAGTCCAGGATGAAGCTGCCCCGTGTCAACTATCGGTGTGAAAACCCTTTTAATGATTGATGTTGAACTGCCAGCTTCTAACGATCATTTAATACACTTGGACCATTGTGTTACATATTGTCACATTGTCACTCCACCCACAGAAGTAGGTGGAATGGGACAGATAACTGCTTTTTTATAGTTGTACCAGGAGTCATAAGAATCGGGGAGTCAAGTTTTGCAGCTTGTTCATACCTGTATCCAACATTCAAGTTCAACAAAACTAAAAATTGCAAAAAGTATCTCAATCCTCCCAGACTCTCTCCTATTCTGCCATTTGCTCTGTCTTCACTCCATTAGTGCATAGCTGCCATATTTTATGGGCACGCACAATCCCTACTTTTGTAAGATTCGACAATTTTCATTCATTTTTTTTCACTAGACATGAACAAACAGGACACCACTAAATTTTCATCCTTCCACAATGTTCCTACAAAGCATACATCAGATACGTTGTCATAAAAATACAGCCAAATGAAATAGGTCGGTTCCAAAATACTCACCCTTCACATAGCTAAGGAATGCTCATAGACAAATTCAATCTGAAATTAGTACTCTCTTAACAAGATGTGGCTTTTTATGCTCTCGAAACATTTTGCCTCTGGCATCTCTGGGACCCCCAGAACTGTGCAGTTAACCTGCTTTGCAACAGGCATGCTCCCGGCAGCAATTTTTGTGTCTTATATGAGACGTCTCTAATAAGCAGGGTTCCACATCAAGAGTTTTCTCCTCAACCCGTATTTTAGTGTAGGCACACTGGTGTCTTATACCCATTGGTCTCTTATATCAGTGTCTCTTATAAAGGGGTTAATCTGTCGTGCATGTAACACATATGGTTGACTGTCCCACCAAATGTGAGCAGTATCTAGCATCGGAGTTGTTCTGGCCACTTTTCAAATGCACAAGCACAAACGTGCAGCAACTGCAAGCAAAGAAATAAAACGGCACCAGTGAAGTGTTTCAGACATTTATTGTCATGTAAAAAAATGTTTTCGAGTCACAATCATAGCTATGTACAGGATAAAAATGACAATGCTATATAGTTCCGCAAAATGCAGGAACCTCAATCAAGATTAGCCTCAACAACCCCGCACACAAGCCCTGCAAATGGTGAAGTACGTGCGAGGACGGGCTAGAAAATGAGACGTGCATATTAAAAGACTAAAAGATCAACAAATACTAATACTGCCACTGCACCAGACCGTCGTCGTCTGAAGCAGTTTACTAGACCGTATTTCGCCACTGCATGATACAAGACACGTCATGACAAATTGCGCGGTGATGATTGCACGCCATATGCGAAAGGGCTTCCAGCGATGAAGCAGAAAAAAATGCATGCAGGCGAATACTTAATTCACAAATGGTCCATCGCGCGCTAGGGCTTAGAAGGGCAGCATTTGAGAAGGCTTCAAGTGGGCAACAGCATTGAACCTGTGCGAGAAACGAAAAAAATAGTTTCACGATTTATTGAAGCTTGCATCGTGGCTGGCTTGAATCATTCTTGTGTTTCGAAAGCAGCAATGCGAAGTAGAAATGCACAGAAAGACAAAGCACATGGTAAAAATTCTGCTCGACTAGTTTGAATAACATATTTGTACATTGAAAAACTCTTAATAAAGGGAGGGCTCGATTGACGATTTGTTTGTCTAGTTAGGAGTCATTCTAATAAAACCAACAGACAAAGCTTAAGGAAGGTATAGAAGACCTTACTTGTATGCTTAAAGTGCAGTACAATTATGGCAAATGGAAAAAAAGTATAGTGGATGAAAATTTTTGTCCGCAGGTACAAACGAGCTTGCAATCTTTAGATGATGCATCGGAGGCTCTACAAGCGAGCTAGGGTCACTTTCCCATTCACTTTATTGGGTATGTACGAATAGTAAATTTTAGGATCGAAACTAATTCAAAGTGAATAGTGATTTGGTCAAATAACTTTAAATTGAATTCAAAAAGCATATATTACATATTACAGTCGATTTCGGGTATATCGAACTCTGATATATCGAATTATTTGCTATAATGAACAGTTTATAAATCCCCTTGATTTTCCCATGCAAAAAGTATGGGACTGTTGAACATGTATAATGAACTCCTTTAGAGCGTAACACTCTGATGTATTCTTTGCTGCGCCGGGCTGAAGCCCACAAAGTTTGGTTATTCTGACAAAGATTGCCAATTTTTCGGTTGCATTTTGATCACTCCTTGCATGCAAAAGGCAGTGTTATCCATTGCTTGCGCAGCATATGTGAATGCACCGGCACATGATGCGTGATCTGTTGTAGGTTGTAACGCGAGGACACGGTGTTTCCAAAGGGTCCAATTCTCGGGGAACAAGAACCACATGAATGCGGAGCGACTGGGCGGCCTCGTCAGAACGCGCGCATCCATACCCTTTTTTTGTTTGCTCATGCATGAAGACACACGGGCCTGAAAAGCATGGCCTTTGAGATCTGCAACCTAGTGACACTAGGGCTAGAAAGCCCTGGTGTCATCGCCACCGCCAAGATATCAGTGGTGAGGTACATGGTCATTTTGTTAGTTGTTCGTGGACAGCGTTGTCACTTTCGGCGTTGCGTCACTCGTAGCGATAAAAATGACGTCTTTGGAAGGACATCAAGCGAGGCACTGCCGTGCACAGGGTCCTTGTGAGCTTTGACAACAGGGAACAACTTACAGAGAGTCATCTTAGCTGACGAGGCACACGGTGCCTCAGTGAATTTTGCGAAATATTAGCATTTCCAGGCCCCCCTTAGGATGGGACTACAGAAAGACTTCATTGGTACAGGCGACAACATCACTGTTTTCTGCATAGATGCTGATATATCATGTCCGATGTTGCCGGTGTCGAAGTGAACCCGTGTGTTTATGAGGATGCCAGCACTATCGCCAAACAACATTTTACAGTGCTGCAGAGCTTGCATCGGTGCTCACTGTCAATCATCGCTTTGTGGCCGAAGGGGCTGAATTTGCTTATTTTGAAAGCTTCAATGCTCGATTAACGAAGATGAGTAATGAACATGACCGCGTGCAAAAGGCAAGTCCACACACTGTCTTCACGAAAAATGAAGTGAGGTAACTTGCAAAAGAAGTTGACCTTTCCTTAAGCATACTGTGAGCAAAACCTCATGTTAATGCTTATTGCGATTTTTGAAAGCAGTTTCAAGAATTGCAATTATAGTGGGGAATTCACAAGGCAATGACCAGTGGGACCTTTTCTTAGTGCGTAGCGCAAGCTGTAGACGCTGAACTGCTCGAGTATCTGTCCGTACCGGCTGTCTGCCTACTACCTGGCGTCGCTATTAAACTCCCTTGCAAAGTGGTGGAGGTGCTGGGTACGCAAATCTGGAACTTCGAAGCCGGAAGCTGCCCGCTGCATCAACAATGCCAGATCAGACTACCAAGCAAGGCGCCGCGCAGCACAGCACGGTCCAATCTCAACTGGTCATTGTGCCTACCACCCTCAGACGAACGGCCTAATGGAACGTTTCAATAGAACCCTGGGAGACATGCTCGCTATGTATATTGATTCCAACCACTAGAATTGGGACGTGGTCCTTCCTTTCGCGACGTATGCTTACAATATGGAGATTCAATCAACAACAGGCTCAACACAATTCTGCCATACAATCCCGATGCCTCCAAATGGCCGAACATGCCAAAGAGTGTCGTCAGCTTGCACGGTCCTTCACAGCCGATAATCGAGCTCTCCAAAAAGATCACCATGACCGTGATCTTGTTCAGGACACTTTCCCCGTCAGTTCTCATTTGCCTGCGACTGCCTTTCCACTCTCCTGGCGTTGCTATTAAACTCCCTTGAACAATGCATTAGGATAAGCCTTAAATACTCATTTTTTATATCCAATTACCACTATTAACAAAACTATTTCATGATCCCCTTCGAGATCAATATATTTGGGAGAGACTGTACAAAACAAAAGCATATTTGTCATGACTCAACTGAGTGTGTGTGTAATTACACACACACACACACACGCACGCACACACACACACGCACACGTAGCATAACTGATTATATGTCCCCCGGTTTCACACAGGCTGCATTTTAGGACAAATCTGTTTGGTCCCGGCGAAATCCCCATAGTGTATTAAAAACCTTGGTTATACGAGGCAGTTTTATGCCGACCCCGCATCTTTCTAGGACTCGAACATTCCGTCCAAAAGAAAACGAAAGACATCTACTTTTACCCAAATCAAACGTTGTCTAAACGAGTGAAAAATATGAACTTGCACTTTCCTCGGTTTAAGATTAGAAAAGTAAGAGAGAAAGGATGTCTTCTTACAACGGGAAAGTCTTCTGGAAGTTCATGCTCTTCTTACATACACCTCAATTTTGTGCCCACGTATCCGATGTTACCTAGTCAAGCTCTATCCAAGCAGAGTAGCTTCAGCTGGCCGAAAAGCCGATATTTTTCACGTTTTCGGTCCGTAGAAACTTTTCCTGGTCCACATACAGCTAATCTGCTGCCTTCGTCGCACTTGCAGTCACAGGCTTGAACACGTTTAATGGGGCGACACAGCAGTGACGTGACGTCAACGTTCATAATAACAGCGGGACATCACTAGCTGCACTTCACAAGCCAACAAATTACAATGCACACAGCTCAGCCACGCACGAAGGCATTCTACGGAACACGAAAACTCGTGATCCGCTGCCTTTATGTGAGTGATGACACCGACTCTTCCGTTGGGTTTAGTGCTATATTTTTTTAAGTTGAGATTTGCTCACACTTCCTCCAACTCAGTAATTCTGCTTCAACTGCCACTGGCAAGAATACTTTACCTTTCTTGCTGAGGCACAAGATTCTGCAAAGGGCTTATTCAAGCAGTCTGTGCCCGTTTTCTCGGCAAGGCTGAGTGTCGCTGCCTATAACTTTAGTTTTTCGATTATACGCTGGTTTTGCGTGGTACCCTAAAAGTTTTGCGTGGTACCGGGTTTACACTGTACATACATACATACAGTAGACGTGAAATGGAACCTGAAGGGACTGGGAAAATGGGTTTTATTTAACAGGAGTTCCGTTTACTGAGAGATGAGCAAGCGTGCAGTATGCAGGGATGGACTAATTTAATTACATAAGAGGCAATTGTTCCATTTAAGCAGCATTTCCGTTCAGCAGACTTGTATTTACTGAGTGCCCACAGTGTGTGCCTGTATAATATTTATGTATATTTTAAATAAGCCAAAGCATGTGTAAAAGTCATTTTTTTATTCTAAGGAAGCGAAACCTTAAATAGTAACAGGATTTGACTTTCTGGAGAATGCGAGTGATAACCAGGCAGATACATTATATGTTAAAATTTACTATACTTTGCAAATAAAAGCCAGTATAAGAAGCTTTTAAACCTTAATGAGTTCATGTGAGAGTAGTATGTTCATTTACCATTAAAGCGACGCTTGACGGTAGTACAGATCTCGCCCGAATGTTTTCATGGCCGTGTGTACCCTTCCACTGTAGTGAAACCACTTTTACAAGGGCTACATGTAGACTTGTATGCATTTATTTGTTCATTTCAAATACTTTGAAATTTCCAGTTAATATAAAATCTAATCAAATCATTTAAATATTTGCAACAACCTAGTATTTATCCATGTTTAATCCTAGGTGTTTTAGGCAGCCAGAGGTCTGATCAGTGGCACAAGAAGCGTAAACGTCGCACTTTCGCAGCACCATGCTGCCAAAAGAAGATTTGGTCCAAATAAAATGTACTACACGAAGGAGAAAAAAAGTTGGAAAAAACATTCTAGGATGTCGAGCTCTTTATGCAATTAAACTTAAGTGTACAAAATGCACGACAGAAAAACAGAAGAGTGCCTTCCACAGGTTGCGTGTAAAGAAAACTAAAAAATGTACTCACTTTGAGTGCTTGAACTTCTCGTGCACCGCCTTTTGTTCACGGTTAGATGCATTGCAGAATGTGCTGTACAGAGAATGGATGCACTCCCGGAAAGCATGCACTTCGTAGCCTGAGAAGTCGACGAGGTCTTGGCCCTGCACAGCATCGCAATCGCAGCTCTTTACCGCGTGTCGATAAAACTTAAAACAAAAGACTGCAATCGGCCTGCAATGCTGTTTCTGCAAGAGAAAGCTAGATGGCCTGGCAGCAGCAGTTAGTGCTTGACCACAGCTCACTAAATTCGCTGCTGCTATCAATAATAATAATAATCTGGGGTTTTAAGGCCCAAAACCATGACATGATTACGAAGGACGCCGTTACGGAGGGCTCCGGGAATTTCAACCATCTGGAGTTCGTTAACGTCTACTCACGTTGCACAGTACACAACCACCATGGCCGACGCTAACACTGAATATGAAGATCTTTTAAACAAAATTGCTGTAGAAATTGAACTACTGCCTCCGATACAATTGGCTTCGTACTTCAATTTCAGCAACCTTGTTTCTCTCTTGGCAAACAACTTATTTTCCTGGTCCTTCCAGGTTCTTCTTAAGGAAAAAATACTGTAAATGGGAGAAAAAAAAATTCGCCTACCAATTTAGCCACTGTGTGGCATAGCAGTTCAACTCAACACAATTACATCAAGGATAGAAAATTGCCAAATTTAATACCCTGATATAAGGCAAAACCACAGTGAAGAGAAAACCGAGCACTTTTAGCACAGAATGGAGGGTTGCAATACAGTAGAATCTCGACGATACAAATTCTAAGGTTGCTTCAGATGGACTACATTATATAAAATATGCGGTGATTTGGTGCTATACCAACGGTTTCCCCAGCCGCCGTGGACGATTTGAACCCGCGATTGACCGCTGCACGTGAACGGCGTAACGCTGCTTGACCGTGGGAGGAAGGCCTGTTCACACTTGGCCACGAAGGAAGTGAACGCGGCAAAACTCTCGGAAATTTCCCTCGCTTCGCTGCCTAAGTGGTCGGAAAACCGCGCCGCGAGGCCGACGCGGAAAACTTAGTCCTAGACCAATTTTTCTGCCACGCAGAAATAGCAGCTCACCTTTTTGCTTCAAGGCTTTGGCTACACCACAGAAGACTACACCAGCTACACTAGCTTTAAAACACGTAATATAAACAATGAGCCGCAAAATCAGGATGGCGACGAAGGCATCTGCGGTGGCTTGAGTTGGCACAATCTCGAACTACCCGCCCAGCATGACAAAGCTTACGACTGACAATGACGCGTTCATCGAGAGCCTGGTTTCGATTACAGTCGCTGCCGACACCGAAAGTAGAAGGTGCAGCAGCTGCGAGACTGCATGCCTTAATGTGCCTCACTTTGGCACTGCCGCTTGAATGCGTTGTCGCCGCTGCTAGTGTGTTGCGTTGCTTGTGTTGTTTCTACTGGGGTATCTCCCAAAACAACGTTTGTACAGACGTAAACTTGCATGCACAACTAGAACCCTGTACGAATTTTAAAGGAACACTGACATCAAATTTACTAATGCCAAGATTTTTGCGTCAGCAAGTAGCTATAGACCCTGTAGCAGCGATTTGCGACCCATAATGCAACTAAGGGATGAATAACTATCACTTTTATTGATTTATATTACTGGGATCTAGCACTATTGAAAAACAGCTGGCAATCTCGCGATTTTTAGCACTGAGAGAACCAGCATTGGCGCTACCTCGCGATCACCTCCAGATCACGCCACAGCTGACCACTTCTCCACAGAAGAGCGACGTCAAGCTTAGCTGCTCCGCAAACATCTCGTCTGCTAGGCGGACACATTCAGTCATGCCTTGTCACCTGCATTGCTGTTGTCGCCGTACAAAGTGTCGACTCTGGTTCAATACAATAGTCTAGAGCTTGGAATCCCCGCGATTCGTGATGTCGCAAATTATTTTTGCTTCGATTGACCTTTCGCGGAACAGTGATTTCGAAATGGATGCCGTTCTAAGCAGCACTGCAGAGGTGCCCGAGGATGCAGGTTTCAGCCATGTTCGCTCGTGTCTCAACCAGCTAAATTAATGTGTTTTGGCATGCAAAGCATTCAGGTATATGCAGAGGGGTCAATGCAATATAGCTATCGCGAATGAGCATAAGCGGAGAAATAGAATACGTTTCCTGTTTGTCAGGTTCTTTATTGCGCCTTCAGATGGCCCGACCTATCCAACCTCTCACGGTTGACACGGTATTACCACTTTTACATGGACGCAAAGTCTACAGATTAACCAAAATTCAACGAAACCTGCATATTACTTGCTAGCGATGATATCCGACTACACGCTCTTCCACTTTTGATAGCTTGTGGTCGTGTTGATGTGTAACACATACGTGATATGAAAAGACACCCTCATTGCGCTTTTTCCGGGCTTCGAACTAGAAGACTGCAACTCACGATTCCCCGACATGCTGACCGACAAGCACACGTTTAATCATGCTCTTTTTTTTCGCCATTCTTTTGAAGGTGGTTTTATCTTGATAATTTCACGAAATCATTCAAACCGGTGCGATGAAGATCAGATGCAACAAGCCACGACTGGGCTAGACTGCACTTGCGCGCGCTAGCCCGGCCGTGGACGAGCGAGTGCGTTTCTGCGCTTCGGCGGCACGATAAGAACACTCCTATTGTACACGTCATTGCTACTAGGGCATCGTCACTCAGGATGGTATTTGTGGAATGTATCACACCGAACACGTAGCACTAGTGTCGATGTCGCAGGGCAGTCTATTTTTCGTTTTTTCTCCTCAACTTTATGCGATGGATGCCGTTCAAATTTGGCCAAGAAGACCTATGCATACCAAGCGACCGAATGATGGGCACATCTCGATCTTGAAATTTGGTGTCAGTGCTCCTTTAATGCTCAGGAAATGAATTCTTAAGCGGCGAAGGCGGTGAGATGTATACGAGGGGCAAAACGAATGTGAACATTTTCGACTGGCACAAACGTGGTTATCCGACCGCTCTCGCATTTTCGCTCGAATGATCCCGTGAGAATCCTCCAATACTAACTGTTTTTCGTGGTCACATCACGGCGCGTTTTTCTAACGAACAATTTCTAACAAGTTTTGCCGCATTCCCTCCCTTTGACGCCAATTGTGAACGCTGTTAAGCACCTACAGCATGAGTGAGGAAACCGCAGCACTTTATTTAAAGGCAGTGAAAGCAGGAAAGTTCAAAAAAACATCACAGAATATTTTACAGCAAGTAGTAGTTGATCCCAATGAAGTTCCTGTTCATCTTCATGACCAACTTGTTTTTGGTTCATACCAATTCGGGATGATACAAATATTTTGCATGCCATTCGTATAATCAAAATTCCACTGTACTAAGCAATTTGAAAATGGCAGTTTAATACTCGGGAAGTTGTGCACCAAGTTGTGAAACGTACGCTGTCGTTGGCAAGAAGCTAACCTAACTTACCGTATTTACTCGATTCTACCGCGCCCTCGATTGTAACGCGCACCCGATTTCCACCGCGAAAAAAAAAAAAAGTAAGACATCGATTGCAACGCGCACCCATTTGTCTCGCTGGCCCGCACGATCACACCACTCGAAAAAACGACTCCTTTCGGGAGCGTCTTCCATTTAAATATGAGGTACGGGCGAAGCTTGTGCCCATCTGACGTGTAACAGAGCATTGCCGTCACTGTAGTTTTACCGTGGACCGATGTCCGCACGCGAACTTGCTTCGCCCCCTTCTTCTCGACGGTTGTGGTGCCAGGCATGTCGAAGAAAGAGGCGTCTGATCGGCATTCCCGATTCGCCCAAGCAGGTAGCCGTTGTTGCGCCGCAAGTTTAGGACGAACCTCTGAAAACTGTGAAGCTTTTCATCGTACTCCTCCGCAAAACTTTTCGCATATGCATGTTCCCCTTCGGAGGGAAAAGCCTTTCCTCTTCATAAAGTTAGTTAGCCAGCACCTGCTCGCTTTAAACTGGCTCCGCATTAGACCTTTTTCTAAAACTAATTGCATAGCCCGCACTTGTAGCAGTTCTGTCGTCACGGGCCGCTCGCTGCCCAAGCACATACTCGCCGAGCAGCTCTTTAATTTGCGGAAACCGACCCTGCTGTGGTCCACTGAAGCCTTTGCGTGAAGCTTTGCTGTCGACAATCTTCTGCTTTTGTTTCCGCCGATCCCGCACGCACGTTTCGGGAACTCCGAACGACCGCGATCCGAAACGACCGCATCGCGTGTGCGTTTTCGCACACGCGATGGCTTTTCTTTTAAAAGCGGCATCGTGGTGCACTAGTTTTTGGAGTCGGCCCTTCCACGCCGTCGATGCTAATGCACTACTAGATGACGAACTCCTCAGCACACGTACGAAGTGCCGCACATGGGAAACACATAGGCAGTAATGGCTAACGCGCCATGCCGACGCACGTAGGGGGCGGCCATTTTGGATTTGCCGATGGCAATAGATTGAACGTATTTTTTTTTTCGTACTCGATTCTAACGCGCATGCGATTTATGAACTCGCTTAACCGGAAAAAAGGTGCGCGTTAGATTCGAGTAATTACGGTAAGTGTACAGACACGAAACTTCGAGTGCAAGCAACTTGTGGGATAAATTTGTACGAACTAACATGCATTATCTACGACATATTAAGGAAAAATATAGCCTAGAACATACCTAAAATCAATTTTAAAGGGGTGCCGACACCTTTTTTTTTTTTTTTTGGAGGAGAGTTTACCATACAAATCTCCTGTATACAGAGACTGCTCTGAGCAAGTGTGAAGCTCAGAAAATGCTGACAAGGTATTTTAATATTAAAGTCAATTTGCTCGCGGTGCACCTCCCGACACCAACACTAACTTGACTTCAGGCTATCTATAATGACGTCAAGCACCTAAACACACATATGATAGATTACGTGCCGCCTTCTCGATCGTCTGCTCACGCGGTGCGGTCACTGCCATGTAGTTTACCTGTGAAGCGAGCTACTAGTGGAGTCGGGAATAATGTACGTGCACGCGAATACAACATACACGCTTACGAGAGGGCAAAGGTATTGTTTTAGAATTTGTTGTCATGTCGCCATATTTTGCCCTGCGAAGTCTTGTGCTAGTGAAACAGGGGACAATAGGTGGAAGTTTTGGTACTTGTCCTATCCGGCGCTGAAACAAGCATGGGTCGGCTTCATATGCCGCAGTTGAGGTGAAGGCTGGACACCAACCAAGTCGAGTTTACTACGGTCGCATACAAGTGCAACATGCCCGACTTTGATTGTTGACGAAGAACCTGCGCCTTAAAGCGATACCATGCCAACGTTGTGCCCCCCTGCTGTGACAGATGCCACACGTGCGGCGTGCAGCAGGTGAAGCAGACGATCGAAGAAACGACGCATAGATTAGGATGCGTCAAGACAACTTGCGTGTACACATACTACTGCCTCGTGGCACTGTTCGCACCATGTTGCGACGTCAAGGTGCAGTAGACACCGAAACTAGCTCTTAAAAGGATGCTGAAATTAGGTTTTCAGGTTGCTCTCACGCTTACCTGTACATTACCTACGCTCTCGAAGGCTTGGCCTATTATTTGTTGCAAAAAAAAAAAAAAGACAAGTGAAAAATTCTGTGTCAGTACTCCAAGATGCGTGTTGTGCTTTGGGTTTCGTGTCAAAAACCAACTGCTGCCTGCATCACAATTTTGTGTTAACTACCACGCTCGTTGTGAACACAATTTCCTAGCAGACCTTTTACTCGGAGAGGCCGGGGGGGGGGGGGGGGTAAAATATTGTTTCGGACGAGATTAGAGCAGCTCCCAGGAAGCCTTCGTTCATGACAGTTGTCAACACAGTGCTGTTGTGCATGCGGTTTTGCGTACTAGTGTAGCCAACTGTGCTTACATGAATATTACTCTGGGTCACTCTGCTTCCTGAAACTGCAACTGGGAACTGGACATAATAAAACTATCTGAATAATCAACAGTCGTGTGCTCGAGCAAACTAACTTTCCAGCCGTGGCAAGTGTCTCGTTAGCTACTTATTTCAACAGGAAAAACAACACAGTAACATGAAACATACCCATGGATGCCTGTTGAGGGTGTGGTTGGCCAAGCAGAGCGCTGAACCAGCGATGATGCTGGGCAGGTACTGGAGGTAGGGCTCGTCATCCATGAGGGCAAGCTCACACAGGTACTGTAGACAAATATGCAAAAGAAGACAGCTCATGCTAAAGCCAATCAACTGTCCTATCAAGTTGGAGAGCTGGAGTAACGAGGCAGCGGGGAGGAAATGAACAGAGCTATGATGCATTCCAAGTGTTGAAAATTCTGGCAATTTCGAATGCCTCCTTGGTCAAAGAATGAACCGTACTACTACTATTACTACTACTGTTACGCGTGTACACTGGCCTGTCCAGCTTTCGCGCTAGAGGCTGTAGTGAAAGCCACAATGGTGAATTGTTGTTGAGCAAGTGCTGCGGAAAGCCCAACCTGCCAATGAGGTGACCTCGAAAGTTGAATTTGAGATTCAATAAGAGGGCGGGAGGGGGGATGCAAGAAGAAAACAGGTGCATGTGTTAATTCGCCGCATGTCTGGGTTACACTGATGCCATAGATGCACGATTTCGAATAAAGTTTGCAGACGTCAGCAATTATACTTACTGGCCCTCTTGATTACATGGCACATACATTTAGGCGCAACTGTCTCGGTCGGTTGCTCAACAGAAATCTTAATGCGCCTTTCCCCATGACACCAATGTACTGCTAAGAAAGACTCTAGCGTGCATTCCACATGCAATCAGGAAATTAGAAATGATGCTTTAAGTTTATTTTTCTTTACATGGTAGCACTAGCACTGTATGGCTATGCCTCTACAATGAGGAATGTTGGCAGTTATGAAAGCTATTGAGACGCAGTTGCAGCAATTGAGAAATGCAGGATTACATTAACACATCCTCCACAGCCCTAGACAAATATAAATACCTGGGCAAGATAGGTAACCGTGTCTGGACACTTGCTAACTTCTGTGAAACGTAGCAAGAAAGCGTACGATGTCGGAGAAGCCACGTCAAAGCAGAGAACCTTGAGCACCACTTGCTCCATCTTTAAGACCTGATGCTTGGTGTACGTGTCGTCAGTAATGTACACAAACTCCGTCACTTCTGGAGGGTAGATCTCTTCAAACTTCCTGCGAGTGAGAAAGAAAAGCCAAGGGGTACAAAAAAAAAATGAAACAGCCTTAAGAGTGTGTGTGTGTGTGTATAGATATATATATATACATATATATATATATATATACATATATATATATATATATATATATATATATATATATATATATATATATATATACAGGAAATTGGCGGTGCACAGCTCTAACAGTATCATTGCATCACCAGGCTTGTCCATAGTTTTCAACAGTGAACAGTTGAAGGAAATACAGCTACAGTATAAACTCTGAAACAGAAATTACTAGTAGTACTGTGTAGAGAATAGAAGTGCTGCCTAAATGGAAGAAACAATTGGTCGCTCCAGTATTTGATTCATTCACAAAAAAAAATTCATTCGTTGAAACTAAAATTCTGTCTGTTTTAAACGAACCCACACACCTAAACCACTAAGGGTGTTGCCCCAAAAGAGAGAAAACTCTCTGCGCATTATGAAGAGACCCACAAGATTGCTTCTGTACCTGAATTCAACTAGCACATGGGGTTGTTACCATATAACAAAGTCGAAATATAATTATACGTATACTGCGGTCATAAGTGAAAAAATTAATAAGCATAATGGTTTCTACAGTACAGCCAAAAGCACTGAACCGATCGATGGTATACGAAACTGTTCTTACGCGGCGATGAGAAGCGAGGCAGTGCCGACAAGTTGTAACCTTGTGCGCTGCACTGACATGCTTGACAGGAAGCGGTCGACGTAGGAGACTGCAAGAAACAGTGTCTCATTGTGGAGCTGGTATTCCTCTGCTACTTCGACGAGCCAGTCGACAAGTATAGTACGCATTGTAGAAGTTATGTCCGGCTGCTTCTTCATGTAGTTTGCTTTGCAGGCAAGCCTGACCTAAAGGAAGAGAATAAAGAAAATTCATTGATCACTTCTAATCACATTACAAGCTAACTAATAAGTGAATAACAATGGGCTAATCAGTAGTTGCAGCAAGGCAGCAAGAGTGCGAAGGTGGTTAATCACCTTGCTAAGGGTTTGTGGGAACCGTGGTTTAATGGAGGATCACTAATGCGAAAGTAACAGTTTCTTAAGTTACTTTTCGAAATGCCAACAAACATCCACTTGAGCCGGCTCAGCGAAACACTTATCAGCAATCAGGCAATTAGTCATAGGCCACTACAAGGATTTTTCTAAACATGACCAAGAACAGGCTATGGGCACCACAGCAAGCAAACTAGCATGTGTGAAGGCTACAAACAAGGACTAAGGCAGACAAAAACTTACCTCTAGCTCTTTCAAGTACGCGAATATGTCTTTCGCGTATTCAGGACTCGATTCTTGTTCCCGTACATCGCTGTATGTCATGGGCTCGAGTGTGTGAAGGGACGTGTCCAGGACCATGGGAGATTCACTAGGTGCTGGAAATTTAAGGGGAAAAAATAGGGGGAAAGTAGTAGGAGGCATAGGGATGCAAAGGTTGCAAGAATTGCCATATGTTCATCTAAGCATACCATATGTTCACCTAGCAGTGTTAAGACTTGTTTGGGCATGCTGGTTCATATTTGATGTGCAACAAAGGAGGGCTAATAAGTGGGTTTAAACACAAGACAGAAATTGTAGAAGCTTTACATATCCTGAAGTATTGTGATCAATGGGCATTCTATCACACTGAGAAAACGTTGCCTTCCTAGTAGGTCAGGAAAAAAAATGCTAAGGGGGGCTTCAAGAAGCCCCCCTTATTGAAGGATGTAACAAAAATGTGAAACGCCCCTTCACAGAAGTAGTTGGTTGCTCAGTGTGCTTTGATATGAGGGCTTCTACTATGTCTATTGTTTGACCGATATAGCACCACTTGAAGTGGATGTGTCCATGTTAGTGCCAGTGGCACATCATCCCAATGACTAATGCCGATTACCATAATTTAAGTGTGTTAGCTAAAGCTGTTAACATATACCTGGACGCAGCATATCATGAATTCCATGCAGAGATGGCATGAAGAAGCACATAATAAACACTGGTACTCTATATGCCCTCTATCAAAGCACAGTCAGTTGAGGAGAGACACTGCTAGCCGTGCATTCCCAGGTAGTAGAGTAACCTTGGCTGTGCTCATGTGTACACTACCACACCATTTAAACAACACTGGAGTCTGAAATTCCAAGCTTAAGCCTCAAGCCTGCGACAGCATCCGACATCCTACCGGCGCTTGTGTCGCCCCACCAAGGCACAACGTTCACCAGTCCACATTGTTGCCTTTCTGCAGCGTTTATTGCTACACTGATCAGTCTGTGCTATCGCACTATGAACAGTAGGCAGCAGAGAAACTCTTACTACATGTGCAAGCTGCGCAGCTCAAAGAGCAGTCACACTAACACAAAACGAAAAGCGAAGACTGCAACTGTCTAGGGAGACTCCTTGATGCTAACACAGCCAGCTTCCTCGCTGGCATCGAGACTAGCTGCAAGGTCATCATATTACTCCTAATCGTGGCTCATAAATCACTACACTGCCTCGCAAACCAAGAGCCCCATGCAAAAGACGATGTGCATTTGTGGAGCCTTTGCACGTGTGGTTCGGTAATGCAGTGGTTAAGCATTCTGCCCCTATCACTGTGGACTGAGATAGCTTTAGATGCGAAGCAGCTCTTGGGCGAGCCTGTGTAATGCTGTCTCTCCGTCCATACCGCTCCCTTCGCCGCGGGTGTTAGAGCAGTGCCAAGTAGCTCACGCCATCATAGCAGTGCACGGTGATATCTCTCTCCCTTGCCTGCTGCGCGCTCGCCTATGTCAGCTCTCTCCCTGCACGCTCTCCACCGCTCGAGCCCACTCCTCACATGAACATCTCGCACATGCCACTTCTCTCCATCTGTCAACAAGAAGCCACGAGGCGACGGGCGCACGCGCCTCAAGAATCTCGCGGCACCTATAATGCGGACAGCGACGGCGCTGACGGGTGGGACGCCGTTGCGGCGTGGTTCCTGCTAGTGTGCGCGTACCTTTCCCAGCTGTCACCAGCGTTACGAAGCTTAGCGAAGCTGATCGCGTTTGCGAAACACCGGCGAGGCGCAAGCCAGGGAAGCCGAACACAATCGTTGACAGTGGAAGACCAGCGACAACGACGAGGTGCGAGTCAAAAACACCTATTATGTTTGAGAATATAGATGGCGTGCGGGTAACACCAATGAGACGCGAGCCCAGGAGGCAGAGCGCAAGCGTTTTTAATGCGTCCCGCCTCCCGTGCCTTTGCGTTTCAAACGTTTACTGAAGTGAACACTACACCGAGTTTCAAACCGTTCTTCCAGCACTCTCGTCGGCGCCCGTTTCCACGCCATGCACACCGCTGCTGCTTCGCATCCCATCACAGTTCTCTTCGGGGAGATGGTCCATAGTTTCTTGTCATACATTAGTGTGCATTTCCCCATCACATCCGTGATGGAAGTATGCAAGTGAAGCCTTGGTGGACCCCAGCCTGAAACACTTTTGTGTTAAAAAAAATGAGTACCAGTCCTGCGTCTTCTTTAGCTTTTAGCTTCCTAGTTCGTATTTGTTCATATATCTAAGGTGCTCATTGCAACTCTAAGGCAGAGACCGTCTCGCTGTTCGCCCACAACTTACCTTCGTCTTCCGTGCGACAGTCTGGCGACATGGGCACCACCATGGAGTTTTCGGAGGCTGCTGGAATGACGAGGCTGATGGGTTCGCTCGCTGGAGGCACTTGAACTGCGAGTGTGGCGCAGGGCTGGCCTGTAGAATCGCAGGAACCATCCTCAAAGACTTCGAAGCGGCCAGTCTGCCGACTGTTCTCAACGGCGGCTGCTTCAAGACGCGCAGATCTTCTGAGGGCAATGCTTTTCTGCGGTGGTGTGCGTTGGTAAATTAGCAAACATTTGCAAGTTCAGCTAGGAACAGACACTGGCGTGGTCTCGAATGGCAAGTCCTAGAGTCCACTTGTTCTACAAGCCAAGCACGTAGCCGGAAACGTTTTCGGGGGAAAGGGGGGGGGGCACCCCTTTGAAACGGTCATTTTTTTTTGCTGCCTATGTCATAGCAGAAAAAAAAATTCTGAAGGGGGGGGGGGGGGTGCTATTTTTGGCTACGCCCCTGTTCGTAGTGCGCGAGGCCATGAAAATGTGGCAAAAACTTCACTAGGGTAGTTTTTTTTTTTTTTAGTTCAGTGCGGTAGAAACAACACTTTATACGACAAAAAATAATAGCTAAAAGCAAGAAAAAATATAGTAACAAAGGCGAAAACGTGTCGGGTGAAGGCGGCAACGAGGACAGGCTGAAATGCAGTTGGGCCAATAGAAATGAATCGTGCAAAGTCTGGAAGAAGCAATGATTCAATTACAACCACTGTGAAAAGGGTGCAACAGGAAACAAAATCGTTTTCGCGACGAATAACGAGCGAACACCGCCGACGGGAAGGAGAAGTAGGGTAACACTAGCACTATAAATGTAAGGAAAAATCAGTGGGAAAGCAATACCCTTACGTAAGCATTAGAATGTGATGTCCGGTGAGAAAAGAGTTTAAAAAGTAAGCTGAACGCTTGAATGTCCAGGCAAATGCAGCCACCCGCGGGAGCTAAATATCACGCTAGGCGGAAAAAAAGACAAAAAAGCAGCTCACATTTAGTTTTACCATAAGCGAAATTCCTAAGGGGCACGAGCTTTGTCACGACAAAGGTCTTTTCCGTCAACGCGTGTGCTACAACAATAAACAATGGTAGCATAACCCCTCCGCCACCGCACCGGCAAAGTCGGCCATACCTGGTTGCCGCACTCTCGCTTCGCCAACGGCTTTTTTTCAGCCACCCGGTTGATCTGGATACATCCTAGTGCCTGTCTTTTGGGAACGGCTGGCATGGAGGCTTTCCCTGCCTTCACTGTTATCTTGGGGTTCTGATTTAAAGGCCTAGAGTTCTCGTCAGCGTAGCCAACGGTCACGTTACGCCTCGCCATGTTTGAAGTGTCTCACGAGCGCTTCTCTTCGTTCACGAACGACGTCGGTGAGCTCGCCGCTTCACAGGCCTTGTTGTTTCATGTGGCGGGCTACTCGTTCGACGGTCGCTGGCTGCCGGAATCCCACGTTCGTCGGCCCCTAGAAACGACCGCTGTGTTCGAGTAGCAAGGCCACAGGCGACGAATGGTCCGTCCCTCAGCTGGGTGCGCGAACGTTAAATTCCCCGCGATACAGTTGGTCCACACGAATGAACCAATCGCGTTGGGCAGTTTTACTTAACGTGCGCAGTACGTCACCACTTTGCGCGTGCTTTTTTTTTTCTCGACTGCAGCGCCGTTTGCGGGTAGATAGGCAAGTTTAGTATCGCAAAAATATCGCGATCTTCAAAGAACGCCGGGACAAATAAATGAAACGCAGCGCAGTCGAAACGTTAAAACAAGGATATGTGCGTTCAGATTATGTGCGTTCAGCTGGACTGCAACAGGGAACTCTATCTGGGTCTCTAAGCTCTAGCCCATATCGACCACAGAGATATATGTGATCTGGCAGCATAGAGAAGCATCACAGAACACCTAAGCATTCAAGTTTCCGGGTGGTTTCAAATATTGCCGCCGTCTGAGACGTTTAGTCAGAGACTGTGACTTCAGGTTTAGCGAGAATTATGTTTTTTGTTGTATGCGGCATAGCATATCTGAAAAATAACACTGCTTTAAGATGGCTAAAGTGGTCGTAATGCATCTGTGAGATAGCAGATTGATTGGGCTTCTTGGTTACTAAATGTATTGATAGCAGCACAAACGTAAAGCGAGTGGAGGAAGAGCCACATGAGGACAAGCACGTCAACAAAAAAGATGTTAAAAAGTTTATGAAAAATCTAATCTGGACATTCGGAACATGTCCAAGCACAGGAACTATGCTATAAATGCTTTAATTCCTTTCGGGGTGGGAGGATTCCCACCTCTGTTCACAGTATGATCTGTGCATGTGCAGACAAAATATAAAATCTGGGGGAAGGGGATTGATCCTTTCTGGCTGCACCAGTTCTCAAGGTGTCTCAGTAAGTTTGCCTCGCTTTCTTCTTTTATTTTTTAGTGTTCACTGCAAATATGTTTCAATTAGGTCCTCCTGTTTAGAGTTCTGAGAAAGATGAGGGTGCTGTCAAGGTCTGGAGAGTGCAAGTATTAGCAATGGAAGGACATAGCACATTGATCTGCCATTGTTCCTTAGGCTGAACCTTTGAAAGGCTTCGTTCAAAAGTAAAGTGGTGCACGAAACTAGGAAAAGGATATATTGTGGGGCTTAGACGAGGAGTAACTAATGCCTAGGAGGACCATCATGGTTTGCTCAACAATTCCTTCACAGACCAGGCATTGGCTTTTTTTATGCAGTGTTTGGCTGCCACCATCGACTTCACGACATTTGAGGCATCCATGGTGAAATCCTTATTATGATGCCATGAAAGGGCTTGCATGCTAAGCCAACGAAAAACACCAATTTGGAGCTACCCATACTATGTTTCATACATCAGGTGCAACGATGTGGAAGCTATGCAATAGGTTCGGTCCGCAAAATGTGCACATTCGAGAGTCTCACGCTTGGATTTCTTGGTTGCAAGTGCTCGTGTCAACCATGCATGAGCCAACATGTGAGGCGTCGCGACAAGCCGCAAATGAAATGCCAAAAACAAAGAGATGCTAAGCGATCCAGAACAATGTGCTAACAAGTATAACAAGGTTTTTTTCAAAAGCATGAAGCACCTTCATTTATTACTCAGCCTAAAATAACGAAACCAATCTCATTGTGGCTGGTAATATCATTGAACTATTTCTTGGTGTGAACGCATCGAACTGCAAGAAGTCTCTCTTTCGGCTTGACAGTGTTGCATTTGTTGTATGAAACTGAGCATAGTTGGATAGATCAACAAGGGAAGAATAAGGGAAGTATCTTGACTGCAGGCAGTGGTGCAATGCTGGCATTAGTTCAAGATAAGTGACATCAGTCGAACTAGCATTGAGGTATTTCCTGGCATTGAGCAGGCGGTACATAGGAGAAAGCAATTGCAAACTACACCTCTGCATCAGCAAAGTTTGAGTTGCAGACCTTGCAAAGAATATGAAAGGATAAGGCTGGATTATTTTGAGCTATGGTGCTGGTGTAAAGTTCGATAATCGGATGGACTGGCAAGTGAAGGAAAATGTTGATCACGAGGGAGATCAATTCCGAATGTTCTTTTTGAAGCAATGGTCCCTAACAAAGCCCTCCTACATTGGTTACCGGCTCATTGTCACAAAATAATGCTAGCCAAAGTGAAGGGTAAGACAATACAAGGTTGCCTAGGCACAAAATAATTGACAGTATTTATCAGGATTGTGCTAAATAGGTCTCTCTCGTGTTCACATACACATGGCGTCACCAGGAGTCGCGACTCTTGCATTTATCAACAGGTATGTCTATATGTGCACTTAAGAAGTGTCAGTGCAGAAGCTTGGGGCCTTCTTTGCCCACACATGTTTATTCGTTTTTCATTCGTCAGTGAAAAACCTAGGGTGCAGAGCACAAAGGGGAGTAGAACCCATTTGGAAGAGAAACTGTGCGGGCATGTTTACTTTCGTATCTGCACTGGTAACACTATCAGTGCCACAGATAAAGCATGAGTAATAACAATAATTGCAGGAGTTTGACGTGCCAAGACTATTACATGATTATAAGGCATGCTATTGAGGGGGGATAAAAAAAATTTTAACTACCTAGAGTTCTTTAATGTGCACCTAAATATAAGAACACAGACCTCCATAAAAAATTGAGAGCCGCGAGATTAAGTGCGAGTGAACAAGTTAATAGGGCCACTACATGAAGATTTCATTAATTTTTTCACTTGAAGAATCTGTTAATTATTAGCAATTTATAAATGTTTTACACCCACATACTGTTTGTCTGCTATGTTTGACGAAGCATGAACTGTGTAAGTATGGTTTTGATGTTTTCGTCACAATTTGATAGCTGTTTTTATCTGTTACAGTACTGTGCACACTGAACTATGGTTAGACTTAACTTTTAATAAATGTAGTACCCACAACTTAGAATACAACAATGTGGATGTAGAAGTAGGAACAGTGAACTCGCACCGAATAGCACGGAACAACTGAGATCAAGGCACACGAATAATATTAAATTGATCCCTGTGCTAGTGAAAGAATAAAGCATGCACGAAAACTAGCTCGAAATTGGAAAAAAAAGAGAGAAAGATTACACAAACGTGCTTCAGTCCTGCTAAAAGTGATTGCTAATCTCACAGCAACCGCAATTTATAGAAATACGATTGCTTTTTAAAGTTTACAATCAGTACAACGAAGAAAGCAATCAGGCACGACGAGGGGATTCACGCGAACAACTTCACTTCATAATAAACTTCCAGTAGATCAGTGCCCCGAGGATACAAATTTCGACAACGATAATCAGGATAAGGATCATTTTGTTGGTCATGACACGCCTGTACATGGTGCGCAGTATTTTGCGGGCCGTGGTCAGGTTTTGATCGGTCTCTTCTAGCCGCTCTTTCGTGCGCACTAACGACTCCCTCTGAGTGCGAAGTTCCTCCGCCACGGCTGTCCCAATTTGGTCGGTTTCGGCAGCCACTTGGAATGTTCTTGCAAGACTGTCCGTCGTTCTGTCTAGCGTTTCGTTCATCTGCAAGAGTCTACTCCTCTGAGGATCGCCTGCACCGAAATCACCGAGAACACTGGACGGACTCAACAGGTCCTGTCTCGCAATGGTGATGTGCGTGACACCGCCAGCCAGCGATGTAGCGGTCTTGTTCACGTCGTCCAATTCCGCGCGGTACTTTCTCGTCTTGGAATTCATGTGCACGCGGTAAGGGTTTGGCGCCGCCCGGGCTTCCTGCTCTAGCTCTTGCAATACGCTGCTCGCTTGGTCCACTTTGCGCTGCACTTCGCGAAGCAGAGACTTCTTGTTTTCGCCGACGCCACTCCGTCCCTTGGCGTTTTCCAATTTGCGTCGTATGTCGTCCATAAGCGAAACGAAGTCCTCTTCGAGGTCCTCGAACTTTTCTGAAGACATCGTGGTCTTCGAATGCTTGAATCAGCCCGAACGCACGAAACTGGTACCCAAAATCACTGCCTACCATGCGATCAGATGACACAATCGAAGAAAAACACACCCAGCTGCACATCATGTGATTTAAAATCCAAAATTAAGTCACTCCCGGCCAAGCCAAGTTTATTATCCAAATACGAAACTATTGCTTTTTTATTTTTATTAGCCTATTATTCAAGTTACATTACATTTGCCTTATTCGTTTCAATAATTTTAATGATTTGTCCGGAATTTGTGATATGGCTATAGTTAGGCAGAAAAGAAAGTTTATTCAAAACAAAAACGTCATTACAGTCACGTGATCGAACGCAGATTTGCTGCTGCTGCCATCTGTCTCCAGCTGGTAAGGCTGTTGGTAGTTTCAAGCGAAAACATTAGCCCCAGGGGCCAGCAAAAACAGCAGAGTAGTGGCGATCATCGAACAAAGTCGTGCCGTAGTCAGCTGAACGCCTTGCAAAGCAGCCGCGGGACGGTCTGACATACGAGCGATGAGCCCCGTCTTGAAGGCGTTCTAGTTACGTGCTTTCATCGGTGCGCGCATAAGTGAACGTTTTCACGGTGGAGAAAAAATCGCATGCGCCGAGGAGAGTGACCGATGGCCGCGTCTCCGGAATCAAACATGGCAGATTTTGACGCGATCTACGAGGAAGATGACGACGAGGAGCGAGCGAACGAAGATTCGCTTGTCAGTCTCGTGCCAGAGCCCGTGGTCATCCGTGGTGCGGGCAACATGACAGTGTGAGTAGCAGCCGCGCGTGAATCTACGATGCCTTCGCTCACAAAGAGACCCCCCACGGGGAGCGCGTGCAGGGGATCCGTGACGATGCGTTTCACTTTTTTTGTTTAAACTCGATGCATTCGTCGTTTCGTAGCCGGAGCTATCTCAGGTTATAACTCAATGTAACAGCGCTCTACAAAACAATCGGGCTGAAAGGGAGAGAAGCGAGTTATTTACACAAGGAGCGGTGTGTGTCGTCTCTTCCCTTTTAAGTCCGGTTGTTTTGTTGCGCGTTTTCACACCGTAGTATCATCCGGTACCAACTCGCCCAAGTTGCCGTGTGATTGCAGTTTATCTCAGTTAAGGCGAAACCAAACGCACGCTATTCTAGGCAATGCGTAAGCTTTTGAAGAGAAAGCACAGAGTAGGAGCCTGCGCTCTGCATTGGGAATTTTTATTGTAAAAGTAGACACTGAATGCTTCTAAACCGACGCGTAGCGCCTAATTACAACTTGCGTACAGCGAAGGAATGATAGTTTGCTCTCTAGATTCGTTTGCATGCTGATTCACCTTCGCCGCAGTGAGCCCCACGTCGAGTACCCGTGCTCGAACTACGGAACTCGCGTATGTAAGCTGAATCCCGCGTATTATTGAGCTGTTATTCCGGCGAATCGGTTCGCAGCAACGCTTTCTCGCCGTGAGAACTGACGTCACCAACGGTATCCATTTACCCATTCACGTGTTGTTATTGATCAGCTGATTCAGCGGCTAGACAAGTCGTCTCTCTCGGAGCGCCCTTTGTTTTCCGCGAAGATGCACGAGCTCTAGCCCCCCCCCCCCCCCCCCTCTTCTTTTCTCCGGGCCAGTTCGTTTTTCACGAATGAGCATGCTTTATACGCTCTGTGCGAAGCAGTTGGAGCGTAATCTATTAGCGGGTACATAATGGCCTGCACATTACGACAGAGTTGCCCCCCCTCCCTTTTTTAATGCTGTTTTTCTAACGCCAGCTGCGCGCTCTGTTTGCGGACGTTGTGCAGATTTGGGCTCAGCAACAAGTTCGACACGGAGTTCCCGCCCACGCTATCAGCCAAGGTAAACAGTGGAAACGACTGCTCTCTTTCTTACCACTGTCCTTTCTTGGTGCTAGAATCAGTTATGATCACTATGTACTTAAGAATATGCGGAGGGGTTCGCTATTGTATGATACAGTATTATAAATTCAAAATGCGTCTGCATTTGATTGGCGGATGTGAATTACAGCATGAAACAACAAAGCATAACCCAGACGAAAAAGTTTTCACTTACAGATGTATTATTGAACTGTAAATCTCTCCAGCGGGAAACAGGCTTACGGTTCAATAATTCAGCTCCAAGTGAATTAATATACAGCTGGAACATAGACATATTGTATAGAAGGATATTCCTAGACCTTGTGCTGAATTTAGTGAAAGCCTCATGTCAGCAATGAATGACCAGAGTCAAAAACTGCTACAAAGACTGTTTTAGACTTTAGCAAGTGCACTGGGCTAGATACTAGACTAGGGTGCTATGCTAAGTGGCTACTGTACATACTTGTCCCCATCATCATCCTTCTTCCTTCCTCCTTCCTTTATTCCTTGCATAGAGTAGCAGGCTAGAGCGAACTAGCTCAGGCCGACCTCTCTGCCTTCTAATAAATTCTCACTCACCTAGTGCTGTATAGCTGAATTATCAAACCAGTGTAATCTTTCCCGCTGTAAACGTTCAGTAATCCAGCAGGAAATGGAACTTTCATCTGGACACCAGAAAATGTGACTAGTGTTGGCTCACTCTCTTATTTGAATGAAAAAGTGGTGCCATCGTGTAACCGATAAAGTGATGTAGGCACATACTTGTATGTACAGGTGCCTCGAAAGTAAAACGAACCACGCAAGCTGCGGCTAAACTGCGCACAGGTGAAGAATGCTAGCGCGCTCCATCGCCAAAGTGGTTCATTATTTTAACGCGATAGCGGTAGAGAACTCGTGTCGCAGACATTGTGCTGTCGGCGTCGGCACCATTGGTTGTGAGCGAAAAAATTGAGTAAGAAGCAATTAAATAAAAAATAAAATTTTTGGTCTCATTCAGGATCGAACCCCCGCCGTTTGCATGGTAAGCAAATGTCCTACCACAGAGCCACGATATTACTTGCAGCTGCTTCAGGAAAAAACACTACATAAATGAGTTTCCTTTAAAGCCAACTCCGGCGATTGTTTGACCATGTCAGAATAATGGTGCTTTTATGTTCCTTAGACACTCTTCTCACGTGCCCGATACCTGAAATGCTAAAAAAATTCCAAAATATTTTTTAATTACCAAAAAACCGCAATACCGAAACCCAACCGAGTGCGCGTCTGTGTGATGTAAAGATTTGCCTGACGCTGCCGGAACTTGCCTGGTTGCACACAATGCCCGCCAGATGGCACTACCTGTCGACGCCGTCTGTGGCGACCAGCTAAAACGCTTACGCTGCTATGGTGAATATAGGGCGCATCATGTGTGGCTCACAACGCAACAGCACTTGGCACCTATCGCACGCCCACCAACACCGAAAAGGAATCGCACGCTCAACCAAGGAAGCGCCGGCCGAACCCACACAATCCATAGCAGACAAGCAGACGCTGCAGTGGCACATCAGTTCGTCACTTCCGCCAGGCAAAACTCAACGTCACACATACAATGTTGCTATTAATTCTGGAAAGCAAGGTGAGCTTTTCGAGGCAAGCTATAAAATTAATTTGAAATGAATCTGCGAAACTTCCAAGTCGGCAATTCGGCATGAATGGCGCAAACGTGCAAATGAACGTACCCAGAGAATTTCATTGAGATCCACTGACCTCGAAAAATCACAGGAGTTGGCCTTCAACGCATTTCGTTTAACAGGTGTCACGACGAAAACGAGCCCATTCGGCAATCTGTAGGTGCATTTGGGAGGCCATCAAACTATGTCGAAAAAGGCTGGAATAGTGCAGCCATCGCCGCTAAAAAACACAGGAACTTTCAAACAGCTCTAAAAATGGACAACTATGTCCATCTAGGGGAAAACATATCATGCCTTTCCAAAGGTGTAGTGGAGACGTTGATCAAGCAAATGCTATATAATGTGCTGCCATCTGTGAGGCATTATGCTGAGGGAAGTGGCCATACTGCACAGTCTCTGCATTACTATAAATATGTCATGCGTGCATGCATGTGTTTGTGTGTGTAACAAAACACATTAATACGTGTGCACTTAGCGGTTGAAGGGCGCACTAGGGGCCAGATTATGCTAACGCGTTCAACTCTTAAAGGCGAAGCTTAAGGGTCCCCCAATTTTTTTTATGTGGAAATGGTGGTGCTAACTTCTGGCACGTTTCCGTATGAAAATAAAGAACCACTTCCCTGAAGGAACACACTGCACTTTTGCGTAGCTTGTCCACAGCTTGTGTGTTGCATTTTACTTTTGAAGCTCCTGCACATGCACATAAAGTTCTTTCCTTTCAAACAAGATGTGTAGCTGCCCATTTTTTTTAGCATAAACGCTTGACCATCGGCCGCTCACTGGATAAGTGGCGTTTAAGAGAGTACAGCGACAAATGCATGCCTGCAATAAAAAGTCCTATGCAGCTGACTTCAGCTAGGCTGTTCTGAGAAATGGACTCCAGGACACCAGGAACAGTTGCTTACAGACTTGACAGTCGATGCTTGCATGTTTTGATTAAAAACAAAATGGGAGGTTGTGCCTGCGTCATTGTGTAGACCAGTGATTAAATGCAGTGGCATAACACGCTAATTAAAAGAAAAAGAGAGTTCTGAGAGTAAGTCTGCTTGTGCTTTCATTTAACATGTGTGAAGGAGGATAATTTTGAGACCACGTTTCATTGTTTTACACAACTTTAAGTAGAAGCAGCAGATTATGAAGTCAACGAAACTAAAGGGCACATTAAATGCTCTTTTTTATGTGCATTACAGTAATTGTGGTCAAGATGTGAGCAATGTAGGGTGTATGGAGAGACAACTTGCTACCGACAAGGACCAAGCCTGCAACTTTAGGATTATGCACCCGATGCTTTTGCCAATTAAGTTACAGCGGCAGTTATTTCGTCATCCACTTTATGGTGTGCTTATGTGAAAGCAAACCCTAGACAGCGCTGCTCGCAGCCGTGATGGTGAATGTGGTGCACTGTTTTTGTGCCAGCTGCCGTTATGTAGCATTTGATCTTTTTTAACCCATTGGCTTCCACACGCTCTCTGCGGCCATTCCTGCCTGGTATTTTATCCGAAAGTTTTCACGCCCTGGGGGGAGGGGGGGCATGGATAGGTGCACATAAAACGGAATAAAATCCGTAACCAACACATTGAACAACATCTGTTTTACTCGCTTAACAATGCTTGACTGCATCAGGTGCTTCAGTATGATTTTTGTGGATAAAAAAATTTAAAGTACATGGGCATGTGAAGAGCAACTTAACATTTTTCACGCTCCCATCGGCTCTGAGACTTTCTGCCCAGTGCCTTACAAACTAAGCAAAGTCTTGATGGATTCTGCTTGACTTTGTTCGCCAGGATGTGGCGAGGGAAGTGAGCCCATTTGGCAGCTTGTAGGCGCATTGGTGTGGCCACGACAGGTGGGTTGCTTCCGTATTTATCACGCTACGCTATGTTTCGAAAAAGCCAGGATGGTGCACCATTCGCCTGTTAAAGAAAAAAAAAACGCAAACTTACAAACAGCTAAAAAACGTGGACAGCTATTTCCATCTAGCGGATAATATACCAAGCGTAAAGCAAACACAAAACACGGTGCTGCGATCTATGAAACATATCAAAAATAAACATTTGCTAGGTGGCTGGCGATTTTCCGGTCAAAGCACTTTTGGCCTCGCCAATCCATCCGGCATATCGCCGGCTGCAGAAGCCAATGGGTTAAGAAGCGCACAGCTGGTCAACTTCATTCGGCTGCGTTATGTACTGGTTTTTCATTAACTATATAACATGTAATTATAACTTTTCACATCCTGTATGAAGCTTGACAGCTTGCCTTTACTATTTAGAGAGTTTGTGTAGGCCTGGTTCCAGCTCATCAGCATTCCAGAATTGAACACATTAGGTGCTAAAAGCAGCATTTGTGGCAAGTGTAAACTTGCATTCAATTCAGCTGCACGTCTCAACTTTGCATAGCTTTTTGTGGTAAGAAGTGCCTGGGAAAGAGCCGCTTAACTTTAATTACTTGAACGAATAAACTGAGCACTTTCGTGCATCAGTGCACACTGTTGTCCTCTGGAGAGTTTCTGCAGATTCAGGTATGCCCTAGACAGCGTCAGTTGCACTATGTTAATCTGTTTCCACCCAGTACAGTCTATCTTTGTAAGTAATCATAAACATTCAGCATGTCAAACCTGCTTAATTATTTTTTACTGCTTTGACGTTTCATTTTTTGCATGTTTTTTCACATGTGAACAGGTGGCACCTGAAGAGTTCAAGGCAACCATTATGCGCATAAACAGTGTGCTGCGCAAAACATTGCCAGTGAACGTGAAGTGGCTCTTTTGTGGGTGCCTTTGTTGCTGCTGCACTCTCGGCTGTTCCCTCTGGCCCGTCGTCTGCCTCAGCAAAAGGGTGAGCTTGTGGCCTTGCATCACAGCTGTGTCACAGTCACGTTGATCAGACAACTTCCCAAGTCTAGTTTCTTTGACACAAAGCCTGACTTAACCGTTGCCTCGTGATCTGTGAAAACACCATTGCACGTCACTTGTGTTTGCTTTAACTTGAAATATGCATATTCAGGGCACTATTTTAGCAATATCATGCTAGTACACTGCCTGAAGGGAGTCCGCCTCGGTGGGTCAGTGGCTGGGATGCTCGGCTACTGACCCTAAGGTCACGGGTTCGATCCCGGCTGTGGCAGTCGTATTTTATGGAGGTGAAATGGTAGAGACCCTTGTACTGTGCGATGTCAGCGCATGTGAAAGAACACCAAATGGTCAAAATCTTCTGAGCCTTTCTCTACGGCGTCTCTCATAATCATATCGTGATTTTCGGGCTTAAAAACCCACATATTATAATTATTGCTTGGAGACGATTCCAAGCAAGCCGGTACAAGAAGGTATTTTTAATAACTCTGACTGCTATGTGCAGTGTTACTGACATGAAAGTCATTCTAGAGCACCCATTGCTGGTTATTTGCAGGGATTTGTCGAGATTGCGTTTATTTCACGAAACATATCACCGTAATCACTATCCCAGAGCTCTCTAGATGAGACCACCTCCTCACATTTTGCATTGAGTGGGGGAGCTGCTCTTGATGTATCAACCTAGTGGATGTATCCACTCAGCGGAATGCATTCAGTTACCCGAAAAAGCAGTGATCGGCAACGTTGTGGCACTCTTGACGATGTCGGCACACCGAACCCACCAGCACATTCCTAGTGTAAAAGAAAAAAAATGGAAGTGGACAAAATCTACAAGCTTCACAAGTCTGAACTTGTGTATCAACATGTTCAGATGTTTGAGATCAATGCAAGGAATGTGTATCGACCTCACTAATTAGCACTCACTAATTATCAAGTCAAGAACACCTCCATGTAACATAGTAAGGGTTGTTCCTCCCAGCATGTTATGGTCAACTCCAAGCAACCCTTGTGGATTCATTGATGAATATGTTGACAATAACAGAAAAAGGAAGTGATATCCTGAGATGCACGCAGATATCAGATTTTGCAAAGGGCTTTTATTGGAGCACGTCTAAGACACTGATCTGAGGTCATTAGTTTGAAGGTTAACCGCTCTGTTTTGTTTACATGGGCTGGTTGCTTGGTTCCTGGTGGGGTGGCTCAAGCCACAATAAGGCCATAAATTAGGTGGTAGTAGGAAAGGGGAAGAAAGCAAACTAAAAAGAAATTTCATTAACTGGAAATGTTAGAGGGGTGATTTTTTTTTCTTAGTGAAATGGTGACAAAAAAAGTTTTTAGTTATGATCGGATGAATACTGTGCGACTTAGATGAGAGGAGAAGACACAGGTAAATAGAGACGACCTTTTTGTCTGTGTCTTTGTCGAAGTTGCATTGCATTTGTCCAAGTATTTGTTAATTCACTCAATCAAGTCGAGTCATTCTTGTTATAAATTTTAAGGGTCACATTAAAACAGGCACTATCAGATCCTTAGTTGCTGTAGCTGGCATGTTCATTGTCGTACCCAGTGAATGGCTTGCAGTCGCTGGGCTGCCTCTCTAGAGGAAAAATTGTGGTACCACACCTGAAACGTGACCTAAAACGTACTTTCTTGTCCCACTCTATACAAATAGCTAAACCTATGCACACACACAAAAAAAGAGATATGCAAAAGTATATGCACATTGAAGCAAAGCACAGTGTCTTGTGTTATTTTCATGTATAAAAACAAATAAAAAAGATAAAAGGAAATCTTACAAGTTTGACGCCATGTGCATTGATTATGCAAGACTGTATCTAACTTACTTCACCACTCTTTTCACTGCAACAGACACGACACTCAATAGAGAAGGTCTTGGATTGGGAGAATAGCCATCTTTATCACAAGGTGAGATCACAAGCCGCTCTTATTTGCAAGAGCATTAAATCTTTATATTAGTGTGTGTGTGTGTTGCAACATCTATGTATTGAACTGAAATTTTGTAAGAATGGAAGAAAAACAGGTAACGTTATTAAACCGGTAGTACTGCTGGTACTAAAGAAGGACTTATTTCTAAATATCCTTGTGAAATGTAGCACAGTGAGTATGCAAGTTCAATACGGGCTCGTTTGTGTTTTTTGGCACTGTACCTTGCACTCCTAAGGAGAAGAAACTATCATAAATGGGTCTTTTCCTTTATGCCAGTTTTTTATTTGTGCAACAGTGGCTTGTTCAGGGTGGGTTGATTGGTTCATGGATAACATTGCTCTATGCTTTTCAGACACTGTGACTACAATTTTGCTTTATCACTCTGTATATCACACAATAATTGCAATCATAAAAAAATAAACTATTAAAATGTTAAAAAATATTCACTTTTACTTGTATCGAGCAATTATCTAATCATTTTAAGAGTACTATTTTTCTTGTCGGTTTCTTATTCAGTGGCTTAGTTGTTAGTATGCCAATCAGTTAAATCAGGTTTCATGGTGCAAAGAGAACTCTGGCTGTGTTTTTTCAGCTGTAAGGTGTAAAATCAATAAAAATCCACAAAAAAAGCAGCCTTAAATGTATTTCCTCAACAGGGAAATTGTTTCACTATTTAGCTCCTTAAAGAGGCACTAAAGGCAAATAATAAGTCGACATTGATTGTTAAAATAGCAGTCCAGAAACCTCGTAGTAATATTTTGCGCCAAGGAAGTGCTTATCTAGTGGTTCACATCGCGTTAGAGCACTTCTAATTATTCGCTTGAAAGTGGTCTTTTTGACATCACTGTTGCCGTGCCCAACATTGCCCACCCTTACTGTGCGGCCTTTGACACTAGTATCAGCAGAATGAAAGTAACGGAAGTCAAAAAAGCAGCAATGGCTATTTAACAATTTTCTGCTTGGTTCGTTTAAGTGGGCACTACTAGATGGCACCACATATCCAGCCTAACCTAAGCAGGCGAAAACGAAACTTCTCAATCACTCGCGCCATTCTTTTCAGTAACGCCAGGTGGTTCTGTTGTCTATAAATCAAACATAAGCAGACAAGCACTATTTTATTAGGTCTCTTGATGCACGGAAGGTTCTTTTTTATTGCAGCTAGTTTGATTACTAGTGATTAATTGTAGTCGGATGCTCTCACGTCATTGGGATCATGTCCGAAATGTCCCACTCGTGGCATACATAGCTTGATACATTCAGCTTAGTTTCTCACTAAGTGGAGCACTGCTGTCGATAATATTGCCGTTTTAGATGTCATACATTAAGCTTTCAATCTGACATGAATTGTTATTTGTCTTTAGTGTCCCTCTAAGAAAGGTGGTTTTACTTCATGTCAACTTCAATATTTGTAGTGTAAGCATCACTTGAGCACCTGGTAGCCATGTCCACGAAAGTTTCGACAGCTGTACAAGTATGTGGAATATATTTATCAGATAGGGTGGATGCTAGGCAGTGTTCCGATGTTTTGTGGCCGTTTTCAAGAGCTATGCTGTTAAATGGTATATAAAAAAAGAAAAGATGTTCATGCAATGTTCTTGGCAGCTTGGACTGCACTGGAAGCTTGGAAAACAAAGGTGTGACTCCAACAGCATGATGGAATATGTGAGTAATATTTCTCACCATGAATATATGTATGAATGAAATTATTGTGTTGTGTGTATAGAGAGATGTCTTATACCACCAGTCTATATTATGCTGCTCATTTTGTTAGACTTATGGTCAGTTGACTTATCGAGCTATAGGCGCTGCTTCAATGGGAGCAGTTTGGACAACAGGATTTCACACTCATTTAGTGCACAAGTTGTGTTTAGGAGGCTTCTCTCTATGTTACTTTCTTTTCGGTAAGCGCTGAGACGCCTGGCACAGATGATAGCAGTGGGTGTTGTAATAGTAAAATCACTGCAGCAATGGGACTTAGAACATGTTCCAATCTTCTGACCAAACAATTTTTCATTCGCGACATGTGGCCTGCTTCTGTTAGCTACAAGATGCAGTCATGCTAAAAAAAATTTGAGATTGTTTTCGATTTGCAGATTTTCGAATATTTCAAGAATTTGAATTACTTTTCTGGCTGCTCACTTGCTGTATAAGAAGTTAAAGCAATTAAATTGTACATGTTGGAACTTCTTATAACTTTGGGTTCAGCAATAAAGAATTTTGTATAATATAGGTAATTGCTTTCTGCGCGGTATAGTCTAAAGTAGCCTCCCGGGGCACAATGCAGCACTTGCCAAATTTGTCTGCTTCTCTGCTGCATTTATGTTGCAATGTCCGCATTTGCAGTCAAACAGACTCGCTGCATACTCGCATTCATCTATGCTTTCTTGTTGCAAAATAATCTGTTTGTAGCTTTTACACCCTTCCTTAAGCCCGTGCTCACATAGCTGGTGTCTGCTCGCTCTGGGAAATGCAAGAGATCAGTTTAGTGGCTATGGTGATGCCCAGTTGAGCTTAATGTTGTTGGTTCAGTCCAGGTTGTGACAGCCACAGTTCAGTGAGGGCATAATGCAAAAACACTCATGTGTTAAAAGTTAGCCGCATATCAGGGAACACCTCAAACATTTAGTGATGCTTATCATTTCTCTGTTACAGCATGTCTCTTAAACCAAGTTTAGCGCATGAAACTACAACACCTTTTTGAAGAGGCACTTATGTGAAACAATCAGTCCACTCGGATTGATGAAAAACACTCCGAGAACTGTAATTGCATTACTGTCACCATGGGAGCTTTATTAAAACTAGAAACTCAAGGTCCAAGTTTAATTTTAGAGTTTAGTGCCGAAATTTCTGCGCATGACGTCACAGATTTCAAAGTGTACTCTTTGTACTTTGGCGACATTGTATCAACGAAATTTCTTGAAACTTGGTATTTCAAGTATGTCAAGTGAGCAGTAAATTGATGCCTCCCCCCCTCTCCCCCAGAGGACCACGTGTTTCATTTTTATTGATTGGAAAATACGTAGTACCTCATAGACGCCATCATAATCTGTGACGTCATGGTGTTTGGTGTGGGAAGTTGAAAATTGTGTCGCCAGCTGCGTTTTATTTTTTCGTGTATTCTCTCTTACCAAACATGTGATCCTTGCAAGCTTGGTGATATGCATTCAGGGAGGAGCAATTTACTATTACAAGAAAAATAATTTTTCTTTCCTCAGTGTCTCTTTAAACAGTCTGTCTCTCAAATACTTTATGGAAAAGTTCTGTTCTCATTTCCTAGGTGCTTCTTATCGAGTTCATCCCTAAGCTGGCCATTCATCGACCAGACTAAAAGCCGTCCAGTGTCACCACCATCGCATCCGGACCAAGGTTGGACAAAAGGCAGCATCACCAAGGGAGTGCACCCGCAGTGAATCTCAAAAATGCCGGACGCTGCAGTGATGGTGCGCCTGCGGGCTGAAGACCGACTTTGGCCTGCACGGCGAGATGGTGTTTTTCCTGGCTGCAGTTGTGAATATGTGCTTGGTCTTGGGCTAGCCGCCCGACAGTGACACGGGTGGTTGGTATTCTATCACTGCACAGCCGAAAATGTGTTTGAGGAAGCACACTGCTGGTGTTTCAGAGGCCCTCATTTGCATAGTCATACGTTTCTGCATTGTAAACGTGTTTCGCCCATTTATATGCATTGACAACAGTGGCAGTGCTGAAAGAGTGCCAACCTAGTTGGTTGGGCTGGGAACTGTGTGGAAAATCGCTGCCTGTCACCTGAACAAAACACTTATATAATGTGAATGTTGACAGCCAATGCTAAACCAGAATGCACATAGCGCAGATGAGCCATGTCAAGTGGGAGCTCTGCCTGCCAACGATTGTACTCTGGAAATGAAGAAATGAACTTGTTTTGCAACTGTTTGGTACAGACAGCAACTTCTGTAATCACCACAGCTCCAAAAATTGAGCGCAGGAAGAAAAAATAACATTACACTGGTGCCTTTTCAGCAAGGTGAACATAATGACCAACATCCTACTGCTTCACTGGTGCCCGTAGTGTGTTACCATTCACTGTAGTCGGCACTGTTACTTTGCAGCAAAGTGCATACCTTCACTGTAGCAGCTTGTAAGCTGTTTTTATGTCGCAAGCGTCAATGCGAGCCATTGGTGTTGCGAACGGGGGGCTGCGCGACAGTATCGTTGCTCACGCAAACATAGCACAAGCGTGTTATTTGCAGTCTGCTTTGGCTAACGTATTGTTATTGGTGGCAAGTTTTCTTGCTCTTTATAGGAGCAAATGCTCCTTTTTGCGAAAAGTTGCAGCGTTGCAAAACGAAAGCAATTTGTTTAGCTTTCGTGTAGACCGGTGTTGCTGGTGCGAATGACTTACGTGAGACGTATAAAAGTGCAATAGGTTGGTGCACAATTGTTGCACAAGTACCATGACAAGAGTCGGCTAGTTTGTTTGCAGGGATTGCATTTTTAGAATTTCAGGCTAGACTTTGGGACCCGGCTGTACACAGGTACAGGGATATGGGAGCATGTTTATCTTCTTGTAATGTCTTTACTGGTGGCTAATTTATTCGAACTTTCTTAACTTTGTAGGTAGCCGCATACATTAGAACCTGGTCGATCGTATTCCTGGTTCATGCAATTTCCCTGTTTTTACTCTCATATGCTGGAACAGTGAGAATGCATGCTTCAAACTGTCCTAGATACCAAAGTCATTGCCTCTATAAAATATTCCTCGTCTTTTTTTTTTTTTTTTTTTTGCAAAACCTGTCGATGCGGCATTTAGAATGGCAAATGCTGTTGAATAGTTTTACGAGGGCCTAACGAAGCTGTGGGGCAAAATTTTCTCAGGTATTGGTAGAATTCATTGCAACAATCATTGGACTTTACACCATCCTAAATTCAGTCAGCAGTGCAAGAAAGAAAAAAGAGAGAACAGTGTCTCTATGTCGCAAGATCTTTGCGCAGCTATATGCCAACTTATAACCATGCATTCATGCAAATCTTCTAGTTGTGGCGATACGTATTGCAGACAGTTCTACTCAAAGGAAAGGTTGGTCTATGTTCTGGTTGCTAGAGTAACATTAGAAGTGCATTTATTGCTCCGTAAATGTTATTCAAATATGCTATGCTGCCATTATAGCTGCATCGATTTCGAGATACCTCGTCACATTGGCAGGCAGTACGACTGCCTAATATCCAGAACAGTAAACTTCTGAAATATTGGAGTGCCGAATCGTATACTGGTTGTTTCCTTGGGATCTACACATCTCAGCAGTTGTGCATCACGAAAGGAAATGAACGACAACAACTATAGGCAGACATAGCTCATAGTTTATGAACTGTCAAAATACTGTGGGTGCCTGAAAAAAGAAAAAAAAAGAGTGAGCAAAGCTTTTATGTTTCTGTGTTCCTTATTGCTATATGTCTTATCACAGGAGTTGTAATAACATAATAAGGCATCATTTGCCAACACCCTACAGCACCAAAAAAGTCTGTTGGTATTTGTCTTTTTTTTTCATAATCAGTATACTAGTAATCGCAGTGCAACATCATTGCATTCAAAACCCAAGTGATGTACGACTGGTGGTCATAGTTATGTGCAATTCGAGCCTTAGTTTCATATTCTCGTTTACTAGAACTGATGCGAGAAGGTACAGGATTTAATATTTTTTAGTTGACATCATCAACAGCGCAGAAAGCTGTGCTAACAGCAGTTTAAAGAAAGAAATAATCGTAGGTACAAAGCCAAGCTCGTAATGTGCATTGCCTTGAGACAACATCGATGACATAGTATATTGCGATAACTCTCTCTTCAACTCTTGTATGATATTTGTATATAAATTACTCAACTGATCAATATGCCACATTAATGAAGTTACAAGGGTGTGACAGTGTTGGGGCACCAGGAGCCTTGTGATGGCTTGAAGTACTTGATGGCCGATGTACTTTACTACATCATGCAATTGACTTCGCGAAATTGCGTACCAAAACGCGCTATGGTATCGCTGTTCTCTGTTCTGCGTACAACGCCTCATCCTCAGAGTTTCTGCTCTCTATTTATTGTTGGCACAATTTACCGCGTGATCTGACAGAGCTGGCAGACCTATGCATATCAAATGATGTGTTGAGATGTTGTGTATGTTTACTCCTTTCTTTTTCGCTTTTGTGTGCTTGGAATAAAATCCCATGTAAAGCGAAGCGTGCGTTTGGTGTTCACGTACGTGTGGATTGCGTTTACCTGAAGCACAACAGCATTTTAGGTAGAAATGATTAGAGTTTTGAGGTGCTCGATAGTCTGACATGCAGTAAAATGCAAAGGAATATTACTGCTTTCAGGGGGGGGGCCATTATTTAAAAAAAGCTAGATTTGCTGTCTGCTTTCCCCTGCACTATAAGCTCACTGATGCTGGCATGTGTCGGGAACACACCAATGGATTGGTTTCGTAGAAAATCCGCATAATATAGCCTGGGATTTGAAAGAAAATTGGACATGCATGACACACTGTTCTTGCATCTTAATGCTTCCTCTACGTTATCTATTTTATGTATGGTGTGAAATTCTACCTAACAAATGTGTTGATCCTGCTAGAAATTAAAGTAAGCATTTTAGTCATAACACATAAAACATTCGATAAAATAGCCCCTACTAAATTTATAAGAGCTACCAGCTGCATCACACAAACTTTATTGCAATCCTTTCTAAAAGAGGAAGAAAAAATGTGCACTGAATGCTTAGTACATCGATGTTAGTAATACCTTAATTGAGCAATAAAGAGGGAAGAGAAAAAAAAACATGAGCAAGACATATCTCCTTCCCCCCGCATAATCAACGTAATTATTTTGTACACAACTGAATCTGCACATTGTATATCCACATAAATGTTATTAAAAAGGACGGTCACTTTTCTCAAGAGTTTGAAACTGGTGGTGCATGTAGAGACTGGAGTTACCTTGCTTTGAGCTTAACATATGGCACTTCTGGAACGTTTGTTGAACTGGAACCTTTGCTGACCTTTGGTAGCACCGGTACCTTGTGGTGCACATTTAGCTCTTGTGGAAAGTCTCAATTCGGCTGTGCTTTCCAGCTGGCATATTTATCAGCTCTATTGTTTGTTGGTGCATGCTTTTAGAAAAAATTGAAGGCAAAAGAAGTATGTTATCTTTAGTACCTTGATGTTGACCAGTTGTGCTCACACAACACGCACTCGGTGACAATGTATTTGTGAGAATATTCCAGGTCTTGTAGCACACTTCACAAGCATTCTTTGTCATAAAAGTCTTCAAACTGTTACAAGATGAGAGTAAAAAAAAAAAAGGCTTTCACTCATAAGCTTGTGCAAATATTAGAGCACTTTCAATCGAGTTTTAATTATTGGAAATTTCAAAGCTTTCGAGATGAACGAATAAGGGTATATTGACAAGCTTGTAATTTGCTTGTAAATGTAGTTTTACTGCAGTAGAGGCATGCTATGCCATGAATACACCTTTCCAGGAGGAATTTGAACTACCACGAAGCCCCAATTTGAGGTTAAGTGAACATACATATTGCCCTTACTTTGATTCGTCATGTTTAAAGTTTCAGATCGTCTTATACCGGCTTATATGCTCCGAGTATCAGAAATCTTAAAACTTAACATATTTTACGTAAACTGCATTCTACTGAAAGTCAAATTCTGCTACTATTCAGTTGCTTCCACTTCCTTAAAACCAAGAAGAACGACATTTGCACGTACGCCTTATTTCAATTTTTAAAAATGATAAACTTTCTTTATAGTATGTGATATGTGCCATTTGAGTTCAGCTTAAAATTATTAGACTAAATCACTATTGCCGCATGTTGTTAGGCACCTGCTGAAGTCCTGCGCCGCTTCCTGCTGCTATGAATTCTGCCACACCAACGGACAAGCCAAACGCGCCAAGCTATAAACGCGCCAAGCTATAAACGCGCCATGCAACGCTGGCTGCACGTGTCACCACACCACGCGCTGGAAGAAGAACGCTGGCGGTTTTTCGAGGAGCAGCTTGAGGCGAGACGCAAGAGAAGAAGTTGACGAGGTTTTCACTAGTGAGCTCACAACCTTTGTGTATTTAGTTGACGGGCACAAGTTCGCCATTAATAAATAGCTGTTTTAGCTTCCGGCGCTGTATTTGTTCGTTACAAACTGGTGGAGGTGCGGGGTATGATTCCAAGCCCATCTCAGGATAGGGAACATAGCCCAGAACCCCGAAGGTTGCAGCCAGCGCTGTTACTCCCGTACACCAACGCATGAGTCGTCGCTTACGAGGTGAGCAGCCCGAGTTTGGTGCCCTCTTCGATTCTTCGAGACCAGTGGAGGACGTAAGTTCCGGAGCCCCTGCAATGGCCACCCAAGCGACTTCATTTCCATCTCGTATCGTCATGGACCCGCCCCGCATACCAGAGGTATTTCACGGTGATATTTTCGAGGATTCCGAGGACTGGCTCGACGGTTTCGAACGCGTTGCCAGACTGGACGGTTGGAACGAAGACAGGAAACTTCGCTACGTCTACGTGGCACTGCAAGATTCTGCGCGTACGTGGTTCGAAAACCACGAAGCGTCCTTATTGTCGTGGGACGACTTTCGAAGAGAGTTTCTTGCTATGTACCCAAACACGAACCGCAAAGAAAAGGCAGAGGCTGCTCTTCATACGCGAATCCAATGGAACAACGAGAGCGTCGCCATCTACATTGAAGACATGTCCCGACTGTTCCGCCGGGCCGACCCGAACATGGCTGAGGAAAAGAGGTTGCGGCACCTGATGCGTGGAGTGCAGGAGGACCTTTTTGCAGGCCTGGTGCGTAATCCACCGCGCTCTCTTGCTGAGTTCAGATCAGAGGCGACCATGATAGAAAAGACCCTGCAGCAGCGCGCGCGCCAATACAACAGGGACGTAAGCGTCTCATCTGTTAGCGCGGCATCGACAACCCTCACGAGTAACATTGACCTCTTGCGTGAAATGGTGAGGGTTGTCATAAGGGAAGAACTTCAGAAAATACAAATGACTCAAGCTCATCCAGTGCTGTCCTCACTTGCCGACGTTGTGCGTGAAGAAGTGCGGCAAGCGGTTATACAACCACAACCTCAGATACTACATCGCGCACAACCGGAGCCTCCGCCTCAGTTGTCGTACGCGCAGGCTGTACGACAGGACCTCGGGCGCATGAATCGGACATCTGCGACTGCTGTGATGCCTCCGACGTTTTCTCCGAGTACGCCGCTACCGATGCCGGAAGCAAGACCACGTAAGAGCGATGTATGGCGCACTGTAGACCGGCGGCCCCTTTGCTACCACTGCGGAGAAGCAGGTCACCTTTACCGGGCGTGCCAGTATCGTCGAGCGGGACTGTGTGGTTTTCCAGTCAATGCACCATGCCCACGGAACGGTGAACGGCCCTACGAAATCGAAGAATACTTGTCTTCACGCTATTCACCTCAAGACATGCAACAACGGGAGTTGCGTTCGACAGCACCGATGCGCTATCGGTCGCCGAGTCCTCGTCCGTCATCAAATCTTCGAGGATCATGTTCACCTAGCCCGCGGCGGGAAAACTAGAGCCAGCGACCTCTGGAGGTGAGGCCGCTGATATACTGACAACTGAAGACCCTCCATTGTTAGCCAGACAGGACGGTGGCAGTTACGCAACGACGGACAAATGCAGTAGTAGCGACGTTACCTCCGAGATATTAGTCACGATCGACGACGTCGAGGCCATTGCGCTAATAGACACTGGTGCAGACTATTCCGTTGTCAGTAATGCTCTCGCAAAGAAGCTTAAGAAGGTGATGACTGACTGGACCGGACCTCAGATACGTACCGCTGGAGGGCACTTAGTTAGTCCCGTGGGGTTATGCACCGGCAGGATAGGAATAAGAGGATTTGTGTATGTCGGCAGCTTTATTGTGCTTCCTGAGTGCTCCCGGAAACTGATTATAGGCATGGACTTTTTGCAAACAAACAATGCAGTCATCGACTTGCAGGAGTCCCAGGTTTCGTTTTCTACGGAGAATGCCGTCGCCTTCTGTCATGTGGAGAAACCAATCGTTCTACCTCTCCGCATTGTGGACGAAGATGTAACCCTGCCGCCACGTTCCAGTGTGACCATTCTTGTGAGGAGTGAAGTTCTTCGTGACTGTGACAGATTAGCGGACGGAAACATCGGACTGCTACTAGAAAAAGGACTTTGCGTGGCAAGAGGCCTGGTGAGCCTTCGTGATGGATGTGCGTATGTCCTATTAACTAACTTTCGAAATGAGCTGCAGCATGTTGCGAAGGGAACATCCGTAGCATCACTACATGAGTACGTGCAAGTCTCAGATGTTTGCACTCTTGATAAAGCTTCAGAGACAGTAGATAACGTACTCCAGTCAGTAGACATTGACAGAGAGCTCTCGTCATCTCAGAAGCAACAGATTGCCGACCTCATCAGAGTTCGCCGAGGGCTTCTCCACCTCGTCGAAAGTCGGACGTACTCCCGTCGCAAAGCACCGTATCGTGGTCGAAGAACATGTGAGACCTGTGCATCAGCGCCCATACCGAGTAGCGCCAAAAGAAAGGGAAGCCATCAAGAACCAAGTGCAGGAAATGCTCAACGATGATGTAATCCAGCCATCCAACAGTCCGTGGGCATCACCGGTAGTGCTAGTCAAAAAGAAGGACAACACTCTGCGGTTTTGCGTTGACTACAGAAAGCTGAACCAAGTCACAAAGCGTGATGTTTACCCACTTCCACGGATCGATGATGCCTTGGATAAGTTACGCAATGCTCACTTCTTTTCATCATTGGACTTAAAAAGTGGATATTGGCAGATTGAGATGGACGAACGAGATCGCGAGAAGACGGCGTTTGTGACCCCAGACGGACTATACGAGTTCAAAGTGCTCCCTTTCGGTTTGTGCTCTGCTCCCGCTACCTTCCAGAGGATGATGGACACTGTGCTCTCCGGACTCAAGTGGCAATCGTGTCTCGTCTACCTCGACGATGTAGTGGTTTTTCTTCTACCTTCGAGCAGCACATCCACTGACTGAGAATGGTACTGGATACCATTCGCATGGCAGCACTGACCATCAAACCGGAAAAGTGTCACTTTGGATTTCGTCAGCTTCGGTTCCTCGGGCACATAGTGCGGAAGGCGTCCGCCCAGACCCGGAAAAGATTGCAGCAGTTGAAAATTTTCCGAAACCGCAAGACAAAAAGGCCGTCAGACGATTCCTGGGACTCTGTGCCTACTACAGACGCTTTGTTGAAAACTTTGCTAAGGTCACTGAGCCTTTGACGCGGCTAACGAAAGAAAGCGTACCATACTCTTGGCGGGAAGAACAAGAAGCGGCTTTGTCAGAGTTGCAACGCCGTTTGCAGTCTCCTCCAATACTCGCCCATTTTGACGAAGAGGACGATACAGACATACATACCGACGCGAGTAACGTTGGTCTCGGTGCCATCCTCGTTCAGTGGCAGAATGGAGAAGAAAAGGTCATTGCTTACGCGAGCCGCACTCTATCGAATGCTGAGTCCAATTACTCAGCGACAGAGAAAGAGTGTCTCGCAGTAATATGGGCCATCAGCAAGTTTCGCCCATAGCTCTACGGCAGACCGTTTCAAGCAATCAGTGATCATCATTCATTGTGTTGGCTGGCAAACATCAAGGACCCTTCAGGAAGACTTGCGAGATGGAGCCTGCGTCTGCAGGAACATGACATCACTGTGGTCTACAAGTGCGGTCTCAAGCACAATGACGCGGATTGCCTATCTCGCGCACCAGTTGAGTCTCCATCATCTGACCAAGAACAAGACATCCCATTTCTTGGAGTTCTGAATGTGTCGGAGATGGCTCGTCTTCAGTGAATGGACCCAGAACTACGCCCGCTTATCCAATACTTGGAGGGTCACCAAATTAAGGTACCACGAGTTTTCGTCCGTGGTTTGACATCCTATGTCCTCCGGAACGACGTCCTATACAAGCGCAACTTCGTAAACACCGGTGAGACGCTTCTGCTTCTTGCACCATCATCACTGCGAGCAGAAATCTTAGAAGCGTGTCATGACGACCCATCGGCTGGCCATATGGGTAGTAGTCGCACTTTGGCCTGAATTCGCCGGAAGTATTATTGGCCGAAATTAAGGGATTCGGTGCACCATTATGTTAAGTCATGCCGGGATTGCCAGAGACGCAAAATACCACCATCGAAACCAGCGGGTCTGTTGCAACCAATATTGCCACCAAAAGGGCCATTTCAGCAAGTGGGAATGGATTTGCTTGGTCCATTTCCTCTCTCTTCATCGGGAAAGCGCTGGATTGTGTTAGCAACAGACTACATGACTCGATATGCTGAAACATCACCTCTCGCGAAAGGAACGGCGAACGAAGTAGCCCAGTTTTTCGTCACTCAGATTGTACTACGACATGGCACACCGCAGGTTGTCATTACAGACAAAGGAACAGCATTTACTGCCCGTTTGATGCAGTCTGTTATGAAGCTCACCCACACCGACCATAGAAGGACTACAGCATACCATCCACAAACGAACGGATTAACCGAAAGGCTCAATAGAACTCTTGCCGAAATGATCTCGATGTATGTGGATGTTGAGCACCAGACATGGGACAGTATTTTGCCTTATGCTACATTTGCGTACAATACCACAGTACAAGAAACGACACACTTCACGCCATTTCAACTTGTTTATGGTCGGACGGTCACAACGATCTTAGACGCGATGTTACCGGTCAACGATTCGAATGAGAGTGACCCACACATCAGCGACTACATAGAAAGGGCAGAAGAGGCACGGCAATTGGCAAGATATCGTATCATTTTGCAACAAGGCTCCAATGCAAGTCGCTATAATCTGAAGCAGAGAGACGTACAGTACAACCCCGGAGACAAAGTGTGGGTGTGGACACCTATACGCGCATCTGGCCTATCGGAAAAACTGATGCAGCGCTATTTCGGCCCTTACAAGGTACTTCGCCGGTTAGGCATGCTAAACTACGAAGTAATTCCTGAAGGGCAAGTGTGCTCAACCCGACGCAGGAATCGCCCAGAAGTTGTGCATGTAGTACGAATGAAACCGTACTACGAAAGGCACTGAACGAGACAACTGATAAATGTGCTCAAACATCAGATAAATACTCCTTTACAAAACTGTTCGACATCAGCGTACGCATCGGGACGATGCGTTTCGGGAGGGGGACTAATGCTGCATGTTGTTAGGCACCTGCTGAAGTCCTGCGCCGCTTCCTGCTGCTATGAATTCTGCCACACCAACGGACAAGCCAAACGCGCCAAGCTATAAACGCGCCATGCAACGCTGGCTGCACGTGTCACCACACCACGCGCTGGAAGAAGAACGCTGGCGGTTTTTCGAGGACCAGCTCGAGGCGAGACGCAAGAGAAGTTGACGAGGTTTTCACTAGTGAGCTCACAACCTTTGTGTATTTAGGTGACGGGCACAAGTTTACCATTAATAAATAGCTGTTTTAGCTTCCGGCGCTGTATTTGTTCGTTACACTATTGACTTTGAACTTAAAATTAGCTATTCACACTAGCCTATTCTCTTGTAACACAGAGAAATGATGGTGATGTCTGTGTGCCACTATCATAGTTTGGTACGACCCTCTTTTTCTCCAAAAAAACTGGGAATTCGTGATGTGAACATTCGAGCACTGTGATGCATGTTAAACTTGCCAGAAAAGATCGGCAGTGGCTGCACTCACACGGGAGTGCTTGTGAAGGCTGTCGGCAAGTCTATGCATCTCCATTACTGATGTCGCTCTGCCCATTAGGCACGGTCGATAGGTAGTCACATTGGCCACAACACAATGGGAAGGCCTTCAACAAAATCAGAAAGGGCAAGAGGATCATGCAAAAGATGAAAAAAAAAAAAAAAAACAGCCTGATATGCAAGTTCTTTTTTTTTTGCATTTTGCTCAATCTCGGGCTGCCATTGCATTACAAATAAATCTAAAAGGATGCTCACACGAAATACTAAATCACTATATTACATTTTGTGTTTTTTTTAATGCTTGCATAATTTTCACTCTTGCTTTTAGTGTAGGTGTTCTTTTTAAAGCTTTCTCAGTGGTGTAGAAATACACCCATACTTCTTTTTCCATTTTATATTTAGCATCGAAACAGTGGAACCCACAGTGTTAAAGTTGCATAGAAAATTTGAGTGTATTTTGAATACTTGAACATTTATAAGGGCAAAACGGTAAGCCTTTATTTGTTTGACTCATAAACAGCATTCTGCGTAATTGATAAAAGCATTTTTGAAGGAACACTTTATTAATAGTGTATTAAAAAAATAAAAAAGTGCTTACAATCTTAGAAATACTAATCTTAAAGGTAACTTTATATCAAACATGCACCATAATGCACAATGTAGATGGGATATAAAGAATCATATATTATGTTGCTAATTTCATTGTTGAGGAATTATTAGATGATAATGTTGACTGAGCGTTCATGCTTTAGCCCTCCTTCAACGAAAGAAATGCTACTAAGCTTGCAAAAAGATCATTTTTTTCACTGTAGCATAGAGTGTACATATGAAGAACTTGCTACTGACTTTTAATTGATTGGTTTTGTATAAGATATGCAAAATATCATCATTTCGAACTGAAGTTTTTACCCCTGTGCAAGTGAAACCACACGTGCAAGCACAAAAAAAATGTTTCCGAAAGTGGAGCAGTCAAAATACCGTAAAAGCCCGAGCAAGCACTTCCCTTTCTTATTCGAGAATTTAATCTACTGGTTGTAACTGTACAGAATTGAACAAACACTTTTTTAGTTGAGAAGCACGGGTATGCATTCTTTATTCTTAGCGGCTCTTTTGCTGCCATCTTGAATTTTGATTCATGACCAAACACACCCCCCCCCCCCCCACATGTTGTGAAATAGTCTTTCGCCACATGGGGGTGCTTGCTTAGAATTTTATGGTATATTATTTTGAAACCTGTGTTCTATCTAGACAGCTATCACTAATGATTGGTGAAAGACTTGCTATGCATAACTGTGTCTTATTTGGCCACTGATTAAAAATATGAGAGCTGTGTTTTATTTAATAGTATCTGGTATTTTGAAACCGAAACTGGCAAAGCCATCAGTCTGACAGGAAACAACTGCACCGCACACCTCAGCACAAGCTGAAACATTAACATCTTAGTTAGCAGGCCAAACAATATGAAAAGGGTGTACAAGACTCAGTAATTACAATGCATTTTTTCTGTCCCTTTAGGTTTTGTTAAATAAGATTCTATGATTATCCTCATTATTTAAGAAGTTTCTATAAGAAAGTTCTTGTTTTATAGGAGCAAAAAAATTTTTTTTTGACCAATGGAAGGTACAAAGTTTGTTTTGTAGAAATGCAAAAGAATAGGAGTTTCATCTATTTTTTATTTTGCTTGCAGAGGTGATCACAAGCCACTTTTTTTTAACTCATCTCATAAGCTTCGTACAAAACATCTTGGGTCTTTATAGAATGCACCTGTGCGTGCTAATGCCCAGCCTACATTAATTTATGAATGGGCCTCATTCAGCACTGCTGTTCCAAGTTTGAGTTGAGCTCAGTCACAAAGCTATTGTGCCCAATTACAGCCACTACATAGTGAAATGTACTTTTTCCGGACTGGCACGGTACTATGGGTAAGCACAAGTTATCTATGTGCTTTAACTGTACAGTGTTGACAAATTAAAGTGTGCCATCAATACTTCTTAATTAACTGTGGCCTCTTGCTACAAATTAAATTAATGTGAGCCCGGACACTTTTGCGCAAGTCTGTGTGCACTCTTTTTCCCTAGTTGGAAGGCTATGTCACTCTCATCTTGAATGTTGGTGTCATTCTATGAAACACCCCTTTCCACTTCGCTGGTTATTTTGAGTTGCTGAAGGAGGAGAGGGAAGGGGAGGAGATGTTGTTCGAAATTATACAATACAGCCACACTTAGAGATCTTTTTAACTCCCAAGGTATTGTTGAAAGAACATTTGCAAATTGTGCTTTTATAATGCTATGATCGGCATGCTAAATATGCAAAGGAATGCACTCCAAACAATATTTTTTTAGTGGGATACTAGAGAGAAAATCTCACTGAAACACAAGTAAGTTGGAATGTCTGCATTGCTTGCAATTAATCCATTTTTTTTCAGCATTGTTGGAGAGAACAGTACTAGGATAGGGCACCGCCATGTATAAGCTGTCGTTCTTTATGAAAGGGAACGTGCAAGTGCGCGGTCTGCGCTTTGATGCGGCTGCCTACAGTACCATCAACCGACAGATAAATAAATCATGTCCGCTTTTGGCTGTTCCACCCGTGGCGAGACTTGAGCGGAAGCATAATCTAGCAGCGCTTGTTCAACGACCATGACTCATTTTGTTTGCATGTACCGCATTTACTCGATTCTACCGCGCCCTCGATTGTAACGCGCACCTGATTTCCACGACAAAAAAAAAAGTAAGACATCGATTGCCACGCGCACCCATTTTTCTCGCTGGCCTGCATGATCACACCACTCAAAATAACGACTCCTTTCGGGAGCGTCTTCCATTTAAACATGAGGTATGGGGGAAGCTTGTGCCCATCTGACGTGCGACAGAGCATTGCCGTCACTGTAGTTTTACCGTGGACCGATGTCAGCACGTGAACTTGCTTCGCCTCCTTCTTCTCGATGGTTGTGGTGCCATGCATGTCGAAGTAAAGAGGCTTCTGATCGGCATTCCCGATTTGCCTAAGCAGGTAGCCGTTGTTGTGCCGCAAGTTTAGGATGAACCTCTGAAAACTGTGAAGCTTTTCATCGTACTTCTCCGCAAAACTTTTCGCATATGCCCGTTCGTCTTCGGAGGGAAAAGCCTTTCCTCTTCATAAAGTTAGTTAGCCAGCACCTGCTGCTCGCTTTAAACCGGCTCTGCATTAGACCTTTTTCTAAGGCTAATTGCATACCCCGCACTTGGAGCAGCTCTGTCATTACGGGCCGCTGTGCCGCTCACTGCTCAAGCACATACTCGCCGAGCAGCTCTTCAATTTGCGGAAACCGACTCTGCAGTGGTCTACTGAAGCATTGCGTGAAGCTTTGCTGTCGACAATCTTCTGCTTTTGTTTTCGCCAGTCCCGCGCGCACGTTTCGAGAACTCCGAACGACCGCGATGCGCCCGATTCCCGTCCGTTTCTGCAGACGCGATGACTTTCCTTTTAAAAGCGGCATCGTGGTGCACTCGAGTTTTTGGACTCAACCCTTCTATGCCGTCGATGCTAATGCACCACAAGAAGACGAACTCCTCAGCACATGTACGAAGTGCCGCACATGGGAAACACATAGGCAGAAATGGCCGACGCGCCATGCCGACGCACGTAGGGGGCGGCCATTTTGGAAATGCCGATGGCAATAGAATGACTGTATTCATTTTTTTTTCGTACTCGATTCTAACGCGCATGCGATTTATGAACTAGCTTAACCGGAAAAAAAGGTGCGCGTTAGATTCGAGTAATTACGGTACATGACGCCAAAGTGGACATGCTTTCTACAGTTGTTGGTTGATGGTACTATAGGCAGCCACCGCAGAATGCTGGCCATGTGCTCGCATGTTTACTTTCATAAAGGACGACAGTGTACATAATAATTAAAGAAAAAAAAAGCCTCTACTCATGGACTTGTTCAGGTATTTGGTTAGAAAAAGTGTAATTCTTTGCCAAGGACAGCCTCAATTAGTCCGCAGTAATGGCCGTACAAAATGTTTGAATGTGCTGGGCATGTGTACAGGCCCGAAAGTGCTAGGTCATTCTTGGAAATTCTTTTTAGCAACTTAGGGGGAGTGGGAGCACAACCACAAATAGTACTCAGAGGCACAGTTTGATGCATGTAATTAAAAGCCTTCACTGACATGGATTATCGCTTGTATTTTGATAACTGTTTTCACGTCTTAAACCTGTCAGGGCTCTGACCATAAATTAATCTAGAAGATATCCTATAAGTATTACAAATGTCATTCACAATGCTAATGGCTGTCAGCGCCGAGTTTGCTTGCCTGTGGTAGCAGTCTGATGTTCTGCCAGGAGACTGCATATGAGTTTTGTTCTCGGATATTTATTCTAGCAGATAAGCTCTAACCCTTCTGAACAAGACTTATAAAGAACTGCCTATAGATGCGTCAAACTTACACAACTTTGTTTCAAGACACTCAATGTTCTATTGCAATAAAATGTCATAATGTGTTGATATATATTATATTTTAATTAATCCTAATTAGGTTGTAATCTAATATCTATTTATGCTAGAGTCATTCGTGCTATGTTTTTTCCACAAATAGAATCAAATCTCAAGTTAGACATAAAGAGCAAACTTTTTTCACGTTTGTTAATTTCGAGTGAAGAAACTTAATAGTTCTGATGGAGCTTGGAGGAAGTAGAACTTCGAACAACTCTTTAGAGGGCCAGTAAGCAACCCCGCAGTCCCTGTATCTTGTTTTGCTCGAAAAATGAATTGCACTCCTTGAAAGAAAAGTTGGTGAAACAATTTTACTTAAAAAGGTAGGTGTACATTTAGATAGCTTTCATGTCATTACATAAGGTTACAACACTTCATTGTCACCTCAAACCTTGAATAGCTGCACCTCCCTATATGTGTAGGAATAATAAGGTGCAGGTTTCCGCTTTGAAACGAGAGCCAAAAGCTGTTCAAACTCATCTTAACTCAGTGCGGCTCATGTAGCTGTCCAGACAAGCTTCTCCGCCTCGGCCAGAACTCTGCTCTCTCTGTCCTTGAGGCTCTTCAATATTGCATCCTGAATTGGAAAGCAGAACATCAGCTTTCGAAGACGCACGAATAAACTTTTAAATAAGCTTGATTTTACCTTTTGAATAATGTGAAAACAGGCAATTTTATTGTGAAATTGAGAATGAAGCAGAATAAAGCTATAAATCTTGTTTCACACTAAGGTTGAATAACAATACAAGTCACTATGCATGGGCCTAATAGGCCTAAATACGGGGAGGTAAAATGGCAAAACGTGAACATCGTAACAGAATTACAGGAACTTCATTATCATAATGGATGCATCATTCATTTTTAGTGCTTCACAATATCTTCAACAGGAATGTAACTGCGAGACACTATAGCAATCGGTACACAACACTCAATTATCTGGTCACTTCTATATGCCTATGTGCTATATGGAACCAACATGAGAAATTGACTACTGATATTTTCATTTACCGTCATTTTCATAACCATTTTTCTCCATCTTTCGGACTTTTTAGATTAAACTTGTGTATTTTCAGACACTGTTGCAACACAGAATTCCTGAAACCCATTTTTTTTTTTTCACACACCAAATAATTATTTGAACTCTCCTACATGAAATTCGTCATGGTTTTCTCATTTAACAAGTACAAAAGAGCTCTTGTACGCAATGTGTCACAAACTGACACATTTAACGGTAGCTTGCGCCTTAGGACTTGAATATATAATTTTGCTGTCTGGAGCCATTTGTGCTCCGTTGTTGGACAACTTGCTTGAACTTTAATGCTATTGATACATTTTTCATTTCTTCACGTTTTTCTATTTTGTGCTGCATATATTTGCACTGTATGCATTCTGTACATTTTTATGGTTCCCCATTCTTTCCATAGGCCTAAGTAGTGATGCAATGTAATAAAAAAAATTTTGTAAAATAGATAAGTACATTGTTTTTGTTTTTCATTGCTCCACTTGCATGCAGTCAAGTGCATAGTTTGCTCTCATATAGAGGTACTCATAAGAATATGCTTTTACCCGACTAGAACCAATCTCCAATGATTTCTGGAGACCTAGTGTTATGCTGGGAGCGACATTCCAGGGCGGCTTAAAACTACAATTGGTGGTGCGGTGAGTCTGCTGGGCAGCGCCTCCTAGAATTTGCTCCTGTTCTAGGTGGCTTTGGCTGGGCCCACGGACCTAAAGACCCTTTCCACCTGACTACCCAGAGGGACATTTGCAGCCTGCGCTTCCGCCCCCTCCTTTGGGTGGTGCACCGAACAATGGGTCTCGCATCTGGACTTGTGCCAAGAGCATGCTTTCTACATTCCTGGGCCAGCGACCGCGCCTTGGTGCGTTGTGTTCGGGGCCTGGGGGGAGCTAGCTGAGCCAGTGGTGCCGTATTGTGAGTGATTCTTAAGAAAGGGAAATGAAGAGAAAAGTGAGCCCCGTTATTGTCTGCTTCAGTGAGTGACACCGCCACAGTAGCTCACAAGGGATGGGGGTGAGGAGGGATAAAAGGGTAGGAGTAAAGGTGTAGAAAAAGAGGAAGAAGAAGCAACAACAAACTGAGGGGATAGGAATTGCTCCTTTATCTGCTAACAAATTATGCCATGAACCCAAAGTCCACGGCCAGTGGCTGATTTGGGCGTCGTGAGCTGCATGGTTACTGCGCCCCTTCTGCGTATCTTCCAGTGCCCTTGCTGGTACCAGAGGTTTGAGAAGGCGCTTAAAGGGACACTAAAGTCAAATAACAATTTACGTCAGAGTGAAAGCTCAATATATGACAACATCTAAAACAGCATTATTATCAACAGCACTGCCCTACTTCAGGAGAAATTAAGGTGAATTTACAAGAATGCATGAGCTGCAGTAGGACATTCTCAATAGGATACCGATGGCGTCAGACGAGCCGCCTACAATTAATCACTAGTAATCGATCTAGCTGGACTAAATAGAGAACCTTCCGTGCATCAAGAGATGCAATAAAATGCTGCTTGTTCGTTTCTGTTTGATTCATGGGAAAAGTAACCGCCGGACGTTACTATGAGGAATGGTTCAAAAGTGAAATTTTTGATAAACTGGACAATTCGTGCCATCTAGCGGGGCGCAGTTGAGTCAAAACATGTCTGCCATCTCGGAGACAGTGGCATGAAATTGATCAATGGCCGTTGTTGCTTCTCTGGCTCCCGCTGCTTTCGTTCTGTTACTAGGGTCGGCGACTTCGCAGTAAAGCTGGGCAACATTCTGCATGGCAACAGTGACGTGAGTCGGTCTGCTTTTTGAGGCAGGTAATTTGAAGTGCGCTAACCCGATGCGGGCCACTAAAACGTGATATTATTTCAAAATAAGCCCTTTCTTGGTACAAAAGTGACACTACGAGGTTTCTGGACCGCTATTTCAACAATCAACCTCGACGTAATAGTTGTTTTTAGTGTCCTTTTAATGCGTGCAACATATCCCTGTAACTCCGCTTGTATATGACAGATCCCAAAATTTATTGCGGCAATTCATTAGCGAGACAATAAACTCCTTTAATGACGTCGTTCCATTATTACTTGAAAAAGCCTTGCAAGACTCCTATAAGGAAAGTACAATCATGGATGTTCACTTGTAATTATTGAAGAAACGGGCATCATCTAGTGCAGACAGAACAACTTTGGTTAAACATAAGGAGTGTAGGGGGGGGGGGGGGGGAGTCAAATGTTTGCTGCCCACTATCAATAACTATAACGCGCCAGAATTATTTGTTGTTTGTTGTGGGAAAGAAAATAGTAGAAAAAAAGTATTTACTACAGCTGACCGCATTGGTCATGATTATAGGGCGTGTGAGAGAATAAAGGACAGAAAGAATGCCGAGCTGCAGAAATTAGGTGCCTTCTTCTATGACCACCACTATTTACATATTTCTGAAGGAAAGCACGTAACATATGTTGTAGCACTGCTGTGAGCACTTTCTTCGCTTCTGCCACAAAGCCAGCCACTACAGTACGGTGCCCGCGGCCATATTCTCATGAGGCCTCTCTGGTTCTACAGATGCAGCGGACTTATCGGTAAGTGTCAAAACACAGAACATGCGAAAGCGGTCGCCAACTGCGCTCAAGACTCGGTCAGACGGGCACAAACACAGGTATATTTGTTTTCATTTTGCGGTGGCAGTCACCGGTGAGGCTATTTTGAAACCTTACAGGCTTACCTGGCTGTACGCTTGACACGCGTAATGACACGTAACGTCCTCATCCTAGAACCATCCGAAGCTGGCTAAATCTTTAGAAGCTCGTTTAGAGTAGAGGTAGAGAACACTTGGAGGTGTGTAGCATGGGTATAACACACCACACCTTGATTCAGCATCGGTTCAGTTTCAGTGTGTTACATAGTCTCGGTCACGGTTTCGAATCCCGAGCGCATCGCACATCATTGGAGGATCTAGCAGTAAACTCACGGCCTCCGAGGTTGCGCGCCGACATCTCGTAGGCCATGAGGCACTGCCAATGGTTGTGTCTATTTAGAGGTATATGTGTCTGTCGTGACGTTGGTCGTGGCAATGGTCGTGGGTGGGGATGGGCAAACGAGGAAAAGACCAAACTTGACGCAACTTCTGCTGCCCTTGAAGGCAGCGAGGCTCGCCGTCTGCACGAAGGGAATGGTGGGGGGAAATAGGTAGAGATAAAGAATAGGAGGTAGGCGGCAGCTTTCGTGGTTCGGGACTTGTTGAGGGACATCTGCAGCAACTCCCGCGCAGCCATTCAGCCATGTCTCTTGTAGGTGGTGAAGTACTGTTTTGAAGATCGCGAGAACTTTGGACGTCAGCTGCCCAGCAGCAACCGATACGGATGGGGTAGAACAGAATGTCAGTCTCCGAAAGCTTGTTGTTCCGTTGGTCAAAGCGGGTGCAAAGGGGGCCGACGCCCACGTGCAGTAGCGTTCCGGTTTCCACCCTGCCATAAGTTTACTGCGCAAAAAAAAAATAAATAAAAAAAACAGACGGAAACACGAAGTAGAGAAAAAGGACAGACAAGCGCGGCCTATCAACTCAAGCTTTATTGCAAGGCCGAGGCAATATATAAAGGAAAGGATAAAAAGCAAGGGAGGGCAAAGAAGGAGAAGAAAAAGGCACGAGGGGCCAAATCAACAAAACCTGGGCAACATCAGGAAAGCACGCACGCCATGCGAAACCTAGATAGCTCAGCTCCTTATTGTGTATGGAGGAAACACTGACGCACGATTCAGACCATAGAGTTTCCCAATATACACTAGAGGGAACTCTGGCGCTAGTGTCTACGGGAGCTGCAACGCACGGCGCTTCAGCGAGCGTGGAAATAATGGGTAGTACACACATTTGTCTAATCTTCGTACTTCTGGCCTGCTTCTGGCTCCGTGTGTGTTCATGTGGCTTGGAGCTAATTTCTCACGAAAAAAAAAAATCAGAAACTGTTCAGCGGTTGTGTTTCACTACCTTATTTTTTTTTTAAAGCTTACTTTTTCAAATCAGATCACGAAGTCCAGAAGGGCTTGTTTTTTTCTTTAAAACGAAACCGTAACCAGCAATAAACGAAGACGCAAGTACGATTCACCGCACGCAAGTACGAAGACTAGGCAAATGTGTGTACTACTACTACCCATCATTCCCATGGTCGCTGAACGATCGCAGTGCCAGAGTCCCCTCTAGTTAATTTTAGGAAACTCTATGACTCAGACGTCTTGCGAATATGCGCAGCCTCAATAAGCTCGCGCACTCTTTGGTTTCTATGCCGAAACAGCACAGAAGTCTCATCAAAGAGCGGCACGCAGCCGCATTCCCTACAGTGGGCTGCAAAATCAAGGCCGGAGTGGCCTTTCAATAAAGCTTCAGTTGATAGTCTGCACTTGTCCGTCCTTTTTTTCTCTACTTCGTGTTTCCGTCAGTTTTCTTTTTTTTTTTTTTGCGCAGTACACTTATGAATCAGTACCAACTTTGCCAACTAGCCATTCTTCGGATTTCCACCCTGGCGTGAGGGTCTGGATGCAAGGTTAGAATTACTGTATGTCCTAGAGTTACTGTATATGCTACTCAAAGGTCGCATATATGTCTACGGTAAGGTACATAAAGTAGGTGACAGAAGCTAAGCTTCATAACGTACAATCACTTCTTGGTGTGTGCCTACTGTGTAAACTGACGACGTATCACACGCGTCGACTACTGCAAGGCTGCATCTATTCGCAATCGATTAATTGGTGCGCGTCTCCTTCAAAATGCGCTGAACCGGACGCGTCAATTGTGGTTCACTGGTTTCTTAGATAACTCGCCTTCTACGCAGTAAGGCCAGTTGTCACCGTTTTCAGAAAGCACTTGCCGGCTAATTCCTCGGAGCAGATGCATGCGCGTTCACAGGTGTCCACGAAGCTGTTGGAAAGGTTTTCCTTACCCGAGACAGCTACAGCTGCCTTGGTGATGATTATTATTATTATTATTATAGCCTCTATGTATGGCTCCCACCCAGTCAGGGGATTGCCCAAGAAACGAATAATTCTTGTTCACCTCCTGTGGTAGCTCATACCCATGGTGGGGGATTATTGCATGACTCATACTCAATGCAGACAATTGACCGAATAGTGTATGAATATCTGAGTATTTTCTTAAATGTATTACTCGTATAAGCTAGGATTAACTAGTCTCACGAATTCAAGCACGATTATTGACAATGCAGTTTCAAATTACATAATGAAGGATTTAGCAAGATATTCTTCTAGAACGACTGATGGATTTCTCAATAGCGAAGAAAACACCCCTGTGACTGTGGCCCCAGAGTATAGGTGCCAAAAGAAAGAATAAATGATTCTGATACTTCTACACCCACGTTTCTAAAAGGTTATACTATGAATCAGTCACGGTAACCGGCGACAGGATAGAAAGAAAAGAAATGACCAATGGTTTCTTTCTCATTGAAGAAGGGGCACAGAGGGGAAATCACTAAACTTGTTCTAGTTAGGTAAAAATTGAGGTCACGTGCCAACTCTGGTAGATAGGCCAATGTAGAGTGTAACCTTTCAACGAGCACTACAATACTTGGTTGGTTGGTCGACCCTGGAGTGGTATCCCGCTAAAAATCATTTATGATGTATCAACAAACTATCCATTGATATTGCAGTTGAATTCTAGTTTCCCTTCATGATTACTCCAAGATATCGCTCATTCGTTCGTACAGTGTCTTATCCTATTTAATGTAAAACGGAGTGTGGGAGGCGAAGAAGAAATAAGCGCAGTTCCGTTACTACCTCTCTCTCTCTCTCTCTCTCAATGGAGGGCACCTCCACAGTTCTGCGCGGGGGATGGGGGTAAGGGGGGAATAAAAAGGATTGGGAGGAATGAAAGGTATAGAGATAGAGGAGCAGGAATAGAGAGAGACGCAGGGACAGCCACATACGAAAGGAGAAGACGGGAAAGATGGACACGGTCGCAGAAACCTGAGGACGGGGAACCTCACGGCGAGAGCTCTTGTCGGCGTCAGGAGATGGCGTAGGGCGAGCCTGTCGGCCATAGCTGCACTGTCCTCGGAGGTCGCGGGGGCACAACCGGTCGGCACGAAATCCAGCGAGCGAGTCGGAGGCGAAGTACTTGTCTTACTTTGTATAGCCTGGTTCACTAACCTTTGGTCTCTTGTTTTAAAGGTAGACTGAAGAGAAAAAGGATTTTTTGTGCATTTGTAAAGCACAATATCGCAACCCCGAAAACGTCACTCGCACCATGACACGACGATCGGTAAGCGGGGAAACGCCTGAAAATAAATGTGGGTGGAGACGCCACTCTGAGACTCCTGTACCAAACACCGTCTTGTCATAAATTTTGTAGGTGTTTACAGGGTCTTACATAGCTTATAATCGATAAAATTGAAGTAAATTGTCATATGTGGTTGTCATTTAGGCGGACATATGAAGTTTCATAAAAAATTCACGGAGTCAATGTCGCCAAAGTACGAAAAAAGAAAGACGTTTCGGATGTCACGCAAGGATATTTTGGTGCGAAATAAAAAAACAATATATCTTAATCCTCCATTTTCTCCGCTAATAATAAATAACCTTACGGCCAGTAGGCAAGCATTTTAAACTGATGATCCACCGCAGCTGACACATTTTAAAGGATGGTATGGTGCCCGCCTAAAAGATTGCGAAGCGAGACAGTATGTCGCCTCAAATTAGTGAGAAAAAGTTTGTCATGGAAGGATTAGACACGCCAAGTCGTCAAGCAACATACAAAATTTGCAGTTGCTAATCATGTTTGTCAACTGTTATCCTACGTGGATGCTTGCAGCTCTGAATTGCCAGGACAATGCTTCACTGACACGGTCAGGAAACAAAGTAACGGCTGTAATTTTTTTTTCGTGATGATGGAACCGTTTTTGATGTTTTGATCTACGTCAGCCACAGAGAACACGAAAAAAAAGAAAGCCCCCAAATTTTGGCTCCGTTATTTTTCGACTGCCACGTTCGCACGAAACACGGCACACAGTGGTCACGTCTGCATTCGTTGCATCGCTTGCAGTTCTAGTTCAGGACTTCTAGCGAGTCGTGTCCGATGTTGTAGCCCCACGCGCGTCACAGCAGGGCCGAACACTTTGGAAGCGCTCGTCGTTCACACTTGGAAAACAACTGTCTTTTAAATCCATGAACCAGGTCTTCATGACACTAATAAAAAAAAAGAAAGCACTCGGTTGGTCGGTCGAGTTACCTTACAGTCACGGGTACGAGCATGAACGTGTTGACAATCATGCACACAACACTGGGTTCGCAGCGCTTGAGGTCCGACAGCGCGATGAACTCGGGCTTTCGTGGCTTGACGCGCTCGAAGATCTCATGCGCCACTTCGGCGAAGTCGCAGCACGGGAAGTGTGCCTCGACGATGCGCCGCTTGTCCTCGTAGAGGTACTGCATGTCGTACACGGTGATGAAGCCGTCGCCGTCGAAGTCCAAGCAGTGGAACCAGAACTCGACGCTCTTGGGAAGCCCCTTGTTGGACTCGACGGCGTGGAAGATGACGAAGTCTTGCAGGGCCATCATCTGGCGGCCGTTGTATCTGGAAAACAATATCAATCAATAAATCAATCAATCAAATCAAACTGTTATTGTGCTGCTCATTTGCTGCCATGGGTTCCAATACGAAACTGTGCCTTTCGCCGTGGCCCATCACAGATCATCGTCTCGGGACACTGGGCAGCTACGTCACCAGGGTGTGGCAAGAAGATCTTCAGTTGAACAGAGTACAGCGGCTGGTCGCTTGCCATTGCGTTTTACGGCTAAGACCATGTAACCGAACTATTCAACCAAGGTATGTAACTAAAAAAAGTGTAATCCGATTATTGTAACTCCTCTACTAAATTGACGAAAGTTCGATTTTAGGTCCTTTTGTTATCTGCCAGAATCGAGGGTGTGCTATGGCAACGTCGAACGCTGACTTTCAGGCCTAAGAAGTTATTTAGACAAATTATTTACAATTTGTTGGGGGTCCTTCAGGCGAAAAGCTGTTATAAACGGCTTGAAAGTGCTTGGAGCTCCTTCATGACATCAGTGTAGGAAGCCTGCAGCAAAATAAAGCAACAGAGGAAGGGGGGGGGAGGTCACGGCCATGAAGGTTTTTAACGATAATAGCTACTGATGACCTGTGATTACAGTGAGTTAAAAGGGAGCGTACCGCGATGCTGCATTCCAAGAACTGTTTGCTTCCCAACGTTATCTTGGGAAAGCTGGTGGCCTATGGCAGGTCATTTTCAGAAGCGCGTCGCTTCATTTTCACATTTCATCGATTGCGAAACTAATACCAGGAGGAGCGGGAGAGAAGAAGCGAAACTTTGTCCCTCATAAATTGAAACACTGACGATTGATTGATATGTGGGGTTTAATGTCCCAAAACCATGATTATGAGAGACCCCATATAGTGAAGGGCTCCGGAAATTTTGACCACCTGGGGTTCTTTAACGTGCACCCAAATCTGAGCACACGGGCCTACAGCATTTCCGCCTTCATTGGAAATGCAGCCGCCGAAGCCGGGATTGAATCCCGCGATCTGCGGGTCAGCAGTCGAGTACCTTAGTCACTAGACCACCGGGGCGGGGCGTTGCGATGGTTGTGAATGTAAGTTACGGGGACGTGATAGATGTAAATGGAAAACTCATGGCGCACCACCAGCCTTATGTAGCGGGGATCATCTGAAAGAATGTCCGATCCGTTTGTAGAAGCTTGATGGAAAATTGCTGGCTGCTGATGTTGCTGTAAATGTAGAAAGCCGTACGTGCTATCACAAGCTTATACGCTCCCGCGTTACGTTATGAAACGGCCAGGTGTTGATTGACAGCGCGGACTTTGCCGGACCGCGTGGCAACAGGCAGCGACTTCCGAAGTGAGACTGTTGAGAGTGAAAGCTTTTGGCACTGGGAGAGCTGCAGGATACACGCGATGAACATGATATCAGGGTTCTTGGTGGTAACTACGACCGAGGCACCACTTCTGACCACCCGTGCTTCATGCGTTTCTTGCACATTAGTCTTAAGTCGCGAATCCACCCTCTTACGGCTGAAGGTTCAACTTTCGGCGATGAAGTACAACCATTCCATAACGCGTTTGGCTAAGCGAGGTTCACTTGAATGATTGATAAGTTGGTTTAAAACGTCCCCAAGTAACATTTAGACTATGATAAACGCGATAGCGGGTAGTTGGGGATCTGCAGTCACGAACAGAGTTGAACAGGGGGAGGGCGAGTTTTACCGCATTCTACACCCCACCACCCTTCCACCCGCCCAAACCCCGTCTCCGCGGTCGAGTTTGAAAGAAAACAGTGGATGCAAAAATGAAAATTAAGAGATGACGTGCTTCTCGGAACGGCTTCTGGCATTTGTCCCCGGCTTTCCAGGGGATAAGTTAGGAAGTAAATAGTTCATTGAATACAATATCACATAGTCGCCATTGTCGTCAAATAAATAACATGCGCGTCCACAACCGCGTACAATAAAGTAACGTGAAAGGACTGACTGAGTGAAGGTACCGGGCAGAATCAGCCCGCCCCTTTGGATGACTCCCCCCCCCCCCCCACCATGCGCTTGCGTGTGCTGCCCGCAAGAGCTACAAAGGAGCTGTCGAGTTCTATGCCGCTCATAGCACAGAGCCCTTGAGTTCTAACCGGATATACAATATTGCATCTGTGTTACGCACCATATTTTTAGTCCTCGCCGCCGACATGTGTACGCCATTTTTATTAGCAATGGTCGCAATTCAACAAAAAATAAAAATAACTAAGCATAAAATATAAATTGTTCAAGAAGCCTATCAAAGGGGTCAGAAACAGGCCATCGACAACGCTGAGTACGTGAAGCAATAAGGTTTGTAGGCAAAAGAAATCTTTCAATGCTCTGAAGCGATCATTTGTTCATCAGCCATCATCAAGACAGGCGTTGCCCCCGTAACAGATGCATTTCAAGAGGCGTAATGTCCTACTAAGGGCAATGCTCGATTAGTGACACTCGTGGCGTCAGTTGGAAGAGAGAAACAAGATACACAAGAACTGAAAATTGCCAAGGCCGTTTTCCGTCATTAGATTAGCCGCAATGAGAGACAGCAAAAAGAGAAGTGCCACGTGTTATTGCAGGTAGACTGGCAACGCGGATTTCGTCGTCATGATGCGACGGCGGTCGGTTGCCAAGATGAAGGAAATGACGGTCAGCACAGAGTGCGCCTTGCCTTTTGATGACAGCCGAGCAGAGTATCCTGTCCAGGCCACGGTTGGTGAAAGCGCCGCCCTGGAAGTTGCGCAATTCGTCCGGACTGAGCATGCCGTCCCGATCGCGGTCGAGTCCCTCAAACATGGCGTACGTCACGTAGAAGGAGCCAAAGTTGAAGGCGTCCATGCTCTGATCCAGCTCCGACGACTCTTCCATCCAGCGGAGGGAGCTCAGCAGGTGGCTCTCCCTGGAAAGCGCCAGTGTTAGAGGAAAATTAAGCAAGAAGCTCCGCACACTGGTAAACTGGCATGCAGTGTGTAATACGTAACATTGATCGGGTTCAAGGGGGGACGTGGCAATGGGAATAGTAAATTTGGTCGAAATGTTCAGTTCTTCAGTTAATTTTTTTTCCTATAATCCTAAGACCATGTTTTATATCATAGTGGGACTTTAGATCAAAATAAGTAGTAGAAGTTGAGAAACAAGCATTTTTGCTGATGGGCTGTCATCAAAAGCTGTGAAAATTGGGCATAGGAAAATGCAAATTTGGAGCTTTCCCTTGGCACAGTGCCACCATATTCGCATCATCATAAAGAGGATAGAGTGGAGCTCAAGATAGAATCAATACTGCATTTCTCCGATGAAAAATAAAGCCAGCTTCTTTCCGACTTCCTCTATATCAGCTTATAGCTCCAATTTCTTTGAGCTCAATTTTCTCAGCTTTCATTTTTTGAGCACTTGTTGTCGGTCATCCCTGTGCCATTTCACAGCAAATTAAGCTACAGCCATTCCGTTTTCTGCACTTAGATTGTGAGACATTGGTTAGTACCGTAAAGCTGTTCATATTTGTGTGCACATCATACAGACTTTTGTAATTGGCTTTTTGTAAAAGTTGTTGGTAAGATAATATGTCCAGGACACTTCAAAAAATTTCTGTGTGTTTATTTAGGTATTCAAAATAAACCAATGACATTACGGCACAAAATGGACATTTATGAATATCCTTATGCAAAAATTTTGACGAACTTGTGTCTAATTAGCTAATTAATTCGGGGATGACAATGAAGGCCGATCAAGTGTTGTAACTCAAAAGTTATATTAGCTCAAAATAGATTTCAGTTATGATATCAGCACAACAAATAACATCTGCATGCCGAATTTCAATTCACTGGCTTCATAAATAACAAAGATAATTTTCATTGCCACGTCCCCCCTTAAAGGCAAAGCGTGCAAACATGGACACTATAGAGAAGCAAAGATGCACACTGAAAAAGGTTCAGAGCAGCGGAATAGAAAGACAAGAGGGGATACCTATCAATCCGGCATGCGCATATCGTCTACGCGAGAGAGCTGTGGCGGCACTTGATTTCTCGTTTACTTAAGTTAATCGACGGTTGGCTCGTACGTGCGCTATCATACTATCGATATGCCAGGCCTTTATAACCTGGCTTTGTCTCTTGTATCCGTGTTCGCGCTTCCTGTATTTTCACTGGTAATATTAATACCAACAAACTAGCTGAGCCGTCTGTTATTCTTAGCATTTTTTCGGGATTTGCTTGTTATACTTAGGCAATAATTGTGTAAACGAAGCATTGTTTTCGTGCTGCGTGCATGTGTTACCAATGTAACAGCAATATGAAGTCGTATAATTTGCATTTTATCCCACAACATTGAACTTGAGCTTCTTGCCGTTCTCATTACCATGCGTGAACTATCATACGTCTGCTGATGCTTCCAAGAGCCTCTTACAATTGGACTACCGGTGCTGCTTACAGATTGCATACTTGCTCTGTGTATAGTTGTGGTGCGTAATCTACATGCACGTCATCCACGTCTTTAGTATACACACCAGGGGCAGCACTGTCGTTGTGGACGTGTCCAATCCATCACAACACGGAAATTTTCAGTTCGCATGCGTGCGTGCGCAACACACGAAAACGCGTGCTCACACACACACACGCGCGCGTATTGTAGAGCTAACCCCCCCCCCCCCCCCAAAAAAAAAACAAAACAAAACAAAAAAATCTGGATACGTTACTGATTGGTGTACTACAGTCCTTCATTTCTGTTACGCAGAAGTGCGATGGCTTCAGTTTCAGTTCGTGATTAAAAACACCACGCTTACTTATATTTAAAAAAAAACAGACATTGAAGCCTCAAAAAATGTGAAAAAAAACTAGTTTGATTGAAATGCATAAATACGGAAAAAGCAACATGATCTTTACAAGGGCGAAATTTCGGGCCAAGTAAGTTTTAAGACAATGCATAGGCAATTCACAAACAGAAGAACCGAGTAGCGATGGGTGGACCATAGATGATTCAATTGAAAGCTATTCATTAACTGTTTACAAACCGTCTGACAACTCGACAAACTGGATGTGGCCATACTACAGGACATATAGTAAAAAGAAAAGGGTAACCATTTCCAATAGCTTCCCGACGTGCAAGTGACACGCTGACCTTGAAACACACTCATTATGGGTGTCGAAAGCAACATCGTCGTTCAGGTGACGGCTCCGAGAAAAAGCGTCAACTAACAAACTTTCACGAAACAAACCAAGCGTGATGCTGGAGGGATGCGTTTAACTACGAAAACAGCAGCAGAAAAATTGTGCCATACGTGGCTTTAGGGCAGGTATATTTGCGCAGCTTGCAAAATGCGAGAACGCGAGTGGACGCCCACGTTGGCGGCATTACCATGGAAGGTAATTAAGCTAATGTCCGTGTTGCGGTGCTTGCTTTCGCGCAAACGATATCTCACCTGTATTCCGGGTGTAACGGATTGGCAATTATGGAGTGTATCGATTTTTCGCAATGCGCATTCAGCACATTGAACACCGTCCAGAAACGATTGCAACGTCTGCAGACGTTTCGTCATTCCTTGTATGCATTCCTCGGGCTCGGCTCCTACGTTCTGGCGTTCGCAAGTGAGTGCCGTTCGAAGCTTCGCAGAAGTATATTATTGCGTCAGACATCAAGCCTCCGTTTAATAATAATAATGATAATAATAATAATAATAATAATAATAATAATAATAATAATAATAATAATAATAATAATAATAATAATAATAATAATAATAATAATAATAATAATAATAATACCTTTTATTTCTTCAAATAAAACAGTACATGTGACTAGGCCTGCCAAAGCCAATTGGTGGCTTGAGTGGCAGAGCCTGGCAGACAGCAAAACAAACCGGACGCGTTACAAGATTGTGTTTTATGGCATAAGAGGGATGATAGGACAAAAAACAACGTGCATATAAGATTAGAAACAACAGGGCATACAAGCAATAGTTACAAGCATTATACAATAGTTACAGCAATTGAAAGTGAAAAGGTGTAAAGGAAAAAAGAAAGAATTATGGCAAATGTTTCTTAAGCAAAGTACCACACTGGATGATTGTGCAGCATCATGCTTGCGAATGAGTGTATATGAAATAACACACGACATGCATTACAATTGTATACAGATACGCCGTAGCAGTTTCTTTAATTTGTATTTTGTTTTTGTGCGAAAAATGCTGGGGGGAAGTACATTGAAATAGGTTGGTACATAACGGGCTCGTATTCTAGTTCCATACTTTGTTGAACACCGCGGCCTCCAGTAACGTACTTTGGGCCTTAAAGAACGAGAAGTAACATACGAAACCAGGAATTCTTTGGACCAGAAATGTTTTAAAAGCAACCGTTTGAATTAACAGATCATTGAAGTTTGGCATAAACAGCGTTTTGAAAATGTCTTTCTCAGAATAAATGTTCAGGTCGTAAGATATATTTTTTAAAATCGAACGCAATATTCTGTTTATTTTATTGTGGCATCGGACAGCACAGTGTCCGTAAATGGTTATTCCGTAACGCAGTATACGGTAACCTAAAGCGTGTGCTATCATCTTACGTACTGAAAACGGCATGTTGTATCTTACGTTATATAACAGACATGATACAGCGCAAAGTCTTTTGCTAACATAGGCGAGATGACTATTCCAGGAAAGGTCGCTGTCAATGTATAAGCCAAGGTATTTGATGTTTGACAAGCTCTAAAATTTATGTACACAGTTGAGAACAAAATTGGCGACGTTCCGAGATTATAGAATCATGCAGCGAACTCGCTAGCTTTCAAAAGTACGTTGTAAAGGGAAAGTCTCCTTTTGCAGCACTTACCAGCTCTATATTGAGATTTTGAGTGCAGTGAATCCTAATTCAACCACATGCGGATCCAGCCACTCAATGGAGGAGATGGGGGCGTCACTTGAAGGTCGGGCCAGAGAGTGGGGAGGGGTTGAACAGGTTCTCCCATCAGAAGCAACGTAAATATCGTTAATTTGTGCTCGCAGAGGTCCGACTCATCTGTCCTAATCAGTGACAAAAGGTGGGCGACAAGCACTGAAGGGAGAAGGGTAAGGATGTTGACACAGGCTTTTGGGGGCTGTGGGGGGATCGCCCTTACCACCACCCCCTCTGGATCCGACACTCAAGTCGGCATGCGCTGCTCGCCAGCAGTAATTGTCCTGCATTGTAAATTTATAAGCAACATAAATTACGCTGATTACACGATCAGTGATTCTTTTTGACAAATGCATAATTTCTCTTCCTTTCTCTCTTTCTTTCTTTCTTTCTTTCTTTATTTCTTTCTCTCTTTCTTTCTTTCTTTCTTTCTTTCGGCTGCATTTCCGATGGAGGCGGAAATGTTGTAGACCCGTGTGCTCAGATTTGGGTGCACGTTCAACAACCCCAGGTGGTCTAAATTTCCGGAGCCCTACACTACGGCGTCTCTCATAATCATATGGTGGTTTTGGGACGTTAAACCCCACATATCAATCAATCATGAATCTTTCTTTCTTTCTTTCTTTCTTTCTTTCTTTCTTTCTTTCTTTCTTTCTTTCTTTCTTTCTTTCTTTCTTTCTTTCTTTCTTTCTTTCTCTCTTTCTTTCTTTCTTTCTTTCTTTCTTTCTTTCTTTCTTTCTTTCTTTCTTTCGCTGCCACATATCTGCCCCGTTTTGAATACCGCGCTGTGATTTTTTTTTCATGGTAGGTTTGGTTGAGTTGATATGTCCTTGGACGAGACATCAATGCGCGAAAACAGTCAAATGAATGGTGAATTCGTGTCCGGGTCGTCCCCTCGCTTCGCGGTTCGTCTAACCTTTTTTCTCGCGCTGTTAATGCCTTGTTTCATTGAGCCAAACGAGCTGCATGGTCATGTTGCAGTATTCGCATTTTTTTGGCACCTTCGGTCCAGGTGGACTCCAAAAGTATTGCGCCGATGTTACTGTGCGCATACCCTCATTGAATGTCTTAGAGCGATGCAAAACTCATCCTTCGATGTATTCCCGGGACAAGAGTGCGTGCCTGAAGTCCCATCCGCCACGGTGGCCAAATGATTATGGCATTCGACTGCTGACTCGAAGGTCGCGGGATCGAATCCCGGGGGCGGGTGCCGCACTTTTGATGGAGGCTAAAGTTCCATCGAAAATGCTTGAGGCCTGTGTACGTAGATTTAGGCGCACGTCAAACAACACCAAATGGTCGAAAAATCCGGAGCCCTCCACTAAGGCGTCCCTCATAGTCGTATTACAATAGCTAGAAAGATGCCCCCCCCCCCCTTCTTTCTAAAGTTATCATACCTGAAGTCCCGGATACTGAGCATGTTCTTCCAGGATCGTGAGGCGTGGAAGAAGTACTTCGTGAGCGCGGTTGCAATGAACGGCTCCCGGAACTGCGGCGTCTTCTCCAAGAAGCGCATGTCCGGGTGCATAGCGAAGAAGTCCTCGAATAAAGGCCGCAAGTCTTCCTGCGTGAGGTAGTCGCGGTCTCGTGCCAGCACGTGCACGGCACGGGAGCTCTCCTCCGGGAAATTGGCCACCAGATGGCTGTAGTACCTGCGTAAGCGCAAAAAGGCTACATAGGTATATGTGCAGTGGTCCTCTACATGCGAAGCCTTGCTTGACCGTGCCATCGAATTTGATAGCGCAGCTAATCAAAAGTGGACGATTGGGCCAGTTGGCGATTCGTGATCTCTGTATACTGCGCGGTAGTCTGCGCTTGTCCTTGCCTGCTTTCTGTCTGTGCTTTCTAACACGCAGTATACATTGATAGCGTAGCGCCAGCAGGCTGCACCCGGTTTCAGATCTTTTTACACAAGCATAAATAGCCGAGAACGTTGACACGTGAACAACCGTCATCGTAGTTCGGACAATATATATTGTAGGGCGTCGTACGCGGGCATGCAGGTTGTGGATTGGAAGTGTGGCAGCTTGGGCTAGTTGGTATGGCATAACGATAGTTTTAGCGCGAGAACAAAACGACGACACAGAGACGTGTCCTTCGTTTCCTTCTTGTCTCTGCGTCGTCGTTTTGTTCTCGCGCTATAACTATCGTCATGTGGATTGGGTCACAACAGCGCCAAGTCTTTTTTTCACTTTTCTCTTACGTTATCATTTCTGCATGACTTCGATATGAATGCGACGAGAAGCAGTCAGTACGTATTAGCTGTAGAATGGAAAGTTAGGCTGGTTGGAGTGGTCGCATGCATGATTGATGCAACGCTAAAGACGTAAACTTAAGGAACGCAGAGTACTCTCGTCCTGTGTCCTCTGTGTTCGTTACGTCTTCGTCTGGCTTCCTTGTGTTATGTGAGGCAGGTATGTAGTACCTGAGACCCTTGAAACTGATGTAAGACTGGGCGAGTTGCTTCAGATTCATTATTTAATGTTGCGCAAAAGAAGGAAGCACATTACGAAAAAGGCAATGCTGAACTATGAGACCTTTAAAACGAATCAAAGTCTGGGCGAGTTGCTTCAGATTCATTATTTAATACAGTGCAAAAGAAGGAAGCACATGACAAAAAGTACAATGCTGAAATAATAAGTAATATATAGGGTTTAACGTCCCAACACCACTATGCGATTATGAGGGACGCCGTAGTGGAGGGCTCCGGAAAATTTGTACCATCTGGTGTTCTTTAACGTGCACTAACATCGCGCAATACAAGGGGCCTCTAGCATGTCGCCTCCATTGAAACGCGACCATCGCTGCCGGAATCGAGCCCGCAACCTTTGGGTCAGCAGCCGAGCACCACAACCACTACACCATCGTGGCTGACGATGCGCTCATCTAACAAGTGACCTAGTCAGTTGTTAGTTCAGCGCCTTGTCCCGTGGTTTTCTTTGTCTCGTGTTTTCTTATTTTGAGCTGCTTTCAATGCGAGGCCCTTCCTTTCCTGCCCTCAAAGCACCTGCAGAAGCGCTCCTTAGTGACGGGCCTGTCTTTGTCTCCTCCGGCGGCGTGGTACAGTGCAGTCTTGAAGTATCCCGGCAGGGAGCAGGCCTTCGCGAGCGGCGCGAAGTCCTCGGGCCCCAGGACGTCGCCGGCGATGTCGTTGAGCGCGAGCTTGAGCTCCCGGCAGGCCATCTCCACCTGCAGGGGTGACAGGGGCCGGCCGTAGGGAAAGTAGAAGAGCGGGATCACGGGCGCCTCCTCAGCGGCCGACGACATCGCCAGCGCTCATGGCACACGGGGGCTCGAGCCGGTGCCGCACTTCTCCTGCGCACGCGCACGAAACGGTGCAGCAACGTGTACAACACTGCCTCTACACTATTGGTATACACTGGATTTTGTCCTGCACCAGTATAGAGGAAGCCAGCCTGAGCCATCTTTTATAAACGTATATCCCTAAATAAGCTACAAGCGGCTTGTCGACGTCACATGGGGCGTGCGGGGCTAGAGCATACTATATAGGACGTCTGACTTAATTACAGCAGTGTTTATGCACGGTCTGCATCATAAGTTCCATTTGGGCTTTATGAAGAAAACACAGCTACACAATTGTGTGTGTGTGGAACGCTGATGCCGTAGGGCAAACTAATGTAATAACAAACAAACAAACAAACAAACAAACAAACAAACAAACAAACAAACAAACAAACAAACAAACAAACAAACAAACAAACAAACAAACAAACAAACAAACAAATCATCAAACTGATGAATAAAGTCGCACCCGTATCATTTGCAACGCAGTGACAATGGTTGCAGGGGCCCCCAAGCCTGAACGGCGACACCTACAAACATCAAAATTGGTTTAGAGAGTATACCAGTAGCTGAAACTGTGCTTACTTAGCTGATTTTTCTTATTACGGCGCTGCTTTGTAGTGTTGGCGCCACTTTGACCATGGACAACATGTAGCAACTCATATTAGGCGTGACTGTAACAGCTCTTCGGCTTCTGCAAACATGAATAATGCGACATTAACGTCGCATAACATTTAGGAATGCGTTGCTGAGGGGCCCCATGTGAATTCAAACTACTGCGATTTCTCTGACGTAAACCTAAGACTATTGAGGCAAAGGTGCCTTCAAGTATCACGTCCATTGATATGAGGCTACCCCCACCGGGTATTGAATCAGCGGGTTTGGGCTCAGGAGCGCAAGTGCACCACGATGCTTACATTATTTATGCTTGCAGCAGCCCAAGTGCTGCGAGAACAGAGCAACTGGCTTTCCGTTGTCTGTGAAACACCGAAACGTCTACTTCTCGGTCCTCTTTATCATAAGTATTCAAGTGTGTAGCAATTATAATAATATGGTCTGGCATGCTGCTGCTCCACAGAAGGTTTAGGCACTACCAAAAATAAAACCAACAACTAACACATACATCAATGCCGTCATCATTACTTTACTTGCGCCGAATGGCATAGCACGACAACATAGTTTTTCAATAGTGTCGTAATCCCACTTTTTCTTGCTTCAGTCTCGGTTAGTTCTTGCCCGTATTTGCCGGTTTAGAATGTGCCTGTGGAACCACAGCACCTTCCACAACATTTCTTCGTATACTCCTCTGCACCCTGATTCAGTCACCCCTGCTAGAGTTTCGCTCCTTCCACAGTTTCCATAGTGGGGCGTATGCTTATGCTTGAGCACATGCAAGCTATCGAAGCCTTCCTTTTAGGGGGGATTCCATTGCATTTATACGATGGGTGAGATTTGTCTTTGGGTCCGATTGCAGCGCTCCTAAAAACCGCTTTGCGTTCAGTGCCGAGTGCTGTTTCTTGCAAGTCACTCGAGGTTTATTTATTATTTATTTATTTATATACCTTAAGGGCCTCTAGGGCATTACATAAGGGGGGTTTCATACAATCATCAGTGACAACAATTTTTTAACAAGAAAAGACGACAAGAAAACATGCGCAGGATACACGGTCTGTCAACCAAGATAAGAAAGAAATAACACAGCAAGGTTTTCATAAGCGAGCGCATTGAAAAAGCTGCACGACACGTTATACAGCAATGCCTAAGATTGTCCAACACATTCAAGGAACGCAAATAATTCAAGATAAGCTCTATCCGGTACGTTTTCCGGTGACCAATCAAGTCATGCGCCCAGTGGCTGTGAATATTTTTGTCCAGACTGTTTATGTTGTGACAGGAGCATAGTATGATATTTTTTATATCTTATTTATTATCGATATATGCCACCTTATATCTCGTAAAGCGACCGGAGAGTATACAAACGGTTGAAAGCGTGTCTGACAGCTCAGTATCAAACTTATTGAAGGTTAGCGCCCTGTTTTGCGTGTGTGTCGTTGTTGTGACCCGTCGATAAGTTTCGCTATACCATCTGCAGTTGATATAAAAAAATACTCATATAAGTTACCATTGAACTAAGCATTTACAAGAAAAATGAATGAAATCACTCTTCTTGACAACCTGAAATAGCGACAACGACTTAGAACGGCTACATGATTAATCAACTCATGTCACACAGAGAGTGTACTTATCGAAGGACATCGCGACATATAAAGCGTTACATGCGTGTCCTCCGTACAGTTTATAGCGCGTGTTGTCTACCGATGTACGTAACGAACCACAAAAAATACCGTCAAAGTATATATGAGCTGCGTCCAACTCTATTGCTTATATATCGTTGAGAAAGGCACAAGCTCACGAACACTCGCACAAGTTAGGTTTGTCGGAGACAATATAGGCACCGTACAGTCAAGTTTTCCCGTGTGACTGCAGCGCCAGAACACATGCCCAATGAAAAAAAAAAACACGCAATAATAGGTTGGGAGTCAGTCAAAATGGAACGTGGTGCCCGCGTCTCCCTGACCGAGTGAGTAGGCTGATTAGGATAAGCCAGCGCCTAAGGTCCCTAGTTGAAACATCTAGGGACCTTACTAGTGCCATCAACGCAGCTCTCTCTGGTCAGCGGACGGTGCCTATTAAACTACGAAGACATATGACCGCCTTGTTAAATTACGTATACTTGTACAAAAGATTGAAAGTCATGCTGTGATCTCGTTCTGCGTGAGAACATCGTTGACGTCCTGCAAGACATACACACCCACACGTGCGGCGTCCCCGTATTCTCAAAGCTTCGGCACTTACCTTCTTTCAGCTGTCAATTTGGTCGTCAAAAACGTGATCCGACGCACCCGACAACGAAACGCAACTAAGGCGCCCTCCTCGTGGTTTCACGGAACGCGTCATCTTCCGCCACAACCGATTCCGACGAAAGGCACAACGCAACTGGCGCAATACACCCGAGACCATAGGGACGATCGCACGCCTACCAACCACTCTGCTATTTTCCTGGCAACGGGGCGACGTGCGAGGCTGTCGAGCACGTATACACGCACAATTGACCCGACGACGCGATGAAGGAGGAACACGGACGACCGAAAAGAAAGAACGATGCCGCAAGATCTGACCGGTCATGTGGGACTCTGATCGCGTTCGGAGGCGTTTAGGGAAAAAACTGCGCAATACGCGTATACTATAGAGCGGTGAAGTTTCGCAATCGCGTCAAGGTCGACGTCGACGACACGATATACGAGGGCGACGAGGACTATAGTGTTCACCGCCCTCCTCATATTTTGTGGTCTGCCCATGCCTCTCGCTCTTCTTGCGAAATGTCGTACGCCAGACGTTTCCACAGGGGGTAGTTAACTGTTGATTGTTTCGCTACCGATGAGCTGCGGGGCGTGGTGCATGGAAGGAGGGAGGGTAGGTGGAGGGAGAAGGGTGAGGTGTAGGGTGGTCAATCGGGCAAGCTTCCTGTTGTGGTTTCGTTACGTAATTCGCAGTACGACTCCTACAGATGCAGTGCCTCATCGCGTGTGACTAACACGTCGTACGGTTTCGGGGAACTTGTGATGCAACCTGTTCTGAAAGCAGCGACTACAGTCGCGCGCGTTTCATGAATATGGGGGGTTTTACGTCCCAATACCCCGATACGATTACGAGAGATACCATGATGGTGCGCTCCGGAAATTTGAACCGTTTGGTGTTCTTTAACGTAGACTGACAGTACACGGGGCTCTACCATTTTGCTTCCATCAAAATGTGACCGTCGCAGCCGGGATTCGAACCCACGACCCTCGGGTCAGCAGCCGAGCAGTCTATCTGCTGATCCTTCGAGGCGGGTACCGTCGCGCGCTGAGATTGAGTGGTTGCACAAACACACACACAAAAAAGTGCACCGAAAGGACACGAAAAAGGTGGTCTTGTATGCAAGGAAGATATGTCAAAGTCATGACGTAACAGCGGCGAAATTTCTTTATCATCAGTGCCATGTGACACTACACACTGCATTTTGGTTGATTGTACAAGATGTCTATGTGTTCGTTGATTGATTGATATGTGGAGTTTAACGTCCCAAAACCACTATATGATTATGAGAGACGCCGTAGTGGAGGGCTCCGGGAATTTCGACCGCCTGGGGTTCTTTAACGTGCTCTATGTGTTCGTAAAATATATAGTAATGTTCTTTTAGAAACTGTGACTTGGAGACACATTATAAGCATTAGTAGCACCCGAGGGGGACTGTCGCTCAAATTGATGAGGAATGGTTAAGGAATTCGAAACTAGATAATGATCGTAGTGATATTGTAAAGGCATTAGGCACATGACTCACAAGAGAAGTAATATATTGCATACGCTATAACTGCGTTCAACTGGGATATTGTAGATGAAATAATGGGTATACTCGTTTTCCATTCTTAGAAAATTGCCCACGCTACACAATTTCATCTCTCATTAATACTGTAACAAGATGCTGCAGATATAACGTGAACACGATGTGATCGCCTGTCAAAGAAACAAACTTATAGTTGCAGGACATTGTGTAATTAAATAATTGAATGCTAATTACTGGTTGAATGTTGTATGCCGAGACTCAAGTTATTAATACTTTGGCTTATCATACGTAAAACATTTTAAAATCATTCAGGTGAGGTACTCACACAAAGAATGTTGTACGTAATGACCAACTTTCTCCATCTTGGTTTGCCAGTTTTGTAACGGACAATTTGCAATTGAAACTATAGTTTCTATTCAGGACACTGGACTCTCTGCGTGAGCAGCATTTCGTCATTTTCCAAGGGGCACCAAACAAATGCAATGAAGGGAGCTTTCGCCATCCGCGCACTTGCCTGGATTTAGTGTGTTGGTGCAGCAGACACCAGAAGAGGGGCTCATGTGGAAGTTCAGGCGATGAAGGTGCGTTGTGCGAGGCCTCGCCTCCTTTTGGCAGGAGTCGACATGCGAAAGAAAAATAATGCCGAAATATGCGGCGATGTAACGAGAGAAGAAAGTGTGCCATATACGAATTCGCGAATTATTGTTCTGAGCCGTATGCAGCACATTATATTTTTCTTAATCAGCCGATATTCTAACTAAGAAAGATTTTTTTATTATCCTAATTAGCGAATGCAGTGAAGAAAGTCTTTCAATATAAATGTTGTCGCAGCTGTACAGGAACGTCGGGATATGTAACTTATGCTAAGACAACTGCTAGTCTACCAAGCTAGTACAAGTCTACCAAATTTATTACCAAGCTAATGTGATTAGCCAGGTATAGGCTAATTAAATTCATTATATAGTAAATTTAGTGAAAATATTCATTAAAGAAAGATATTGTAACGCTTATTCAGCGATATCGGACTATTTGATGTGCGAGATAACTGTCTTGTATATCTTGTTCCTCTGCTTTTCTTTAAATTGCACGAAATTTAAAAAAAAGTAAATATACTTGGTGCCAGTTAGCTGAAACACTCTGTATGTCTCTATACATGCTCTTATTTAAGTAAGCGTTCAGTACAAAGATGTATTCATGCAATGGCCGCATATTGTTTCATTTAAGAAGCCAACGTGCCGTAGTTGCTAAGCAGGTTACGCAGCAAAGCTCGAGGACGCGGACTCGGTTCTCAATCACAGCAGCCGCCCTTCGATGAAGAGGCGAAATGCAGGAACATCCGCGTATACTTATGCATAAAAAAAAGCTTCAAAAACCCCAGGTGGTAAAATTTATCCGCCACAGCGTGGATCCAAAATGGCACCGTGTTTTACGTTCCTAAAACACCAGAAATGCAAACTTTATTTTGGAAGCATGGACATTAACCGGAGGTGCATGACGTCTCTCGATTAAATAAGTTTTAGGGTCTTTAAGGCTGCGTAGAGATATCAGCCGTAGCACCATGAAGCATTTGGTTCGAGCGGTGCACGTAACAAGTTTGCGTCATGAAGTGTAATCGCGCGGATAAATGTTCGGATCTCTCGAGAGCACAACCTGCTGATTTTACTATTTGCGTGGATGACAGCGGTCACCCAGCAGCTATTGCGCAGTTACCAGCACATGGAAAGCACCGTTGACAAATAATAAGAGTCATGAGAGAGAGAGCGAAATAAATAGAGGCAGACAGAGTGATGAACATAGCACAACTATCAGTGAACACATGTACTGTCTGTATACTCCCTGTGATAGATCAGGTGCATACGCTATGGAAGCTAGCGAGACTTCAAGTGGTTTCGCAGAAAGAAACATTTAAAAATTCTGCCACACGTAGTGCAACCTTCTTGCTTTTGGCTGAGTAATAAATTAAGATGCTTCGTGCATTCGAAATAAGTAAACTTCGTTATTCGCGTGGTTGTCATGTTTCGGATCGCTTAGCGTGTGCTTGTTTTCGTATCGGGGCCTCTGCTATTAGTTCCGGTAGCGTCGAGGCCACGTTTACAACGACGAAATTCAAACGCAATAAGCGGGCACTTTCACATCTGCTGAGCTAACTTCTAGCATAGCTTCCACGGCATTACATCTAATGTATTAAATGGAGCATAGCATCCTCAAACCACACACTTTGATGATGGCGTAGCAAAATTGATTTCCGTAAGGACAGTGACAAGCCTTTTTGAGCTATTCTTCTCTGCTTCACGCTCATCTGGTCAGTCGCGTATACAATACGCTGCATGAAGTAGCACATAAAAGCAATATTTTTGGACATACCGGTGGAACGTTTTTTCGTGGTTCGAAGATCATCACGGTTCGAAAAAGGGGGCGGTAGCTGCACCGTCCCACGAGTGGTTACTCAAAGCGAACATCCCATGGGAAAAAAACAAAAAACAGCCAGAGGCGCGCAGGGATTTTCGACGAGGACAGCATGGCGACAACGGCTAGGAATTTCGACAGGAGTGAGTACCTGTTCGACCATACCTGTGCACTTCCGACAAGCTCATGCGCACTTCGTTTGTTTCGCGAAATAGCAAGCAATGACCGTGAAAAGGTAAAAAAAGTACACCTGAGCGACTGGAAGGGGGTATACTGTTGAACCCCTTTGAGGTTTTCGTCCGGGCGAGATGAGATGGTTACTGAATTTTCGCGCTTGATTATCTTCTGCGGGAAGTGCCGAATTTGCTGTCTTGACCCTCCGATTTTAAGGTATTCTATGGGAAACCTTAATGTGCTTGTTCCTGGGGAAAAAGAAATGTAATTATAGTATGTGGGCTTTTGTGTCGGTTTGATTACAAGGCACGCTCGTATAGTGGAGGACTCCGGAAATTTCGGCCATTTGGTGTACTTCAACGTGCATCGACATTGCACAGTACCAACGCCTCCTCTAGGAAGATGCCTGCCGCATGAGAAAAAAAAAAAAAAAACAGCTGCCACAACCTTTCCCTCCTTCATTTTGAAAATGTTCTCGGTCGCTAGCGTCACCTGTGGCGGGCGGTGCAACAACGCAACACTTTGCATAGCCTCCGAAACAGTGGTGCACAGTTGCAGGTCTCGAACAACTTTCGACTGACGCGCCCCTATGGGCCGCAGATGAAAAACGCTTAGCTGGTACCGCCCGTCGCCGTGATGATGGATGGATGGATGGATGGATGGATGTGGCTGTACCCTTTAGATCGGGTGGCGGCTAACGCCACCTAGCCGTAATACTTAGTGAACTAACCACTACATTTATCTTTTTTTCCTTTATATAGTGAGGTTGAAGATTCGTACTTTTCAGTGAAGGGTTTAATTATCACTCGTGCCTTGACTTTAGCCACCAATCAGATAACCTCCTTCTAGTTAAGTCTACCCGCTCAATGTCTATTTGGACCTTCCTGTCCCTAAACCCCAGTGCTTTGAAAAACTCTGTGCCATCACCCTGAACAACAGGGTGAAGCCCTTTACAGAACATTATCAAGTGTTCGGCAGTTTCTTCTTCCTCTCCACACGCACTGCATACTGTGTCTACCCCTTCGTATAGTGTCGGCCGTGAGCGCCACCGCGCGGAGCTTGTTTAAAACCGAAGGCAGGCCAACTCCGCTGGGAGCGCGAGCCATTCCTCAGGCATCTTTCTAGAGGATACGTTGACAGTACGTACACGGGACTCGTGAATTTCGTGTACATCGAAATACGACCGCCGTGGCCAGATTCAGACCCGCAGATAAAAGAAAAAAAAATGTGTCGCAGAAAACGTTCCTCTGCGGGGTTTCTTAAGATCAGAATACATTAAGGTCACTGAAGAAAAAAAAAACTGAAGAAATAAATTTTCTCGTACCTGTAAATTGCCCTTTCAGAATAGCGACATAAACACACTTGCCGCACAAAAAGAAAAAAAAAAGGAACGCGCAATACGAAACTGCGGATGGTGACGGCATTTCGAAATTCAAGCGTTAATAGAAGTGACGCAGGAGATTTTGACGGCGCCCACTATATAGGGTCTACGTATATTCCTAATAGGTAAATATGAAGTAGACGGCCCCTTGAAAGGGTCAGTCAGTTAACACACCAATTTCCACAAAGTATCGTTTAACCAATGTCGCCAAAATACGAAAATTGCGCTTTGAAAACCGTGACCTCATGCGCGGAAATATCGGTGCAAAATATAAAAATGAAACTGTGACCTTGATTTTGTCCTCCATGAATAATCCTATGGTGCTGAAGCTGAAGTCATTAGAGCTTACAGAGCTTCACTTTTAGAGTCCGTTTAACTGACACAAGTGCTGTTTTTTTTTAAACACTAAATTGTTTATGTACAGACAAAAATGATGTTTCGTTATTGTGTATTATCTTTGTATGCTCTGCGCGTTGCACTTAGCCTTTTAAACAGCAGTACATCGTTGTTAAATTCTATTTAGCTGAATTATTCAAATGATTCAGCATTTCAAGATTGCAAAAAATGTTATCAGTGTTCCATTGTTTTGCTTTTCTGAAGCCACTACTGACAGAAACGTATGTAACTTACGCTCGCCTCCCTTATAGCGATAAATGTGGCAACCCTGGTCCCTGTATTGTTTGTCACGTGTTCGGTATTAGGAGACCCAGTGGTGAAACATGATCGTGCAAACGTGATCTACGTGTTAAGACTCCTTCTCAAAAAACATTACCACAATAATGGAAACTTTCGTTTCCCGTCTAGTGGTCGTCAGTATTCCACGAAATAGAACGGTGACACTTTGGCAGTTGCGTCACACAGCTGTCAAGGGTGTGTGTGTGTGTGTGCTTGTGCCACGTTGACGACATCGTTTCGTCATGCGCCACGTTTAATGTCTTCTTGGAATACGAGACGTCGGACTTCGTCGTGACAAGGAGCCTTCGTCTTGCCTTGAAGGTCTTCGAACAACGGGTGCACGAGAACGTGACACAAGACAGCGCGGTCGAAATATAAGCGAACTACTTAACTTTCTCGTCGAACTACTACGAAGTTTTGCAACTTCGGCCTTCCCAGCTGCGTACAGCGATATCATATCTGGTCTCGTTAACGCTTCTTTAATTACCGCAGCAGTTCTGTTTTAATTAAGACGAAAGCCTTTAAATACACAATCAAACGCGTGAACATGACAATCGACGTAGGCGTCCGGTGGTGTTGGGAAGGTGTTAGTAAAAAATAATCTTCACGGGATGACATCACCATATCATGCCACAATGACGTCACATGCATGCAAACTATACGACGTCACTATGACGTAACGTTTAATGTTGACGTCATCGCATTACATAGATTGGTCACAGGTGGTATGGTCACGGAGACAGTGCTAAACCACGTGAGGTGCCTCCCATTTCGGAGGCAGTGCAGAACCACACTAGATGCAGAAAGCTTTCGAAGGGTGGCGGAATGAGAAGAAAAAGATGGCTCTCGCCTTCGAGTCAATGCATAAGGGACCCCGTGAGTTTATCCATTCACTTATCTACGCCAAGAAACCTTCACTATATAAGCTTGTCTTCACCTGTACACTCGTCGCATAGTGCCTTGAGCGCATATCAACAGAAGGTCATTGAAAAGAGATGGAAATTAAAGGAAGAGGGGGGGGGGGGGTTCCGCGAGCACACAATTTTCATAGAGCTCTGCAACAGTGACACCAGTGGAACAAAACAAACACAACTTGAACTTGCGTGAAAACGTGAGCAAGGCGCTAGAGTTGTTAAAAAAAAAGACAGTGAACATTCGTGCGTGAATGATTTCCAAATATTGTGAACAAGTTCACCGTTTTTTTTTCAGTAGGCAATGAGCAGGATGATCAACGCATTTTCAGAAAGACTCGTTGCTCTCCCATAGTAGAGTAAATGTAGTACTACTCGAAATCATCAACCATTATATTGCGCGCAATAATCTCCAAGTGAACAAGTATATATTGCTAACAAAAGCAACATGAGTAATACCACTGACGTCCATCATCGTCAATAACTGACAGCTGCTCGACGGCCATATTTGAGACGGGCAACGATGTCCGGATACGCCAACCTTCCCTCGAGAAAAATTTCCTCTTTTTTTTTCTTTTACCACAGATTGGCTCGCTGTCCCGTAATCGGACGGTGACAGATGGAGCGTGTGGCGTTATATACGCCCCCTTTTCGCGCATTTCCCACAGACACTTTTTCTTCGCTTTTGGAGAAGGCCTTTGGCGACCAGCGAGGCCCTTCGGGCAAGGATTAGGCACGGACGCTGTCTCTTCTGAGCGGTAACGGCGGGCCCGGCCAATCGGTCGGCCAGCTGTGGCGTGCGCTACGTCCAGTGGACCATCGTCAACCTAGCCTCTCGACAATTTGGTATAGTTACGCTAACACGAGTGGCGGAAGGGGCTTACCAGTGTAGCTGAAAGCCGCTCTGGTTGGCTGGCCGCTGTCGGGGCTGTTTTTCTCCTAAAGGCCGGGCATGGCAGAGACACGTCGGCGCGAGGCCCAAAAGGGTACGCGCAGTGCGCGTTTAATATCGATGATGATGACGTTCCAGGGATGATCGGCACCTACTCACTCAGAGCGATCGGCCAAGAGTTTTGTGGATCATACTGTCTAAAAACTATAAAGTTCTATTTTAATTTACGGTGTCAATTAGAATGAAGAGTTATTTTAAGAAATCCCAGTTTCAGCGTAAACCATGTTTCGTAGACTTTTTGTCTTCTCTGCGCCTGGTACTTTCGGCGATGACGAAGAGGTGATGATGATTATTCTGAAGTATGACGCGCACCCACTACTGGGGACAGGTCAAATTATAGACATAAAAAAAAAACACCACTGCGGCACTCCGTACGGCCGCGGTGATTATCGCTGGGTTAACCCCGACGGTTAACCTATGTATTTATCAATTGTTGGCTGTGTTCGTCTGTGAACCTGAATTTGTGTTTGCCGCTCGTGTGTTAAATTTTTTTTTATGTTTAGTGAAGCCGTGGTCAGTAAGCGGGGCTTGTTCAATTTGTGTGTCACATTTGTATGTCAATTCTTCTAACCTTTTTTTCAAAACTCATTAGATATAAAAGTACTATGTGGTCTACTATCAAAATAATCATTTCTTGGCCAATTACCCAGAGTGGGTGAGAGCCATTCTTTTAGGACATCATCATCATCATCATCATCACCACCACCACCACCACCACCACAACCACCATCATCATCATTATCATCATCAGTTCTGACGGACGAATTTCGCATTTTCTTCTATATACATCTTTGCTGAGGAGACACAAAGATTTCAATGGAGCATTCCTATTTAACGCGAGACTAACGAATACTGAGAGCGAAAAGAAAGAAACAAAGAAAGAAAGAAAGAAGAAAAGAGAGAATGAATGAATGAAATAGGTTTAAACTAACGTTTACCGTCTTTCTCCTTTCATTCATATGCATACATTCCGTCTTACTGATGCGGCAGAGAGTGGCGTTTCGAAGAATCGGATTTGTATTACCACAGCTCGATTCTTCGAAGTGCCACTTCGCGGAAAAATCGCAAAAGAGACGAAACTATACGCCAAAGGGTGCTTCGCAAAGGTTGCGTATAACGCGATTACGTCGTACAGTTAGCAGATACAGCAAACCCATTTATAGCTGTAACAATGGACACCATTCGCTCGTATGTGGTCGGCACTTTGCACCAGCCGCATGGTGTGTGAATTCTGAACTGGCAGATCACTTTATGTGTAACCGAGCCACTCTTCTCCAGGTCTATTGTGTTTTCGGCGATCTTGCGAGTAAAAAACGTGCTGATGATGAAAAACATTTATTATAAAAGAGAGAGGTACGGGGCCCCGCTGACCCCGCTACATGGTCAGCGTCCTTAGTCCGGGACACCGCATGACGAGGCCCCTACTCGCGCCCGTCTCACCCGAGCCCGTTGAGACTCTAGTGATGAGCAGTTGAGGAGGGCAGTCTCCCATGCCTCTCGGGAAGGGGTAGGGGAAGGGGGTTGGTGGGAATTTTTTGGACATGCCCATACCATGTGGAAGATATCACACGTCTCCCCACAGTGTGGGCACCGCCCATCTGTGTTCGCATCGAAATGTTTTAGGATTGCAGGACAGAGTAGAGTACCGGTCTGTCTGCAGGCGCCTTAGAGTTCGCTCTTCCGCCTTACTCAGCCCCTTTGCAGGAGCCGGGTAAAGGCGGTGAGTGTCGCGATAATAGGTTAGAATTTCTTTGAACCGCAGCAGCGGTGTATTGGCCTCCGAGTCATAAGAGCCAAGGTGAGGAGCCCGGTGGGTAAGCGCTCGGGCGGTCGCGTCAGCGGCCTCATTACCTCGTAAGCCCTGATGGCCAGGAGCCCACACGATGCGTTTCGGGGCTGGATCAGCGAGAGCCCGTTTTAGAATTTGGCTGGCTAGGGGGGATATCTCTCCTACCAAGTAATGAGCACATGCTTTCCGGGAGTCCGTGATGATAACTTTCGAGTTGGGGTCCGCAGCAGCAAGCGCTATCGCGACTTCCTCAGCGCGCTCTGGATTTTGTGCTCGGAACGAGAGCCCATTGACATGCTTTTCCCGGTGAACTACACAGGCCGTGTAAAATCCCGTGGGCGAAGGCCCTGATATATCTACGTAGAATACACCAGGTCGGGAGCCGTGTTGCTTCTCAAGCGTCCGAGCCCGCGCCTGTCTTCTGCTTTCGTGCGTGTGCTTATCCATGTTACTGGGGAGTGGATAGACCGAGAGCCTATGCCGCCACAGTTCCGGAATACGCTCCGCCTCCTCTGCAGTGCAAGTGTGCTGTATATGTAAGCGGTTCAGCAGGCGGCGCCCGGGAGCCGTCTGCACGAGCCGCGTATATTGATTCGTAAGGTGGGCCTCCCGCAACTCCTGGTAGGAGTTGAGCACACCTAACGCCCTCAGTTTGGCGTTGGAAGTGGCCACCGGGAGATCCAGAGCTCGTTTAGTAGCCTTACGAATGATGGCATCTATTCATTCGTCTTCTTGCTTGTTAGTGCGAAGGTATGGGACGGCGTAGAGGATCCGGCTAGTCACGAAGGCATGGGCGAGCCAAAGCGCGTCCCTGCCCCACAGACCACCCCGCTTGTTGGAAACGCGGTGGATCATGCGCCCTACCTGTTCGCTTATTCTCCTGAGTTTCGCTATAGTGGAGTCCGGTCTGAGTGTGTGGTGAATGAACAGGCTCAGAATCCGGAGCTCGTCCACCTCTCTGATGGGAACCCCTGACAGGGAGATGTGTATGGCTGACTTATCTCTTGGCTTCGCTCTAACGTGCAGAAGCTCTGATTTGTTTGGAGCACATTGGAGTCCACAATCGTTGGCATACCTCTCGACTATGAATGCGGCCTGCTGAAGGCGTTCCTGCATTTCACCAAGGCTCCCTTCAGTGGTCCAGATTGTAATATCATCGGCATATACTGCGTGTTGTGTGCCTTCCACCCTGGCCAATTCGCTTGGAAGGCGCATCATAGCAATGTTGAAAAGGAGCGGTGATAACACTGCTCCCTGTGGGGTACCCCGTGTTCCCATAATGTACGGGCCATATTCCTCGTCCTCGATACGAAAAAGTGCCTGGCGTTTAGAGAGAAAATCTCTGACATATGCAAAGGCCTTAGCCCCGCAATCGGTGGAACTCAAGTTAGCCAGGATGCTGCTGTGTTTAACATTGTCGAAAGCCCCCTTCAGATCAAGCGCGATGGTAGAAAAGTAGGTAACACTGTTAAGGAAATGCGGTACATCATCGATGCGCTTAAGGATGATAGACTTATTAATAACCTTGTCTAAGTGTCAATATACAGGGTGTCCTATATATCTTGAGCCAAAAATTTGAAAATGAAAAACACTTCAGTGACAAATTGAACTAAACGCGTACTACTTGCACTAGCTTGTAGGTACTCAGGCTATTTTTATTTCTCCCCGTACTAATTACCAATAATTTTTAATTACATATTTTTATTTATAGGCTGGAAACCCAAAATATGAACACTGAGATGTAGAGTACTTTCAGAAACCACTGACTAAACTGTTTCCTGTACGATACGTCTCGCGCTGTTATTTTTTCCGCGTTGTAAAGAAAGCCTATATAGCTGCACTGCAACTGTGCAACTCGCGGTCCGTCACATGGCTGCTTTTCACATTTCGCGGGCTTTCTGTACACACAGACACATATATACACACACAGAGCGTATACCACTTTGAAATTCCTTTAGATGTAGAGAGGAAGAAGATCACGACCTCAACAGGAAGAGCCGAGTGCGAGCGCTGGGCTCTACCCGCTCAGGTCGTGTGATCCACTGCGGCACATAATCGTCTTTACATAGAGAACACTCGCTCTCTTCTGCGATGCCGGGTCGGTAGCTTACGTTCTTGTATACTAAACAAGTTTGACCATTAGGATATTCTAGCATTTGGGTCACGTACCATCATGCACCCCGTGAATGAACAGTTCTGAAGCTGCTTGGCGAGACCGCAATTATGTTAGTTGATTTAGCGAACGCTGTACCTATTGATACAAAACTTAAAGAAATATTAGAACAATTATATGCGTGAATGCAGCTGAATGAGACTCTGTGAAGCGTGCGGATTCCGATTAAAATAGATGTACGTCGTTTGCGTCATTACTCGCTTTCGTTAGAGCATTTATTCACATCGAGCAACAATATAAACAAAATCGTAGGAGGAACCGCCGAAGCGACTGGTCAGTGCTTCTCGAAAGTGGTCAGTTATGCCCGGTCGACTTCTATGCGGCCAGGCGTCACGCGGGAGAGCCGCGGTGTTGGTCGCGTGCTCCAGCCTCTTCAGTTCTCTGTGACGCAGGCAGGGAACCGGAGGAGTTTACGTTAGCCATGTCCGGCAGAAACGAAAGCTCGGACACGGTGTCTTCGAAGGAGTAGAATGATGACGTCAGCGACGTCGCGGTTTGCGTAGCGGAGGCAACGATTGGCGTGGTTTCCGGATCTGCCGAGTTTTTGGCGGCAGATACCACGGAATCGGGCGTGGATTCCTGCTCTAAACGCAGCGAAGCTAGCTGTAAAGAAGCTCGCCTCGCATCGAGAATCGCGATCAGATCAGTGGTGTCGGCCACCTCTTGAAGCAGGGAACCCGACGAGGAGCAGCAGAGGCTCGAAAGGCTCGAGCGGCGTCGTGGTCGGTGAATCTGCGGAGGAGTCGCCGCTCGCACGGAGTCCATCTGCGAAAGGTCACGCCCGGCAGACGGCTCCGGCGGCGGCTCGAGGGGCACTACGGTCGGAGAGTTGTCGAAGGAAACGGTGCGGGACGCTGACGACGCCCGGCGTGCTGGTCGAGAAGGCACGTCTCCGGGTTCCCCCATGGCGGTTTCCGCTGGTGGGGGGACCGCTTGAAGGATGGCGTTGTATATGGACTCGAAGCTCGGGTATTCGAGTGCGTTCGCCACCTGAAGGTGCCGATGTCTGGCCGCTAGTCCGGTTCCTAGGCTACCTCGACGCAGAGACGTGCCGGTAGCGGGAGCCCAAACGTTGGTCTGCCTAGCGCCTTCCGGAAGACGGATAGCAACGGAGGAACCTGGAAGAACGACAATGTTCTGCGAGGCCGGTGGGCCGACAAATCGAATAGACCCTTTTGCAGCTGTTATCGCTGCTGCTGCTGCTTCATTAATTTTCCTGGAAGGACCAGGCTCTTGGTATGACCACTCGTGAGTCACGCCAGTAATTACAACTGACTGACTGCGGCCTCGGCGGTGCTGCTTCGTTTCCGACAAAGCTGCTTCCTCGTGCCCAGCACAGGTCGCCGTCGTGTCTGCTAGTGCATCCAAGGAAAGCCGCGCTCTTCGACTTTTCTTCTTGGATGGTGTCTTGTTTGGAGAGGCGCTCATGGTTCCAGAATCTAAGCGTGTGCACGAAGAACACGATGGTGTCTCGACGTTACTCTTAGCCGCTGCTGTATGCTTCTCCTCAACTGTTTCAGCTGTTGGAAGCACTTGCGAGCACAATGTGCGAAGTGGAGGCACGTTAAACGTCTTGAACATGCGAAGGGTCGAGGCGCGCTTGTCGATGCCCGGTGCTCGGCATGCGTTCAAGTCTTTCAGCTCTAGAGGTTCAAAACTGGCGTTCCGAGACTCGTGCCCCTTAATATCTGTGTTCGAGGACGCAGCAGGGCATTTGTTGAGCGGTTCCTGAATGAATTTGTGGCTGCCCTGCGTTAGCGCGCCGTCTAACTGGTTGAGGCTGCCGGGCGAATTGTGTTGGGGTTTTGGTGTAATACCCAGCTGTCCGGGGTCCTGAATGTGAGGAAGCACGTACCGAGTTTCCCCGAGCCAGGTAGCCGTCTTGACTTCGCGCTGTTGCGCCCCGTGCTGCCGGACAAAGGGCTCGTTTTCAAGCGTTACCACCTTTTGGACATCCTCGGTAAGCGGTAGATCTATGGCCGTGCTGAACTCACGGCCATTCCAATGAGGCCGTAAGGAAGAGCTCGAAACGGCTAACTGCGCCTGGAAATTGATGTCGCTTCTCAAAGATGCCGGCGGTTGCAGGCTTTGCGTTTGGCTCACAGATGAAGTCCTGACCTGCAGCTCCGCACTGAGGTTCGCGCAGTTGCCCGCCTTGCTAGTTGCCGCTGTCGTCACGGCCGTAACGGACTGCACGGACTTGCGAAGCTCATCTAGGTTGGACGGTTGGTTTGAGGTGTTGCAGCCCTTGTTGGAGGTCTCGAAGGTAATTAGCGACGGATATTTGGACGATGGAATCGAGTGTTTACTTGACGCGCTGTAAGCTGGCAGTACTTTAAGCTTGGACGACTCGTCGCTCTTCAGAGTTATCACCGTTGTCTTAAGTGTTGTTTTCGTTGCAGCATCCGCAGGAGAAGCAGTGGAATGCCTACTCTGTACTTTTGCTGACTCTGTGCTGGTACACGTCTCGACAGCTTCGCCACTTGAAGCGTCAGGCTCAAAATCAGTCGCTTCGTCATCAGCTAAAAAGCTCTCCAAAGCTTTTTCGCCGAGGTTTCCGCTGTCCTCGTCGTATCGGTCAGATCCTGGTTCATTATTTGTCTCCGGTAGCTGGGGATCACTGGGTGTTTCTTCTTTTTCATCCGGCATATCAACTGCAAAGAAAGTTCACAAAATATTGCAACAATGATTGCAGAAAGGGCATGAACTCTCTAAGTCCCATGCACTCTCCTCTAAAACACTCTTGGTAAGCTTACTGATACTACCAGTGTTTACATGCGTGCGACATGAACTATTCAAAATGCACCGTTTCCTAGCCGACTGTCGATGGGCGTTCTGGTTAAAGGTAGTGAGTCAAACACTATCTTAAATCTCATGAGAAATTCAGCAAATGATTTTTATAGAAGTTTCGAATTTGTGAGAACTGAAATCTTGGCGGTACCGAAGAGCTTAGATCATCGTCATATGGTTAACAACAACTGTGTACTAATTATACGAGCACATAATTTGCTGCGTGAGTGCTTTTACCATCATGGGATTAGTGCTCGTATTATCGTTCACAGTCTACTACACTCAAGTGAATCAACCTTCCCCCCTCCCCCCTTTCATTCACGGTGATGAGGCCCCTCCTTTGTACTTTGTAGAAAGCTCCCGGGGACGTGTTTCCATATCGGACAGAGAAGATAGCTCCGTCGCCATACGACATGTAGCGGGGAAGCTTTGCTCCTGCGTCAGCCTTTTACCACCTAAGTGTCACCTCCACAATGACGTCTCTAGGTCAATGAAACCTAATAAAGACATGCTAATAAGACGGCAATAGGTGCTAGTTGATACATCTTCATGTTTGATATGTGCTGCAAGGTATGAAAAATGAGAAACAACACACGGATGCGCGAACTACTCTATTCTTGACACATTTCAGTGACGCATTTCAGTGACGATTCAGTGATACTGAATCCTCCTTTTTTTCGTGCTCTTTTCTTTTTCGCACATCAGGCTGTCAATGATTGAAATAAAGTAGTTGTCAGTTTGCACATTACCCTGTGTTGCTTCTCGTTTGTCGTACATTACAACGCATCACAAAGATGAGGACAATAAAGACGTTGAGTATGCGTCGCATAGACATAAGCAGGAAGCCTCGACTGTCTTGACAATCCCTTGTACTGACCTTTCTGTTCGTCTTTGACGATGGTTGTGAACTCACTCTCCAAGCTGGCAAGGACATCAACAAACGGTCTCTCTGCGAAGCGAATCTGATGCTCCGAGATTTTCACCATTAGCTCCTTGTATGGCTTCTGAAACGATAGTGATGGTGCCTTCTCTGAAATGAACGAAGGTGTACATGCCCTTCTGCACAGTGCACGTCGAAGGCCACCAGCTTCAGGGAAGCTCGGTGAATGGTCCCTCGTTTCAAAGGTGCTTTCGCCTGGCTCTCTGACGCCACTGATTTTTATGAGCTCATTTTCGATGGTTAAAGCGTCTTCACTGTTGACCGACCTGCTGTGGTCTTCTAGGATTCTCTGCTGTTGGGTCTTTTCGCTGGTCTCTCTGATGCCGAAGTTTGCATCATCAGCAACCCTTTGGTTCAACCCGTGCGCAGGTGGTGAGGGGCCAGCAGTGGTGAACTTTACCTGTGGACACATATCGACTGATGTCTTGTAAACGATCTCGACCGAAGGAGGCGTGGTTACCACTCGAGGTTTGAGTTGGTCAGAAGGACACTTTTCGGTGCTTGGGTTCACGTTTGCCGACTTCAGCACGCTAGGTAGAACAGCGGAATTCACTTTTGAATCGCGGTCTTTTTCAGAAACGTAGCTTTCACTGTTGTAATCTATGGGTTCGTCACTTGGGCTTTCATTTAACTTGGTTGGAGGACGGTGCGTTCCAGTCTTGACATCGTGCTTAATAACTCTTGTGCTTAAGTCAAGATGTTCCTTAACCGTAGGTTCGGCTAGTACCTCGTTAGCGCGGACGCTCACGGGAGCCGGATTCGCTGCAATACAGGGCCCGCCGGGTGCAGATTTTTCTAGCCTCGACACACTGTGCACATCCCTGCTCGCGGTGCAGTCGAGGTACGCAGCTCTCGCCTCTCTGTCACGTACCTCTACCAATCCGAGCAGCAGCTGACTTGCTATTTCTCCTACTTGAGCTAGGTTGACTTGCTCGGCTTGAACAATGCCCGAGTTCTCGTAGCGTAACAATCGACTTTCCGGTGAAGTCCCGACTTCGGTGCAATTGGTATTGCTGCCATTTCTCGAGGTGCCAGCTGTTCCAAGGTGTGTTTGACTTTTAGAACTTCTGTGAACGTTTTCCGCGTCACTCGGGTGTACCATGGCTTCGTCTGTGGCGTCAGTTTTCGTAAAGGCAACTGGAGGAGACACTACAGCTTCCGTCGAGTTTACGCCTGCTTTAGCCTTTGTTCTCTGTTTTGTCATACTCACTTTTTCAGTGTTGCGGGGAGAAGCCGTGAGGATGTCCAGATCGTCAATGACGCGCAGTTGTTGTCCTTCGCTCTTACTTGATCTGCGTGGCACCGTAGCGTCAAGAACAGTTCTCATGGATATAGTGCTTTGCTCAGCAGCACTTCCTTGGGAATTCTCGCTCTTTTCGGTGCTTTTTGGCCGGATTTCAGGTGATGGAAACGTGTTTGTCAGCAGAGCGGTTGAGGTATTTGGCGTTGCTGTTAGGTATTTTCCTCTCATTGGTCGGTCCTCGCTTTCTTTCTGACCGGGACGTTTGTCGTTCTTGCTCTGTTGTGTATACGCTTGCGTTGGATCGTTACCTTTGCGGACGGCGCTGACACTCTTGCCATTGGCGGCCATTTTATTTGCACACGTTGGAAAAGAATCAAGGTTGGCAAGGCGCTGCTCCGTTGTTTCCGCTGGCATGGGTAAGCCATGGACAAGTGCGGAAGCTTCGAGTACTGCGTCTGCGAAACAAAAATTGCACGAACAATTCAAGGCTTTTGTTTGCAGTTGGTTTTATGATGCATCAGAACGTCATATGTCTTGAAAGAAGCGAGCGTAGGGCAAGTCGGTATTGCATTGTGAATGGCATTTTGCGCCCGTATATGGTTTTGTGCGCTAAATTACGTTCACCATACCATATGCCTACCCTCGCACAAGCATCCACGCACTTCACGATATTCTTTTGAAATACTAAACATCTTTAGGAGTTACTTCTAAGGTTATAGAGTTTGGTGGGAGTGGATCGCTACTGGGAGCTCTCGAACAAGTATGTACTTTTGCACTCAAAAGCGATCGATGTCAGTCCGCTGTCGGCTGCTATGGGAACCAGTGTCGGAAGTTTGGGACTACAGTCGTCCGACTGGAATCAGTTCTGCCATGTTGACGTTCTCACGTTTTGTCCGAACCACTACTATCCATACGCAGGGATACACGTCGTGCTATCCTGGCAGATCAATGAGAAATCCGGCAACATAATGTGTTGCTGGAGCCTACGTTTTTACAAATGGTCTTGTCTTCTTCAGCGTCGAAGAGACGACAAAGCCGCTTGCCCATACGTTGACTCTTGTGGCACACCGTGTTGCAAGATTTTTTCATCACTTCCTTCCACTGAACATCTGCCTTACTTGGATAACCAGTTAGATGGAACTTTGAACTCTTTGCACAATACGCGTGGACGTCCACCCCATAAAGCTGGCACTGATGCCGATGCTACTGCTCGCTGCTGTTGATGAGCGTTTGGAATTTTAATGACGTTATTTTTTTTAAGAATACACCCATACCGCGTGTTCAAGGGGCGCAGAGACATCTACTTACGCATCGTAGGAAATGCATCGGCTCGCTGCACCTTGGGAACCGCAGTCAACGCGGTGCCGCGAGATGGCCGGCCGGTTGCTGTGACGCTCGGGGAAGTTGACCTGAGCGTGGACGCAGTGACCGCCGTGGACAAGTCGGCGCTGTAACGTCCCCCGAGACGACCGCGTCGCCGCTTCAGGTCCTTCATGAACGGGTCGTCCGTCGTCGTTGACTCGTACAGCGGTGGCAGCCCGCGCTTTGGCAGCGTGAACACAGGCGGAGGGCTGGGCGTCGTCAAGAGACGATGCCTGCGGCAGTAGCGAGTGTGCGCCACAGCGGCGTAAATTTTATGCTTCTCATGTATATCAGCACGCATGACAGTAAGAAAGAATACTGCTGATTGCGATAGAGCCACTTTCAATCCTTTTGTTTCGGGGTAGGTAAAAAAAGGGGGGGGGGGACCTGAACATGGGCGTTTGAACACTGAATAAAAAATACAACGTTAATTACTCGTTGTTTGCTAAGGTAGTCTTGCGTGCGCACATATATTGCCAAAAGATAGACTGCAGTTGAAAAACAAAAAAAAAAGAGTGCTGGACTTCATTCAGCTGTTTTGAGTCTGTGCTGAAGCCGTGCAACCAATGAAATCAGCTAATAAATTATGAAAGAAGTTACAGGCCAGGGAAACCACAGTGGAACAACTATAGTACCAGATGCTTTGCAGTCAAAGTATACAGTTACCACCGAGAAGATATTAGAGCGCATAGTTTCACTTTTTTTTCCTAAGACGGACGCCGCGTCTTGTCGCTTCATTTGCGCCTAAAAGCATACACGCTAAAATTCGCAGAGCTGTTTGCACTTCATTTCAATGCGTTATGATGCGTGTATCCTAAAATGACATAGCGGCGTAAAAGTCGTGTTTAGGGAGTTTTAGAATAATGTACGCAACGCTTGCGAGCTTTGCGGGCGTAGCGTTAGCGTTATCCACTTAACGGGAGCCCGCAAAGGATTTGCGCACGACGCATGCGCAACGCAGACGCAAATCTTTACGATGCGCTGTTCTAAAGCTCTTATATTGCGCGGACACCGTTGTATTTCGTACTCCCAACGATGCAAGTCTTGGTATAGCATTAATTTACGTTTCAGATTAAAAGCTATTTAGTGGCAAGGGTGCTGGTTGTGTTTTAAGATATGGTCCTTTTGTAATGTTACCGTTGAACTCTTGTAGATGGCGCTGAATCGAGAGAAGGGAGCTCTGGAATCAGAACTCGGCATTTTTCTGAGTCTATCTTCCCGACTTTAAATAAGCCTGCAGGATGTGTCTCAACCCTTGAATAAGAAGTCGCCTGACAGAGATGGCGAGAGTATCTTAATCACATGAAACACATCACTACTTGCTGCTAGGCTAGAGGTCTTGAAACTCATCATGTGATCTCGCACCATATTACACTGTAATTGGTTATAGTAAGGGCATATGCGCGCACGCACCTGCCTTTTCGTGTTTCAACGGTGACCACAATCTCTCGATCGTCGTTAAGTAGTTTCCGTATTTGCTCGTCCTTTGGCAGCATCATGTCAATGGGTGTCGAGCTGGTGGGCACGCTGTGTTCTGGCTTCGCTTCTGAAAGGCCATAGAAAATATCAGGCGGATTTTCTAGAAGCGCACGAGATCGCGTAAAAGAAATAAGGCTTATTCTGGCTCTGAAGGCCTTTTTCCTGGTGCTCGTGTGAGCACTATGTTAGCAAGCTAACCTAGATATTATTAGAGTATAAAAGACTAAGTATTATGTTGGAAAGGAAAGACAGTGGCATTGGTTGTACTCTTGAAGGTATTGAGAAAAACGTTCTAGCTGGTATTAGAAGTTTTTTCGTGTGGAATAGATGAAGAAGGACAACGTGCCGTGGTCGAAAGCCGAAGCTGCAAGTATTTGTGTACGTGTTCTTGATCCAGCCACGCAAGCAGCGCCACTCGTTGCCATGACTTGGTCATCAAGCGCAACCGCTACCGCGTACAGTGGGTCAGACCAAAATACTTAGGGTGCTAGCTTTACCTTGTATAACGTTACAATTTGTTGCTATCGCATTCATTGCTTCTCCCTAGTGATGTTTTTCGTTTTGTTTTGACATAGGTCAGTGGTCTGCCCATTAATAATCACTTAACCTGACGACACCGTATTCCGTCCAGCTCTTGACTGTATTGGTATAAGAACTCACCGATTTCGCACTTTTTCTGACAGGCGAGATCTCGCTTTTCGGACGTCCGGCGCAGCAGGGACGCTTCGACTGCCACCTTCTCTTGTTCATCCTTCGAGACGCACTGAGGATCGCTTTCGGACGCCGCCGAGGAATGTTCGGCTTGTGAGCAGCACTCGTGCAACGTTGACAACCCCATCACCTGTGACGTGACCGAAGACTCGTTTTTAACTTTGGCGTTACAGGCCAGGTTTGCGGACAAACCGCATGGCTTACATGCTGCATGCAGCATTGTAAGATGAATGATCAGAAAACAACGAAACAGGGGGTGTCTCGCAACTGAAAAATTTATTCTGAAAGAAAAAGAACACACAGGAAGAAATTTTCACGAATAAGTATATATTGTCGCGTGATTATAGAACGAACGGAAGGTCCGTTCACAAGGGTATGTAGTTGGGCGTGTTGGTAATTCATAACCAATAATATCGTAGTTCGCAAAAACTGAGACACGGGACAAGGGAAGGGACAAAAGGGGAGCGCTACCCTTTTGCCCCTTCCCTTATCCTGTGTCTCAGATTTTACGCGCTACGATATTATTAGTCTCTTCACAGGAACAGCAGCACTGCACGTCGAGCTGAACCTATCACCATGAACACGATCCCATTGCCCAGTCTTTTTTTTGTCACAATGGCACTCTATGTTGGAAGTTAGTGCTCCGTGTGTCCAATAGTGCGCTCAATTTGTCCTAAATCTAGATGGGAGCCGACAGATGGAAACGACGTAGTGAGATAATCAGGGTGGACAGTGGAAGTGCCTCAGACTGGCTGGCCGACGTTTCGATAGGAGGGCCTATCTTTTTCAAAGGCATGTGTTTGTCCAGGGTTTTATGTGCGCGACTAAAAACCTAACCGAAGATTGGCTACCAACAAACCTGCATCGTATCCCTCGTGCCATGCGCAATGCTTGGCTTTGATTCCTGCTGGAATCCCGATTTTCGAGTCAACGCCGCCGATATCTATTCAAATTAACAATGTCCATTCTCGTCGTTCCTGGGCAGATATAAACTGTCAATCACCTGTAACGCATGCCCGCGTAATGCTGTACGGGCATGTTCCGCATGTGTCTGGAGGGAAGGGTTCGACTATGTATCTGACGGTACCTCCACGTTGTTCATGTCATGCGCAGTCAAACATGATCGTCAAGCTCTTACTCACCCATACTAATTTTGGTCTACCCCAAGTTAAGGAGGCGATCACGAGAGCAGCCAGATGTAGGCAGCTAGACGGATACATGTATAGAAATGCTCAAAGTGTCTTTGGTTCGCTAAGAAATGCTTCGCATTTAACAAAGAACAACATTGTATGCGTGCGAAAACGTGAGAATATTAAAACGTGCCAAACAGCACGCTCGTAGGCAGAATGTTTTTTTCGGGGTGCGGGGGGGGGGGGGGGAGAGGGGGGAGGCGTGACGTTGATCTGAAGACCTGGCTGACAGATAATGTTGAGTGTCATTACAATGGGCTATGTATGCCGTGGCAACAAGAACAAGACTTTGGGGGGGGGGGGGGGCACAGGTTTGGTGGGCTACTCCCTGCCTACGCCACTGCCAAGCAGCAGATATGCGCCTTCTTATACCTTGTAAGTTCGGAATCGTAAATCGGAAAGCCCTTACATGCGGACCACTTCCTGAGATTATGTTTATCTGTGTATTGATTTGATATATGTAATTTTTCTGTGTAGTTTTTAAGATATCAACAATTTCATGTGCTTTTTGGGCGAGAAAGATTCCTAAGCTTAAAAAAATAAAAATAAATCAGTGTACAAGGAAAATTTGCAATGACAATTGCGTGGGATAAACTAAGAATTGACGTTCTAAGCTCATTCGAATGAAAGTTTTCGTATGTTGCACATTCATCAGTGACATTCTAGCTTAACGTCAACTCACTGATGTTTCAAGTTAAAATAATTTTTCTTGAAATGTGTTCATAAAACATCCCTTTTTATCCTATATTGCCGCATTCCAGAGTATTCTTATGTGTCATACCACTTTTGTAACTTTCTCCTTTCAGGAAAATAATCGCGCGCCGAAAAGGAACATAAAAGGTTCAAGATTCTGAAAATTGAGAGAGAGCGAAATAGAGGGGAAAAGCAGAGAGGTTAACCAATAAAAATTGAAGGTACTAGAAAAATAATTGCTTGGTCAAAATCAGTGCAAAGATACGTGCAAACCCATCAAAATCATTATCAAAATAAACCGAAGTGTTACAAAAAGAAGTGTCCCTCCTTAGAGGAACACGATCAGGTCTTTGCTGAAGCTATAGATAATGCATCACATCTTGCTTTGTGTTGCAATACGTGTGGCTACTATCCTGTGTTTGTAGGTACGGAGATACTATCTAAATATAAGATGAATCGTGAGATTGGTAGTGAAGGTGAATGTAAGGGGAAGGTGTCAATATATTCGTAAGTCAAGTGTCGATTTCACTAACAGAAAGAAACAACAAAAAATGAGGCATATCTGATTGGCACGTGTATTGTTCAAGTGACACGTTAGATAGACCCTTTAATTTTCTCACCTGGTGTTCTTTCCTCTTTATCATTGTGTTATTCAGAATAAATTTTTCATTTGCGATATAACACTCGTCCTGTCACCATTTCTTCATTTAAGTGCTTCATAAAACATGCTACATTCCATCTAGGGGGCTTTTTATCCTATTGCATTTTTTACAACTTTACAGCACCAGGACAGCAGCCGCGTTCAGTTTTCGCCCACCACTTCGATACGCCAGCTAGTTTTAGGTTTTGATGGAGTCGTCAAAAGCGGACTGTAGAGGCAATTTTCGCGTATGCAAAGAACACGGTGCCAGAAATTGAGAATGCCGCTACCAACCAATCAACCAGTATTGTTTTTTTATACTTTATCTAGTGTGATTTAGCGTCAGAAATAGCGCAATAATTAGGGTATCTAATGTACGATTACTGGTATTCTTAACCATAACTTCCCGCAGTCAGAACTGATTCATTCGGCTTTTTATTGCGATTTACTGGTATCCTGGTTAGCTCAGAGAACGTCCCAGCAAGATGTTTTCCTTTTACTTCAGTCGCGTGACCTAGGCGTAACATTCAGCTACAAAACTGAGATATGTGTAATCTAAATTATCGGCATTCAATAGTTAATAGCGTCTTTTAGAATTGGGCAATCAGGTCCTTGGTTTGCTTGGTTAGCTTTGGTTTGGTAAGCGCACGCCCATGCTTACACGCACTTTAGATGTTTTGCAATGGCTTGTTTTGCACTCCGTTAACCTATACTCGTTCGCACACGCAGCAGTATTCTTAACTAAACGATCCATGTTTTATTTCTACCCATTTTGAAGAAGTCCTACGCTCTACCGAAATTGTGGATTGTGCGAAGTGTCGTGACAAACGCTGCCGCGACCATCCCATTAATATTGCATAGAAATCCAAATTGGCGTAAAATAACGTTTGGAAGACGATTAAGTACATGCTATTTTTGCAATGCCACGAAAGACCTCTTGTATTTGTTAAGAACCGCCAGACTTCACGACCGCTTGTGAAAGAATAGTGCGAGACCGCGCTGCGTAGTCTCGAGCTGACTATTTATCGTTCTCTTTCTTACTCCTCTTCTTTTCTATCTCTATCCTTTTTATTATTCCCCCCCCCCAAGTGTAGGGTAGCCAACCGAGCCAAGCCTGGTTAACTTCTCTGCCTTTCTTCTCCATTTATCTCTCTCTCTCTCTCTCTCTTGATAAAATAGAAGTGGAGATAAGGGGGGGGGGTAGAGAGGGGTGAAACACTAACGCTATGAGTACGGTAGCCAACCGAGCCAAGCCTGGTTAACTGCCCTGCCTTTCTTCTCCATTTATCTCTCTCTCTCTTGATAAAATAGAAGTGGAGATAAGGGGGGAGGGTAGAGAGGGGCGAAACACTAACCCTATGAGTGGCGTGAATTTAACGCATGCGCACTGGCGACAACCCAATGCTATACTGCTATTGTGTCCGCCTGAATTTCGCATGCTACTCGTAATCGGGGGCGTGTGACATATAAAGAAGAAAGCTCAGTGTATGCGTACGCCGCATCTTGAGGCCTTGTAGCTGATGTAGCGGGGTGGATGCCTAGGCAGGCTCACTTCGCTCTGCGTTCTTAGTCGCCTCGGCTCCAGTAGCATATTACTCTCGCTGTCGCGGTACTCTCGGCCGCGTCCCCAGGCCCAGCCTTCACCAAATTCATGCGTTGTCGATGATGTCGACGATGTATCGGCTCGTGCACTTGCGCCTGCCTTGGTGCTGAGGCTGCTGGAGCGTCCTCGGTCGCGTAGCATTCTGCGTCGAGCAAAAAGTGGCGTCGTGGTTGTAATTTGGCGCAGTAGTACTAGGCGAGTTTTACTGGAGCCGAGATATTTACAGCTAATTAGAGCAGGAAAATGAAATGTTAGGCGAGAGACGGAACTCGTTGGACTCTAAATGTAACTGAAGGGTGCGATTCTGCGCCAAGTTGTTTGTTCATGTCGAGATATTTACAGCGCAGAAAAAACGCAGACAGAACAGGAGGCATGACAGGTGTCGTTCTTACCTTACAAGAGCATCGTGAGAAATATTGGGTGATATTTATGGTTAAGTGCGTAATCCTGCTTCTAGAACATACACACACATTCTAACGCACGAATTCACACTCCTCAGTCAGACACTTTTGTTTACTGCTACTGATAAATGCAGCACAAATGAAATGCAGACGCAAATGCAAATTTGAAGAAACTGATTTGTTCGCTTAGATTCTGTAACGCTCTCCACAATATAGTGTAACGCTTGACCTCACGCGCCATGTGTATGTACACATTGCGTGATCTCAGCATACCACCTCAATATTGCACGTATTTCTAAAAACAGCTTGAGCGCAGTGTTGCTTGGGGCAAAAAATGCATTGAAGTGACATTTATTTGCAGTTGATTGCAAGGTTCACGCACCCCTGAATTGATTCGAGTGCGCACTTACTTTTGATATGCGTATCCCCCGCCGGCAACGAGCACTGCTAGAAGCAGCATAACGCTGATGGCAGCCGGAAAAATGTTTCCGGCGGGGCTGGATGCTGTAAAAGAGAAGGAAACGACCGAATACAGTGGGCGTTTCATTGAAGCAGATTCCATGTGCATGAAAAACGCTTTAGTGACACTTTTTATGACCGAAGAACTAGTCAAGTGCCTGGTTCACAGCGGTACATGTTAGTCTTGCTGCTTATCAATCAATCAATCAATCAATCAATCAATCAATCAATCAATCAATCAATCAATCAATCAATCAATCAATCAATCAATCAATCAATCAATCAATCAATCAATCAATCAATCAATCAATCAATCAAATAATTAAATAACTGGGCGAAAAACTAAAGAACAAACGAGAATATTGACGTAACAAACTTTCACAAAGCGCTAACTTCGTGAACGGAGGCTTCTCAACAGTGCTCTGTGTAGACGTTTTACAGCCCTTCCCTCTCGCCACATTTTCTCTTCAAAACCTGAATCCTGAATAAGTGCTTGCTTGTTAATATTTTCTTCGCTTCCACCGATTTGGTGGTATATTACTTTTCAAAGATACACACTGCTTTACGTGATAATACAGAACTTATCATTTTACGATCAAGCAATATAATATAAGAGAAAGAAACCAGTGAAATATCGTGGCTGCGTCATGGGTATCGCAGTAAATGCATTAAGATAAGATGTCTTTATGGAATATGACCAAAAAAGCGTATTTGTATACGCTTTAATCGTTGGGTATTTCGTAGAAGCTCCATGGCATTATTTTGCCCGATCCACGCTTTTAGTGCAATGTCGAATAGAGAGCTTGAGAGGCTCCGAATAAGAAAAAAAAAAAAACGGCGCCATGGAATTTCTTCAGCCTGAATCGCCATCTTTGCCGCCTTAACAGTATGGACAAAGTGTGATTGCGCAATGCACTAAATCGCGCCACCAATTCAAAAAAGCAATAACTCGGGCGGAGAACGGCTAAAAGCCCTATTTGGCGCAGAACTGTTTCGTAGGCACTTTTAAGCGTTCGTTACACAATACAATTGGGAAACATATTAGATTAGGAGAGAAAAAGAGATAGCGCTCCCGTGAACTCACGGAGCTGGCAGAGCCTCGCTGCTGTCAGCTGGAATGGTTGCGAGCAGTTGCAGAGAAAATTGACGCACTGCGCGTTCGGATTCTTGAAGTTGCATTCCTGGCTGCTAACGCAACCTTCGTAAATGTCCTTGGCTAAAAAGAAATAAAATAAAAATAAGTAAAAAGCTTCTGAAGGGCACATAGCGCGATACTGCGAATGAATGTTGAGATAGCGAGATCGGGACTACTGCGCGCGCCGCTACTGATACACGAGCTTTTATCTGCACTCGGCATCCCGGGTGCACTTTGTTGAACTTGAGCCCTGGCTGTAACCTCTCTCCATTGTGCAATGCCGTACTGTGGTACCATCTAGCGTGCACTGCGCCACCTATCCTGTGGATGGCGGGTACCTCCTGAAATTCGCTCCTCTTGTGCGTGATAAGACGCACGGCATACGAAAAGCACAGATAACGTCTTGCACGAGGTCACGCGTTCTTGGCCCATTTGACGCAACATTCGCTCCTGATGAGACGTTTAAAAACCACACCGTAGCACAAATTTCGTCTGATATTCAATCGCGTTCCCCAAGAACCTATGCCGAACGCAAGAAAATAAATGTGCAGCAATTTATTGCAAATTTGAAGAAATTTTGGAATGCAACAGCTACAACTTTTACTGCCGTTATACCTTGTAATATCAAACGTCAGTATGGTGGGCTTTTCACGTCACGTCAGGTAGCCAGTAATAATAAATGTTTAAAATTTACAAGCTGTACTTGGGAATACTTATTAGTAATCATCGCTTAATTCGCATTTACGACGGCACCGGAACAGATTGAACGCTACAAAGGCGTGTGAATTGAAGCTTCCACGCTTATCAGTAATATGAATTTTTAAAGTCCAACTTGTATAACTTGGAACTTTATGAGTTGCAAGCTGCTTAACACACTTACATTGACTCTTCGGTATCTCTGTTATTGTAAAGCGTTCCGCCAGACAATCGAGTGAGCTGCATTTCCAAAAGACGTTATTTACTTACGCCGCACACACTTCTGGACTCCACCTTCGTTGACGTAGACAGGCGTCGATGGAGCGCAGGCGCAGCGGGACATGCGCTTTCCGTTACTGCAAGATGAGCGACCCAAGTGTTATGACGAGTGATAGTGGTAACCCTAAGCGTCAGCGCAGAGCGCATACACGGACAGCCTTAACCGCGATTAAGCTCACCACGGTTACGGCTGACCATGGTTAGAAGCACGGCGTACACCGTGGTTAGGGGTAGCTACACGGCATATGCAATGACAGTTTTTCTCTTAACCGTGGTGATCGGAAACCGAGCGAGGCAAGTGCCGCTTACTTTCGTAAACCGGGAAGCCGACAAGATGGTGGACAATCTTAGCACCAGCCATGAACAGGCGCAAGTTAATCGGCAGTTTCGTGTTTTTCGAGGATTTTATGGCACGTGACGCGACTACAGTCTGGGAACCACAGTAAAAAAAAAACACTAGTGGAAAACTTGGTTCACTATGAAGTGGATAGCAACAAATACTGTCGTTTGAGACGTTGTCATACATTGAGTTTTTACTCTGACGTAAATTGTGCCTGTTTTAAACTTTAGTATCCCTTTAACAAGAAATGTCACTTTCTTGTCACTAAAGAGCAGCGTTATCACAAGTGCAAGTGAGAAGTTTTCTTTGGTAGAAATTATCAAATCAGCAATTATTGTCTTCTTGCTCGGTCATAGGAATTGCACTATCACCCACTTATACAGAGTGCTCTGACCAGTCCCAACACGCGCGTAAGGTGACCGCGAATGCATTCCTACGGGAATTGAGCACTGCGTGTGGTGTGGCTCTTTCTGGATTGCACAGTTTGCAGTGAAAGACCTCCTTACTTACATGACGCAATAAAGAAATTTTGAAGGTGTTTTCTTGTATAGTAAGTCATTGTTGTCGTAGCTGCTCGCCTGCAATAGGCGCAACGTCGGCGACCTTTATCTACTCGTACATATGCGAAACCACGATTATGCGTATGAATTTTCATGTAATCTCACGAACATACTCACAATGACAGATGTCATTTTATGTAGCGCCGTGTCGTGTACTATGCTTATACAATTACGTTTGAAAATGTCTGTGGAGAGCCTGAACGACCTTAAAGGGAGTGTAGCATATTGCGCTTCGTTAAATTTTTTTCTGCAAGTGGCATTTCTGATACCTGGAAAAACATGCTTTTGCGCAACACTTTTAAAGTTTGCTTCTGCTTAGGGCATGGTAGCCTAACAGAAAAGCTTAATGTACAGGCGGCACAAAAAGAGTCAATGGGAATGACAGTGAAGAAAACCAAGCGTTGCCGTGTTAGTCTGTATTTGTTCTTGCAAAAAAAAAGTTTCAGCGAAACAGGAAAGCTCGATTTACAGGCAAAAATGAGTTTCATGTTCGGGTACTTTGTTTGGTTTGATTCTGCAACACAGAATTCTGCAGAACAGGGGAGACACGCTTTACAATAGTTTTTTTTAAGAAGGAGGATGAAACAAAGTTGTTTAGATGTTTTATGAGGACGCAGTTAACCACAGCCAAAATATATGATTCATGTTTCTGATCTTAGCTATTCGTAATAAAAAGAAAGATCACCGGATAGCGCAGGTAGCAGTGAGCCATTTTTTCTACTACTCGGCAATATTGCTAACGTAAGATAAACAGACACACATATACAAACAAATCAAGCAGACAATAACAAAAACAACCAAAAATAAATCATTTCCCGTTAAACGGAACCATGTGTAGATGCAATGCAGCGGGCACTAACGCTTACACTGGCGGCGGCGTCGAAGCTGGCACTCATCGCGACGTCGCGCATGAGAGAAACCTGAAGAGGCGCAAAGCACGCAGTGATGGACCGATGTTTCTGACTGAAACATGCCAATCGCTGCTAATGAGCAATGAGAAATAGAAGGCTCCGAATGGACACAGAGACCCGCAGTCTGCTTTTAGCTAACGCGCATGCTTGAAATTTTTAATGTTCAAGAACGCGCAGGAGCAATATCCTCCCGGCACTACCTAGGAGGTCAAGATCCTGAGCCTACACATACGAAGGGGTCAGAGAACGGTTGTGCAGTCACTTTTAAAGGGGCGAAGGTCCTTACGCCACGGGTCGTATTTCCCGTGTTTATAGTAGTGGCCATCTCTCGTTTAGTCCTTAGAATTTCCGCTGGATGGCGGTACTTGTATACGATGAATATATGATGAAAAGATGGGAGATAGTGGTACATGGATTGTTCACTAGATGGACGGATGGACGGATGTGCGAACGGATGTATGGACAGACAGTCAGACGCATGGACGGACGCACCTACGGACAGACGACTGCACGGACAGACGGACGGATGGACAAACGGACGCTTCGCCCCACTCATCATTATTCACTCCGAGGATATGCTGTAATTTTTCAATCAAAAACGCGCTGGCAGACGCTGCCTGCGTCGGCGTTGCGAGGCGAGAGAGAGAGGGAAGTGTAAGAGAGGAGAGAGAGCTACGTGCATAAACAGTAAAGGTGGTCACCCCGCACACCAGATGGAACCCCGCTCCAAGATGTTTCGCATTTAAAACCAAGAGAAAGCGTAATATTGAGTCAAGAAGGCTCACCTTGTGCACGCTAAACCAAGGAGAGCGTTGCACTGGTGTTCAAGCGAGCACTCTGAGCCGAAACCCCGAACCACGTGAGTGCCGCCGAGGACCCCTTTGCCACTCCTGAATATGTGCGCTGACCGGTATGTCTTGCCGTAACCTGCCCGGTAAAGGCATGACGTTTAGCAATAAATACAGAAACACCTTCCAGAATCGTTTCCTGACTATGATAGCGTGATTAGTCTAGAGCAAATATAAAAAAATGCATGTGACGAAAAGTGTCGCTGACGAATTGCTGTTTTATGGTGCTAGCACCTAGCAACAATAATTGCTTTGCTGAACAGTCATAAAACTAAGAAAAAAGGGCGCAGTAAAGGTTGTATAAGATATGACAAAGCATAATAACTTTATTACTAAAAAGAGCTGATTAGCTGTTTGGATAAGGAACTGAAATATAGTGAATTTCACAAAATGTGCATCATTACTGACACTTTGTGAGACTTAGTACATTTTATATTGTTTTATCCTTTAATAAAAATACACTGACTGCTCAGATTTGTATGCGGTCACCACCTTTTCTTTGGTCTGGTTTCGTGGTGCTGTCTCCACGAGGCACGTGAACAAATTTGAGGCAGTTGTGTTTCCTTCAGAACGTTTCCACAATTTCCGCAAGTTTACAGGCTTACGGAAGAGCTGGGTTATGCCGTAAACCAGGAATATATAAAAAACGTGAGTCGGCCATATTGGTTCTCCATAATGACACCTAGCGCACATAAGGAGCGTGTCGTACATCTGTGTGTTGGTTTTTTTTTTGCACGCTATAGCTCTTATTCTGGATTCTAGGTGGAGCGGACGCAAAAAACAGAAGTTATTCTGTGCGCCAGACATTGTTATGCTTAATTTTGTTCCTGTTGGCCATGAACATGACATTAGATCGCGACGAGTGATCAAAATTTTGGATTAAGGACAGATTTTTATTGTTGCTTTACTCTGAATGGTTATATAAATAAGTACTTGAACGCTCAGCAGAAATACTTGATTGCAAATTAAACTTCAAGATAACTTGGGGAACTATATAGTTAGAAAACATATACCAACCTGCATTCGAGTTAATATGGCTACCTGTCGCGTGACGAGAAGAGTCTTGGTAGGGATTGAAGGGATCGCTGATCCTGTACAAAATAAATTGAATAGTAGTATCAGAAAAGTGCATCAGAAGGCCGCCAAGTAGCGGGCCTATAGTTTTTTTCATCGCATTGTTTTAAGTAGTATTTTGGTCACAATACTTCCTAAATGGATTCATAAACTTGCCCATCGATATGGTGAACACACCCATCCAGACTATTATCCTTTACACAGCATATTACCTTCCTGTATAACTACAAGTAACACGGCACTAAAATGAATAAATTAACTTAAGCAGGTCTGAACAGAAATGGAAAAGAAACCATGTACGCAGTATGTGAACGGTGAACTAGTACTAGACCTAGGGTGCTCGATGTTAAGCTGTGTGAGTGACAGAATATAGAAACTCCGCCGGAGGTATAAAAATGTTGCCCTTTTAAGGCAGTTACGTATTGGTATACTTTTAGAACCATTAGACACCTGTTCATGCGTGTTAAGCCGATGTGCCGAGTCGTGCTGCGCCTTTCGATGACCCTGCAACGGCCACGTCACCGATTTAGTGGAAATGCTGACATCGAGATAAGTCTAGCTGCTCTTTCTCGTGTCGCGATCATGGCCTGTGTAATCGTTCACATGCACCAGAAGATGATCGCTGCGGGCCACGCCCACGTGGTCACAGTATGGCCCAATCCAATCAGAAAATTCGGGCGCCTACGTAAGCGGAATTCGTGGCTCTTGCACTTGACACCTAGTACCGCAACTATGCCTCTACACGAGAAAAAATCTGTCGGTATTTGTCCATGTTAAAACTGCTTTAGGCACGAAGTGATGCTCTGATCCTTGTCTTCTCTTTTGCAGGGTTCATGTCTTGCGCCTAGATAAGTTTTAACGAGAACAGTTGCACAAATCTCTCTAGGTGCTTTTGTCAAAGAAGCTCGCGATAAATAAGGTCGGAATGTAGTTTTGACTTACTGTACGACGTCACGTTGGACGGTCACTCGTGGAAAGAGCGCAGCAAAAATCAGACAGGTCCAGCTCACGACGAGAACAGCCATGCTCTCCTTCCAGATCGAAATTCGCCTCACTTTGTCACTGCTTCGACGGAGCTTTGAAAAGACGTAGACGAGACAATGCCCTTCACAATCGTTATTTTTCCTGCGGTAACCGAGAACCTCGCGGCGTGTTCACTGGCGCTCGCTGTGCGTGCTCGCGTGCTTGCTTGCTCCTCAAATCATCATATTTACCCACTATTGTGAAAAAAGTTAGGAATCCTGCTGTGGATGCGCAACAGAACTTAAAAGAGCTAGCAAAAATGATTTAGCAGAAATCATGCTAGTGATGTGACAAAGTCCAAATTTTAATTATATTGCTTTGGAAACATGCAAATTAGGTGTGTACGTTTAAGGTTCATCTGTTTTGTGTGCGCCGTTTTAGACGATCTTGAGCAACCCACTCGCCTCTTTTACCACCTTAGGAAACAAAAAGTACGAACAAAAATTATATTGCGTGAACATAGTAATACATGCTCCTGTACACGCTCCATCAGTGTTCGTTACAGATTTATGTATTTTCTTTATTTGTGCAGGCGTTAGAATGAACGTGACAATCAAAAAAACCCCACAAAAGTTGGTGCAACTCATTCTATTCGCTGACACAGCATCACTTTGCGGTGGCTCAGCTTTTTTTTTTTTTCGAAAATGACATCATATGTCGCGGAGGCTGAATTTCGGACGTGCATAAGCAGTCGCAAGTGCAAGTAATATATGATCTGGTATAATTGCTTTGTGATATTATAAACACTTGTTATTTGTACTACACGCTGAAATATACTTTGCCAGGTTACTTTTCTTTTGCTGCAGCTATCCCGCAGATTAATTCAGGATGTGGGAGGAGAAAAAAGAAGTGGTTCTCTGAGATGATGATGATGATGGTGATGAAGATTCCACAGCCATTGCTCGTACCCACTCAGGGGGATCGGCCAAGAATCGATGACTTAATTCAGTGAGACTTTTTTTTTCAAGCGAAAAAGCATCTTCCTCATCATCTGGTTGTTTGTTTGTTTGTATCCTCTAATTCATCTTCAGGAACCATTTCTTTTTCTTTCCCCTCACAATCTAAGCTTATATTTAAGAAGAGAGGGGGAGACGTGTGAGGGAAGCGGAATCGGTGATGTGCGCGTGGGGAGGGCAATCATAATAATTATAATTGGAATCACGATGAAACAATTCAACACTCTTTTATATCATGCCACTTCTCTATAGTTTCAACTAAACAGTTTGTTGCTTCGCTCAAGCGTTGAGCTATGTTGATATTGATACTGATGTATTTGACAGTCACACGGAGTGAGTTCTGCATTCTTACCTGCCGCATATATTGTATAAGACATGGACTTACCAACTCAATCAGTAACATTGGTGTCACTTGCGTGGGCAGCTAACACGTGCAGATGTTTCTTGATGACCGGAAGAAAATCCTGTCACAATGTTAGCGCAGTGAGCATTTCATGAAAGTATAAGAAAACGCTTCGCTTTGCCTATCGCTCAAATATTTCTTAGAAGAAAGAAAAGGACAGGCACTGACTTGATGACATCGTGATAATTTTTTTTCAGTCCAAAATTACTTTGTGTTTGTAAAACTATAAGCCTTTTACTTAAAGATCCTGCCGCCCGGTTATTGGCCAATCCATCTTTGTGGGTGTGCGCCAGAGTAACAAGAATCATCATCATCATCATCATCATCATCACCACCATCGTCATCATCATCATCAGTGTACGTTATCAAGCGCTTGTTACCAGCTGCCATCAAATAAGCGTATTTTTTCGGATGATAGCAAAAGATACAGAGAGATGACGTGCTCAAAATTGTCACAGTTCATGGGTGCAGCCGTGTGCTTGCATGGATATTCGAAGCATCCGGAATTAAAGGTAGCTTTGAAGATAGCGCCTGTGTATGTTGTGTGATGTGTCTTTGTTGCAGTTTCTGCGCCAAAAAAAAATATGGTATGTGATATACCAACTAGCCCGAATCATTGCCCTACTTACTTCTTCTAAACTCTGAGACCAGTGACGTTGGGCTCACAGGAAGTCAGGTCATGAGGCGTCGAACCTTTTAACAGCACTCGCAGCTATAAATCTCTTCCTTTTAGCCGATTCAGACGAAATGGCTGATCAAGTGCTGTCGCGGCTTTGTTTTCTGAACTAAGATTACAACAACTCCACGATGTCCTACCCTAACATCCCATATTCACAAACGCTCCTCGCCTCGACTTTCACCCTTCACTTGACAGAGTTGCGCACTGCGCCACTGCTCGGCTGAAAATGATGGTGAGCTACCGAAGAAAAGCAGCATGTTGTCACTAATATGCAGTGACTTTCCCTGCCTAGAGATGGCGCTCCCATTGACTTTCTCAATAGGGAGCCTACATGAACGGCCGTTCATGTAGGCTCCCTACTTTCTCAAGTGAAGGTGGAGCGTTGAGTGAACGGGCGTTCACTCAACGCTCCACGGGGGTAAGACAAGCGTACGTATTACCTTTTCACCGTGGCTAATGATTACGCAGTATCTATATTTAGTGAACTAACTAAAAAAAAAAAAGAACAGGCGCAATGGTGTTGCCACGTGTCGCATGACATCGGAAAGAAACCAAAGAAGGCCGCACGGGCTCTTTCGTCGCGTGTGCACGGTTCGATGCCCTTCGATTACGGCTTTGAAAAGGTGAGCGCATCGCTATTCTTCGTTGCCAACATTTAGCACTTAGCGATGTCTGAGGAGGCGTTGCAAGAACAGCGCGTAACGCCAGGGGCTTGATGTAGCTCATTTTCTGATGCCAAGCAGTTGGCCCAGTGTGGCGGTGGAACTGGCTACAAATGACGGCGACTGCTTTTTGGTCACTAGGTGGACAGAAATTCGATGCGTGGTTGCGGCGGTGACAATCCTTGAGGCGAAAATGCCACATTGTACATTTCGTTGTATGGTAATAGCAACTAAAAACTTTGCGGTGGATTACAGCTTGGTATTGGTGTCTAAGATGCCGTATATGGTAACGAAGGACAGAACAGATGGCAACATGACCAAGAAGTATATGTCATTGATACAAAAACATTGGCGTTATACATTATGCATTGCATACAAGTATTCTAGCCAGCCGGAACGCATATGTTTATTTATCGAAATGATGATGAATGCAGGACTCATGTCTCGCCGTGCAAGGTTGCTGAGCTAATGTTGTCGGGTGTGCCTATTTTCCCGGCAACCGGGATAATTGATCGAAAAAATTTCTTCCTGCAGTCCCCTCTTATTGGCTCTCGTAAGTAACGTGACTAACTGCCGGCATAAACTTTTGTATGATTCTCCTGGCAACCGGTAGAACTTAACCAAACCTATTCAGCATAACTTAACGTAACCTAACCTAATCCAACGCAAGCTGGGCCACGTCGATCCAGTCTGTCTCGCAGCCTAACCTAATCTAATCTAACGCACGCTAACCTAACCTAATCTAACGCAACCAGTCTGCCCGGCAGCAGCCAGTTTTTTCTCTTTCCCCATGGCAGTTAGTCACGTGACGTATGAGAGCCAATGGGAGGTGACCACCAGGAGAAATTTTTTCGAACAAATATCCTGGTTACCGGGAAAACAGACACTGCGAACGTTGACCATATCTGATTGCCAGTATGACTAATGTTGACATCTTGCAGCCGAAACGGTTGGAAGCAAACGTCGAAATGCTAGAGCCATTTATCATCGCAGTGGTGCGACCAGTTCCCTAGTTCCCGTCGTCGCGTATGCGTCACAGGCGACCCCACCGTGGTGGTCTAGTGGTTAAGGTACTCATCTGCTGACCCGCAGGTCACGGGATCAAATCCCGGCCGCGGCGGCTGCATTTTCGACGGAGGCGAAAACGCTGTAGGCCCATAGTCTCAGATGTGGGCGCACATTCAAGAACACCAGGTGGTCGAAATTTCCGAAGCCCTGCACTACGACGTCTGTCATAGTCATACTGTGGTTTCGGGACGCTAAACCCATCATATCCATCAATCAATGCGGAATTCAGGTGGACAGAATAGCAGAATAGCCATGGGTTGTCGCCAGTGCGCATGCGTTAAATTTACTTCACTCATAGCGTTAGTGTTCCGCCCCTAATCTACCCCCGCTTATCCCCACTCCTATTTTATTAAAAATAGCATGTACTTAATCAGCTTCCAAACGTCATTTCACGCCAATTTGATCTTCTATGCAATATTAATGGGATAGCCGCGGCTGCGTTTGTCACGGCACTTGGCACAATCCGCAATTTCGGTAGAATGTAGGACTTCTTCGAAATGGGTAGAAATAAAACATAAATTGTTTAGTTAAGAACACTGGTGGGTGTTCCGGACGCCGGAAAGGTACAGTTGTGTGGGAAGACCGACGTCTCTGTCCGCATCATTGAAGTTGGTCTATTTATATTCGTGAATTGTGTCTTATCAGTACACGCGAAAAACCAAACTTTTTGCAGCGAAAGCTGTTATAACATCACAACAGAGGTCACGTGCGCTGTAGTTGTCCACCGCCGTTGTCCGTAACCACTATCGCACGATTTAAGAAAAAGTATCTCAATAAATACACTACACGAACAACACAATGGGATTGGAACTAGGATCTCCTGCGTGCCAGCCCAGTACTCTAACACTCAACCACGCCCGTGCTTCGAACTCCGTTGCAAACTGGTCTTAAGCAGGCTTCATATAGGGAAATGAATCGTGTCGCGGAAGGAATATAATAAAGTGCTTTAGAACAGCAAAGGACCAACCAGATGTCACACAATGCGAATAGTGCAGCGAGTGGATCGTTGAATGATCCAACCCATTACAAAAACTTGATCTCATTCAGCTATTAACTGTGGCGCATACCCACTTTGGGAGATCGTGGGGATTACGAAAGCTTCTGGCATAATTAATCATCGCCGTCAGCAGCATAAAAATTGCGCCAAATTCCTTGCTAGTGTTCAGCGGGTACCAGGCTTCTCTGACAGATGACGAAGAATACTTAAGTGAATGCCTGCCTATACAACACAATTATTTACGCCGTAGTGCATTTCCTGTAAGTGTGCTTGCAGCAGCTATACCCAAAGAGTGTTTCAAAAAAGACTCTGAATGGCCGCTCTTCCAGCTTTTGCTGAAACAGTGCTGCGCGTTCCGCGCATGCCGGGCGGTGTTTTCTGATTTGATTGATATGTGGGGTTTAACGTCCCAAAACCACTATATGATTATGAGAGACGCCGTAGTGGAGGGCTCCGGAAATTTAGACCACCTGGGGTTCTTTAACGTGCACCCAAATCTGAGCACACGGGCCTACAACATTTTCGCCTCCATCGGAAATGCAGCCGCCGCAGCCGGGATTCGAACCCGCGCCCTGCGGGTCAGCAGCCGAGTACCTTAGCCACTAGACCACCGCGGCGGGGCAGGGGCGGTGTTTTCTCACCGAAGGTGCCGGGGATTCGCAAGAAGGCGGAGCTCTCGGCGCCAGCTTTAAAGCAGATGATTCTACTCATGCTACACGAAGAATACAAAGATCATGTCAAACTTTACACGGATGGCTCGACAACTGTTGGAGGATCTGCAGGAGCTGTGATCTTCCCAGCAAGAGCCGAAACCATCCAGTTCAGAACGTCACACAAGACGACATCGACAGCCGTGGAGCTCGCGGCACTCCGCAGCGCACTCCGCAGGATTGACCAAGAGACACCACAAAAATGGAGCATTTTTACTGATTCGAAACCAGCTCTCCAATGTCTACACAATACTCTACGTCGTGGACCTCAAGATCAATTGGCGCTCGAAATACGACAACTGTACCATCACCTAATAGACGAAGGACATGACATATCTTTTCAGTGGTTACCAGGCCATTGCGGCATCATCGGTAACGAGCATGCCGACAATGCAGCTAAGAATGCTCACGAAAATGGAGTGATGGAACCTATTCCACTATCAAGAAGCGACGCAGCAGCAAAGATTAATACGCTTGCGCAGGATGTCGCAAGGTCTATGCGGAATACGCCCGGTTTTCTCCACACCCGTCTTCACCGCCTGGACCCATGCCTACGACTTACTATTCCATCTGGCCTACCCCGATCCGAGACGACCCTTCTCTGCCGTATGTGGCTTGGGGTGTCTTTCACGAACGCTTTTGCCTGCCGCATCGGAATGAGAGACAGCGCTACATGCGACCATTGCGACAATGACGAAACAATTGAACATATTTTATGTCAGTGCCCCCAGTACAGCTCTCAGCGACAGTCCCTCTCAGCAGTGTTTGCTCGCCTCGACGACCAGCCATTTTCTGAGCAGTCAATCTTGGAATGTCGGAAAGATCGAGCTTCACGCCAGAAAGCAACGAAGCCGCTGATGAAGTTTCTGCGAGCGACCCGCCTCGTAGAACGATTGTGACACTACTGTGTGCGAGTGTGTGTATGTGTGTTTGTGCTTCTCTTCCTCCCTTTCCCCTTACCCTTTCCCCAGTGCAGGGTAGCAAACCGGATATGTTTTCTGGTTAACCTCCCTGCCTTTCCGCATTAAATTTTCTCTCTCTCTCTCTAAGGAAGACGCATATGCTACTTCTATAACTTTGGATTATTTTTCCACTGAAGTCTTAAGCTTCTAAGAGCTCCTTGTTTCCAAGATGTATTCAAATGCAGAGATGTTCACTTCTGACCTATGTAAAGGCTAATATCGGAGCGTTCGACGAAGCTGAATAAACCTGCAGTCTGATGAAGTTGCAGGTGAATCATTTGTTATGATATTGATACATAACAGCCGCTAAAACGCGGCTGCATGAAAGAAGAGGACGAAGTTAGTTTTTGGTTGATGCTGGACTGGCGCCATCTTGCTCGTCGAGTTCTGCGCGTTGTGAATAGATTAATGAAGAAATTACTCTTAACAATAGTATTGATTGATTGATTGATTCATGTCCACTAACACGTTTTGTTGTTAAAATCTCGAGGAGATAACACTGTTGTTCACGAGAAGAAGGGAGAATGTCATCTACACTTGTGCATCACTCTTTATGATCACACTGATGATCACTGAATAGCTCACCTGTTTTCTGCAGATGACACCGGCTGCTGTTCTGGCCGTTTTCTGTTTCCTCGTGGCTTCGGGTCACTCTAAAGCGATGCAGTTCTCCGTGCTTCAGTAAGTGTCTTGCGTGACTAACATCGCCGTGATAGAGGCGCCTATACATTGGAAAACAAACCTGGTGTTCACGTTTCTCGATATGTACGTGCCGATTTCGGCACTTATGGCTGCGGGTTTTCGCAGCAATTTCGAGTTCTTGAACTGGCACGTACCCGACTGCTCTAGTTTCAAGTAATACGTGCCGCCAGGTTAGTTAATTTGAATGACATTTTCAGTAAGCTAACGTAATCAGGCGTTTGAAGCCGGAATGCGCTTAGACAACGTTTATACAAGGCCGAGAAGAGTTGCAATGTGGGATTTTTGGGGAATCGTCTCTATAGCTTTGACGTTGTCCATGTGCTTTTTCACATACGTGTGTAGTTTTGTGCTATGCAGAGCTGCTTGGACAAGGCAAATTCGTACGGGCGCAAGTCCGCTCGTAAAAACGTTAGCTCCAGGGTATTCCTTGTTGAACTGGTGTCGGCAAGGTTAGTCAACTCTATTCGGTGGAGCAGTCATATCCAATTGCGTGAGCAAACTTCACCATGTAGGCTTCTATTAGTGCTTGTGCAAAAAAATTAAATCACAATACGAATTACATCACTGCCTGTCTATTTCAGAATCAGATCTTTTTTTTGTCTAACAATTGTCACAATATGTTGTGTGCCCCTTCAACCCTAAATCCTAAAGCTGTTGTGAGCACCCTAGAAATGCCTGAATGCCCGGCTGTCTGCACTGCACTCAGCTTACAGGAAAATCAAGCGGTTGTATAGGACTGTATTTTACACAGTGATTAGATAATATTAGAATTGGATTGTACTTAGCAGCACTAATTGTGCAGAGTTATAGAATAGTAAAAAGCAATGGAGAGCGCAGCTTTATGCCACAACAAAAGCTTGTGTAAACAAACTAAATACACCAATACCAACAACATTAAATTTGCAACAGGAACTTTGGAAATTTAGTTGTTTTTTTGAACAGAAGAATCGAAGAAGAAAAATGATGTTTGTGATTCCGGGTGAAGACATGAACAATAATGCCGTGGCGTCAACATTATTTAGTGTATGTTTATCAAAAATTCCTATCTTGTTCGACTAGGAACCCCTTTTAAATTATAACATGTTTATCACAGTCAACCACATAACATTCTTTAAATGAAACATTCTGGAATTCAAATTAAAAAAATTGAATTGCGGTATATAGAAAAATATTTTTGTTTTCTACAATAAAAACACCGAAGTATTTTTCTGCTTCTAGAAACCACGACTAGTGTGAATCTGTCCACATTGTCCATTTCTGACGCATTCTCGATTTACAAGCGTGATCGTCTTCTTCAGACCACTTCCGATGGACGAAGAAGAGCCGAATAATGTCGCGCAGCTGCCAGGGGACGCCACGAGGTCCGAGTGGGACGACGAAAATGGTTGGTCACTGCTTGTCCTAATAAGTTTACTGTTGACAAAGGGACGCTCGTTTCGGAGGGTCGTTTGTGCAACGCCCTTTTACTGAAACAGCTAATATTGCTCACAAATAGCATCGTGAGGTATCAGTGATGGTGTTTCAGGGCTTAAGCAATGTGGTCGCGTATTTCAATTATCAGCCTTGGCGGCTACTTTACAAAAGATTTTACTGCAGCCAATTCTCATGGACAGCTCATGTAATGCAGAATTATCCTCGACCCTCCTCTGAAGATTCCCACATTCAAACCAATGTCTTGATTTCAGACCCAGATCCAAGCTTTATAAGTCTTACGAATGAACAGTGTTGCAAGGTAGCGTTGCGACCGATAACTTGTGTGCAAGATGCTTTATACCTACTAATCCACTTAAGGGCGTCTGACCTGATTGTTTGGGCACAAGACCACGGTATAATTTTGCTTCATTTCGCTGTCAGGAGGAAGTATACTGCAGTACAGCATTTGTCTAGGTGCTCTGGCATGCGCAGCTACAGTTACGAGCAAAGTTCTAGAGACCATGGCAGCGCGCGCTTAACTGCATCGCTGCGCCTTCTGGTAGCCCCGAGTATACACTATAGATTGTATACTGCGCAAGCACGTCGTTTTCTGCCTTCCAGTCTGCTCGTTCGTCCCCTTCAACAGCAAGAAAATTGGAACGTGGAACGATGCGCAAGCCGTTTCTTGCTAAATTCCGTAGGAACGCCAGATGCATAATATCGTGACAAAAATAGGTCATTCGCACAACTGAAGTGTTCTCGTCACGATATCATCACTCGGTGCTTTCACATCGAAAAGAAGCCTTGTGTGCTGTCCCTCGCGTTCTGATATGCACGCGGTAGAAGCAAGCGAACGAGCTATCTGCCAGGTAGAAATGGACGCGCCCGCGAGGTGCCCGCTGTCGAACATTGTGGTGAAGCATACAGAGGGCACGGTAAGGCAGTTTGGTGCGCCCTTTCCGTGTTGTCTGGAATTTCCCACGCATGTCGCTACCGTACGTTAACATACAACACACATTTATAAAGCTCAGTGATTCGTTGTTGCGACGCATCACTGTATTTCCGAACCTACTAAACATGAGTGCAAACGTGTGAACCTCTTGCGGTATTTCTCCCCCTTCTTTCTTTTGCAAACCGTGTCTTCTGTATAAACTGCGTATGTTCGTGGTTCGTGTTATCTTTTGCCGTGTTTGCCTAATTAAGTATTTCACACGTGGTATTGGTGATGTTGTCATTCTTTTATACTTTAATGGCGCGTGTGCTTGTAGTAAGGTAGACTGCGTTTTATTGTACTCTTGTGACTGTATTTCCTTCCTTGGTTAGATCAATTTTAAAATATTTTTATAGTTTCATTATTGTTTGGCTCATAATATGTATTCTGAATATTTAAGACTATGCGGTGAGAATATTGACCCTATATTTACTCTAATCTATTTAGCAGCTGCATTGTGTTTAGTTTGCGTGTGTTCTGTCCCTATTAATCATTTCATGTACCTGTATGTGTTATAGCCCCCCCCCCCCCCCTATGTAATACCCTCCTGTGAGAGCGCCCTTAGGGGTGTTCTGAATAAATAAATAAATAAATAAATAAATAAATAAATAAATTTCGATGGCCACTACTGCTCACATCCTTGGTCAGCAATTCTCGGTCGGATCAAGTACGACGATTGAACATTCGGCAGTATACTTTTCATATCTATTGGCGATATCGATGCGTCCTCGTTTCATGTGCCGATCGCGTCGTCTTACGCCCGTCTTCTTCGATGCCGTGCGGGCCGCAGTCCACGGGAAAGTGCGGCCCGAGTCGCCGTGGCAGGGCTGGCGCGCGCAGGTGACTGCCGGCCGCGAAACACCGCCATCGCCCACGTCCTTCTACGAGCCTTCGCCCGCGCGGCCCCGAGACCCGGAGTCTGGACTCGACGATGCTTACCGCAAGGGCGTCGGCACGGCGGGGGTCGGATTCGGTGCGCTTTGTGGACCGGGTGAAAGCTGCAGCAGTTCTCTTGGGCTCGCCTGCATCCAGTAAGTTAATGCGCAAGCTCTAAATGCCTAGTCAAATTCACAACTTCACTCCAAAGAAATTAGCATGCTATGACGTAACAGGCCATCAAAGCTTGTGAAACCATCGTGACGTCACTACGACAGTATAGTGATGTCTCATAACACGACGTGATCGCATCAGCGCATGACGTTGTCGCTTGGTTAAAATTGGACCGATCACGGTGGTTGCGCGAAAAACTACGCTAGGCGCAGAAAGCTTTCGATAAATGGTGGGGAACGATTGATACATCTACTGAGGATAAAAAGTTGGCCCCGTACTTGCAGCTTCCTTCCGACGAAACTCGGGCCCAACGGGGAAAGAAAAGAAGAGAAAAAAATTGGCCCCGTATCTGCATGTAATCTGCAAATGTCGTCGGAAGACGATAGTATTGCGTGTGGAGAGAGTGAACAAAACATTTATTTGATGTTCTGCGCAAGAAAATCGATGAATGATATTCTGGAGGCGCTGCGTTAGAGTGCCTCGAGCATGCAGCGGAGGCGAACGAGCGCATCAAGTCACGTCGCACGGGAGACATGAGCGCCATCTGGCAGTTTTCTTGGAAAACAAAGTGCGTGGCTCTGAGATGGGTGTGCGCGCCCTGAGGCGATGAGGTTTAGAACGCAAAGCGACGGGTAGGTGTCACCGCCGTCTTGTCTTAGCAGAGCGTTGAAAACATTCACCTTTTCGTGCAAGCTTTGCATGGTCAGCGCAGCGTGATAAGCGCCACGGTCCTTAAAATTACTTATGTATGCTTTTTCTAGTAACAGACGCACATGCAGAATATATACGTGTTGTTATGGTGCCCCAGACATGCGCAATATTGCTTTTTCATTGACAATTGCACAATTATGAACGCTAAATCTTGACCAACATTGGTGGGCGCTGCGGATGGGGTCGACCGTTTCAAATACCCTGTGCCGTTTAGAGGGGACAAACAGACAAATGTACAGACAGACAGATCGAAAGTCCCCAAGAAAGACCATCGTCTTTAAAGGAAGAGAAAGATGACTTTAGCCTTCTAGTGATCCTGAGCCTGCACGTAAGGTCCTTGTCGTTTTTTACGTACATCCATATTAAACCAACATACAATGACGCCAAGGAAACTACAGGGATATCGTTTGTTGTCTTTAACTGCAAATTGGTCATTCTGATATAAATGCAAATCAAACTAAAGTGCACGAAAGGACAAGTTGCCGCTAGTATAGGGACCGAACCTACATCTTCAGCTAACGCGACATACATTACATGCTTTACGGGGTATTACTTATTAGCCACCGCAATGGCGTTATAAGACGGCTTGGCAGATACGGATTTCAGTCAACTTACCAGTCTTGGATTTTGTTCGGCGGCTATAATGTGTCTTTCTCTCCATAAAAGGGCCGAACATGAAGAGTATCGTTGCGGTTGCGGCCATGAGACGCCCGTGCTCATCAACGAAGGCGGCGTGAAGAAATGTGTTCGAGGTAATCGCTTCTTGCCACGCACCTGCATGACATTCTCAGGTTTTGCGTTTACCGTGGATATATCGTTTTTTTTTATTGGCCAGCGTAACATTCGGACGTGGGCTAAACACGATGTCGTGGCTGCGGCATCAGTGCATTAGCCACTCGACAGCCTGGCCGCTTGGCTGTACGCATGATAAAAAAATCAATGAAACAAAAAAGAGTAACTCTTAAAGGGTTCGTAAACTACTACTAATTTGAAGATGGCATAGCGGTTTAGTTCTTGTCTTTATTGTTTTTCTTAAAAGCGTTATAATCTCTTCACTACATATTTCTTCGTAAACCGCGTAGACAACGTCAAAACTAAGTGTCCAGCCTGTTAGAGTATTGCGCCTTTCAACTGTGCACCGTTATCTCTGCCCGCACTGTCGAAAATGCAGAGAACCATGTAAAATGAATAGATCGCACACGATTGTCGTTCGAAACAAGGCAAAACTGCCATGCGACTGCATGGCTAACCAGGGTATGGAAATTCATAAGCGATATCTTCGTATATGGACGAATCGGCATCTTGTTTCTTCAGGACGTCACGTGAAGAGACTTTTGGCGTTACGAATTGTGTCAAAAGAACGGGAAACGTCAGGAAACAATGAAGCGCTCGTAATTTTTATTCTTAGATATATTTTTTAAAAGATACGCGGCTCCACTTTCCTCCAACCCTGAGATGCGAAACTGTCTGTCACACGTTGGCGCATTTTTTTTCTCGCAGCCAAGTCGATGTACGAGTCGTGCGTGAGCCACCAGGAGTGCAGCTACCGGACCCCGAACCTGCAGTGCGTCGACTTCCTGTGTTACTGCCCGCTTCCTTACGTGCTCACCGAATCTCACAAGTGTCTCGAACGTGAGTATCCGGTGCAAGTCGATCTTTCGTTCCGTAGTGTCACCGCATTGAGAAATATACTATAGTCTTACGTTCACGTGCCTCTAAACATGTTGTTTTCACTGTCTTGTGCGAAAGTTGTCTCGCTCTCCCGAACGTTTTTTTCATGCCTCCTTTTCTTTCCCTCTTTGATGCTCTCTCTTTCTGTAACCTTCTGTCTCGCTTTCTCTTTTTTTTCTACCCTTCTTGCAGTGAGAACTGTTATGAGATCACAACAGCGAGAACTGTTATGAGATCACGACAGGCGTCGCGTGTGTCGTAGTTGTCCACTGCCGCCGTTGTCCATAACCACTATCACACCAAAATAAAAAAAAAGAAACTTGTTAAAATAACAAAGGACACAACGAGATCCAAATCCGGTACCTCTGCGTGCCAGCGCGGCATTACACCGCAAAGCCGCGTCGGTACTAGAAACTCGGTTGCAAACTTGCCTTAGCCTGGCTTGGTGTCGGGAAATAAATCGCGTTAGTATGAATAATAAACCTTTTAGAACAGCAAAGGAACAACCAGGTGTCATACAATGCGAATGGCGTAACGAGTGGGTCGTCCATTCCTCCAACCCATTACAAAAGCGTGCTCTTGTTCACCTATTCACTGTGGCGCATACCAACTTCAGGCATAATGCTTCATTGTTATTAGCCACTGCATAAAATATTTCCACCACATTCCTTGCAAATATATAGTGGATACCACTCTTCTTCGAAGAATGACGAGGAATAGCATAATGAATACCAGCCTACTACACAAAAATTAATATTTATGGCGTAGTGGGTACCCTGAAAGTGTGCCTGTAGCCGTTACCCCCAAAGTGGTAGAAGAGGCTCTGAAAGGCGGCTCTTCCAGCTTTCACTGTGATGGTACTGCACGTTTCGCGCAGGCCTGGCAATTTTTTGTGTCGGTTTCTTGCTATATCTTCCTCTCTTTGATCTCATTCTCTCAAGTATCATTGTTGTTGCATCCCACGCCGGACAGATCAGCTCACACGTTCAGGGAGAGTAGCAGGTGAAGACGATCAATAAGAAGACTGGATGAAGAGAGCGCGTCTTGATTCATGATGATGATAGTGTTCTGTTCGGCTTGCATAGAATAACTGTCAGCTTAAACAGCTCAGCTCCTGAATAAAAATCAACTGCAGAACAGCCGAAAACGAAACTCAGCGCCGTTCACATTTGTGTCGATTTAAACATGAAAAATTTTGAAAAGGGCTCTCAAACTCTTTTTGAAAATGATCCGAAAACGCTGCCAATCAGCTGTAAAGGCTCCAAGAGAACTCGGGAGCCAAATACCGTGACGCAAGACGTGGCCTGGAAATTACAATAAGTTCTCACAGTGAGCTAAAAATCGCTTTCTCTTCTCTCGACAAATGACGATACAGGCTCAAAATGACTGCGTATCAGGCCAAGTATCAGCCATTGGCTGATTTGAACACGACGCGCTCGGTCGTTACTGGGGCCGCCGCGGGAGGCCGCTACTAGTCCGCGCGTGCGATCGCACTGAAGAGCCACGCATTCAAAGAAACAAAAAAACAAAACAAAAAGGGCTCAAGGTCACGAGGTGCGTGGGACGTTTTTTTTTTTTTTTACCCCGTGCCATTGCTCCTTGTCTATAGCTTCCATGGCTTTTGGCGGGATGGGTGTATAGAGAATGCCATTGCAGAGTGCGGTGTAACTCCGCTCGTACTGGACGGATTCTGGAAAATATTAGCGGTGGGGTAAATTCGTGAGGGAATAAGCCTCTTTCGTGAAGCCATTCAATGACTACTTAGAAAAGTGTTGCACGTCCTCTTTAACTATAGATCTTTTTTTTCTTTTTCGCAGCATCCGGTCCACACAACGACATGATGTTCGCCATTGCTCCCACTGCTGTTCTCATCGCCGTGCTTCTCTTGATTGGTGGCGCATACACCTACAGAAAGTGAGTGTGTATTTGACGCCTTGTGCTCCCTGAGGCCCTATTCCTTTTTACGGAAAACAGCCCTTTGTCCTTAAGAAACACGAAAGCGGCATAGGCACATAAGGGCTCTTTTATTTGGTTTTTGTTATCTCCTTGTATGCTGATGCGCGTGAAAAAGCTCATTGTTCAGATAAGTAGTTACAGGTAGGCAGACTTTTCATGTACTTGTGCAAAATAAGTGTTTCCTTGCGTTAACTAAAAGAAGGGATCTCTCTGACTAAATGCGTAGGAGAATAAGAACCACCGTGTAAAGTGTCATGAGGGCAATTTTGCTGCACTGCTTGTGAAGACATAGTAATCCATGTGTGATAAGTTTCATTGGTAAGTCGTATGCCTTAGCTGCCTCAACAAACGTGAAAATTGACGTCGGCGTGATATATAATGTGATGATCACGTGATGACTAATGTTACACAAAAATAAAAGAGACCTTGCGTTTATATAATTGCTTTTCCTTATGCTCGCACGAGCGCCTTCTTTTCAGAAGTTGATGGTAAGAGTAATACATTTAGATACGTATCTGATGCCTAATTTGGAATGAATACACATTCTGGGGTCGTTCTGAGAAATAATTGAAGAAAATGCGCAATATAATTTGCAGAGGGCCTGCTGTCTCTCTAACTAAACAGGTGTGTGTGTGTGTGTGCGTACGCGTGTGTGTGTGGTCAAGGTCACGAGGTGCGTTTGACGTATTTCATGCAATCCTCCGTTGCTTAGCTCCTGGGCTTTCACCGTGTTTTCCATGCGCTTTTAGTTTCCTTAAAATTGGATTGCCAACGTGCTCAAACAACCACATTGGTGAACTGGACAAGAATAATAAAGGATCGTTAAGCTCTGATTGTTCAAGCAAAATAAAGGGTTCTCAAAGTTTTGACATGGTTGCCATCAATCTCGCGTCAACAACGTAACACTTAGTTGATAATCTGTAAACAGGCTATTGAGGTGTGTATTGACTGCGAGCTATCTCGACTCAACTGCCGTTAATAGCGCATGAGGTCACGTCGATTGTGAAATAATTGTGATGCCTAAATAGCCGTTTTTCGTGCAGGGTATCCGGCGGCAGCAGTAGCTGGTCGTCCGGCAGCAGCGTGGTCGGTCTGCGTAGCGCCAGAGAGCGCCGTCGGTCGGAGTCCACGCGTCGCGTCTCGTCGGCCATTCGGGTGGGCCGCAAGGCCGAGGCGAGCAGGCGACTGCGGCTTTCGCTCGACGAGCACGGCGCGGCGCTCAGGGACGCCAAGGCACCGCGGCACCCGCCGCGCTTCATCAAGAGCAAGCCACGCCAGCAGAGCATACAGGTGCGCGTAGGCTGAGACTGCCGCCGTCGTTGTTGGGCATCTTTGGAACAGGGTACGCAGAGATGCCTTAAGAGACAAGAAGAGAGCAGAGTGGATTAGGGAACAAACGGGGGTTAAGGATATCATAGCTGAAATCAAGAAGAAGAAATGGACATGGGCTGGACATGTAGCGCGTAGACAGGATAACCGCTGGTCAATAAGGGTAACTAACTGGATTCCCAGAGAAGGCAAGCGGGTTAGGGGGAGACAGAAGGTTAGGTGGGCAGATGAGATTAAGAAGTTTGCGCGTATAAATTGGCAGCAGCAAGCACAGGACCGGGTTAACTGGCGGAACATGGGAGAGGCCTTTGTCCTGCAGTGGATGTTGTCAGGCTGATGATGATGGTGATGATGACGCAGAGATGGCGTTCGTTGGGTACGATACGCTATTTCGGTCACCTCACGTGAGCGCCCGCGTATGAGGCACACGCAGTGGCGACAAACGCTAAATCAGAACATTGCGTATTCTCTTATAAAATTGCCTCTTGCTTCACTGCACAATGTCACCAGCTGTAGAGGCATCTATTTATACAGTAAAAGGGGTCAGAAATTTAGTTTGTGACAGTTTGGTGCTTTGGTTTATGGCTGCGTTTATTTTACCTACAGTGAAGAATACGCCCCCGAACTTACCTTTAGGAGCACGTAAAAAAAGGGAGAGAAAGAAAGAAGTCAGTGTAGGGATGAGGCTGTGCCAACTTGACTTGTTAAGCCTGTTCAGGTCAGGCGATTCGGAAGTACCTCGAATGCTGCCTTATAGCACCAACCTCGCTTCACATTGTGTAATCAATCAATCAATCAATCAATCAATCAATCAATCAATCAATCAATCAATCAATCAATCAATCAATTTAATAATTATTCCGCGTACGTGGCAACAGGCGCGAGTAAACATGACTGGATATGGGTTAGTTAGAATAAGATGCAGTCAGGTGCAACAACAAAGCACATAGTTTTAAGCTCTAATGTGTACTAACAGACATTCAATGAGTGATTACAGCTCGGTGTAACACGCTGACGGAGCTCGCGGTCTTAGTATGTTTCTTGTTGCGTTTTACTCGCCAAGTTCGAGCTATATGTATTCACAGCTCTTGAAAGTTTGCAGGAATTCAATTTAGCAAACCTAGCACTTAGACTGCATAGGGTGGGTCAACTGTGTTCTTTTCGCTGGCACTGCGTATTCTAACAGCTTTCGCTTTCACACATGTAGAATTTAGGTATATATAAAATCTTGTCAAGCAGAGCTGCATGGTGAAGAGGCCGGGGACTACGTTCAAAGCCTTTGTGTCTGCACAGCGTATAGTCGTTAAACTGGGATTCACTTTTCTAACTATAGGATGGAGCGCAGCTTGAATGGTCGTCCGCTTTGACTCTTAACATCAGCCTTGCAGAGAACATTAGGCCTCTTGCCTTTGCGCCTTGTTGTCGCATTTCATTTGTTGTAGGCCATGCTTCCAAACTCTTTCACTCGGAAAGGACCTTCTCTTTTGTTCAGTGTGCTTCTGCATGGGCGCATGAGAGAAGTACAGTCGCAAACTGGTGAACTAGTACATGTAAATCACAAGCCGAAGGCAAAAGAAAATTGCCACCACTCACAGGACACTAGATACTTGATCTTATGACACCTAGTTTAATATGTGTTTAATTTGCAGAGTAGATGAAATTATGCGCCGCGTGTTTCGTATAGACAGCCGCGATTATCAAAACGATAATCGGTTGTTAGTACGAACGTAGTCAACATGTGTCACTGATGAAATGGCATTGAATCTCTGCGACAGAGAGCAAGCCGTTCAAATCTATGCTTCGTGAACGTCACGTTGCGTCTGTGTGCATATTATACGTCGCATAAACACCCGACGCTCTAATTAAGGTCCATCTGCGGGCTACGTTTCTAGCGCAATTAGACGACTAGGACCCATCCTGTCGAGCGTTATAAAGAGAGCTTGATATACCATGGGATGTCATAGACCAAATTGAGATATTTGTTCGGTGCACGTTTGCCGCGTAACGCGCGACTGCACCGAATAAATGCGGCCCTGTTTCAGAAGAGTGCTTATGACATGAAGCCGTAGAGTTACACTAATGCCGTCTTACAATAATGCGAGGCACTTGCCAGATTGAGGAATAACTAGAATATATATATATATATATATATATGCTGGCATTGCGTTCTTATAAATTGTGACAATTTTTTAGTAATAAAAGTTGATAATCTTTAACTACAAATCTGGCGACACGTGCCATAATTCACGGTTACAGTATTTATTATCAAACACCACCGGAACCTGGGCACTTATGATGGTAAAACGCAACAGTTCGATTCATAAGATATATTTTACTTTAAACTTACAGATTTAAAACTTACAATAACAGATTTGCAGATTTTACAGATTTACAGGCTTAAAATTTACAGATTTTAAACTTAAACAAATTACAGATTACAAAATTTACAGATTTTAAACTTACAGATAAAATCTGTGCACTAAGCACCATTCCTATTGCAGCTGTGCAAATGTGGCGTTATGGTACTACGCAAAAAGAGGGGCGAACAATTGAAATTGAACTGTCATACAGCCAACATAATTTAATGGACGGTGGCAGCTCGCAGTATGTCAGGTTGTGTTCAACCGAATAAAAAAAGGCTGCTCAATTCATTTTGTTTGTTTAAGTCACACGATAAGTTGGTTGTCTTACTTTACATCACCAGAGATATTTTCCTCCAATTTCTGGCTTTTAACATTAAATGATATGCTAACCCAGAAAACAGCTTCTAAAATTCCTGCTTGCTTTCCTCGAAGTACTCGGTCTTAAACAAAACAAAAAATGAAGCAAATGTTGTCGAACGCGTTTCGCATGCTCCAGCGGACGCGGAAGACGTCGTGCTCGCCAGACGTCATCCGGGCCAGAACCATTAAGGAGGAGTCCACGTCCTCTTCGGAGTCAACCGGCGCGTCTTCGCACCACAGCTCGCCTCGCCGAGCTGGCACGCCGTCGTCCAAGACGAACGTCGTGCACACAATCCTTCCCGTGCACGAAGAGGTGGCCGTGCACATCATTCGCAAGAGCCCGATCTCGCCCTCCCAGGAGCTTTCCAGTTGAGTCCCATGTACCACACTTTAGTTTCATACATCCGGTGCAACAGTGTGGAAGTTAGCGAGACATCTGGATAGCTTATTGTCTATTCGTTTTTGTATCGTGGCCACCGAGATTAGTTTCGGTTGGGCGCACCTGGAACCGTCACGGAGGCCACGCATAAAAATACTCGATACAAGTGCGAGACACGACACGAGGATTCACACATTTTGCTGACCGAGCTTCTTGCAAAGCTTTCACAGCGTCACACGTGATGTATTAAATGTAGTATAGTGTCAGCTTTCGCCAATCTTAGCATCTGTGGCGTCACAACTCCATAGCTTTTTAGTGAAGAACTAATCAACAAAATCCGTAGCCATGTCCGCAGAGACAGTGTGGAGAAGATGGGAGCATGGTTTTCCATATTAAAGTGAAATAAAAGCTTTAATAGGCGCTGTCCGCACTGGCGTTTTAAGGACGATTTCCTAACAGCCACAACCGCAGGTATCAAAAGCTATGCTTTCGCCTACTTGCAAGCACTAAATTAAATTGGTCGATTTAGCAACACATCACTTCTGTCATGTTTTAGTTAGACACATTAATATAGAAAGCTGTGACTCGAGCGTCTACTAAAGATGGATGTTCTCATGGTGCTTTGAAGAGACACTAAAGAGAAACGACATGGTTTAGGTTGACAAACTTCACTCTGAGAACTCTAATGTTATAAGTTTCTCCATAATCAGTTAATTATTAGCGGAGAAATTCAAGGTTGTAGTATCATTTTAAAATATTATCCCGAGATCTTCACACGTGACGTCACAAATTTCGAAATGTACTTTTTTGTATTATCGCCACATTGGCTAGATTAAATGTTCTGAAATATCATATGCGAGGTTTATGGCACCCACACATGACAAAGTACTTAATTTTTACCGATTAGAAGAGACAAAGAATCCTGTAAACGCCATCAAAATCTATGATGTCGAAGTGTTAGGTGCGGAAATCTCAATGGTGGTGTCTCCACCCGCATTTTATATCCGCGTGTTTGTCGCTTTCCAAGCGTTGTCTCGCGATAAGAATCTACTTTTCGGGATTGTACTTTACTAATACGCGGAAAATTATTTGTGTCCCTTTAGACGGCTTTGTGATGTCGCAAACTCATTTTCAATATAACGACAACGGCGTTCAAAACCTAACGCATGTAACATTTTTCCGGCTCTGCAACCTCTTTTCGCTGAAGTTTTTTTTTCTTTTCAAGTTACGATAAACCGTAGTAATTCAACAGCGCTTGAAATGGCAGTTCCAATGGTTGAATAAATTGGATGGTTGGATGGCAGTGATGTATGAAACATTACGGCTTTAAGACTTTCTGTAGTAACAGTTATACAATTTATTTTAGGGGCGAAGCTCCTCTTACTCTAGCCTTGTCAAGTGTCATGCGTAACTGAGAGAAGAATAGACGAAAAAGAAAAGAAGGCAGTACCTCTCGAACAGTATAATAGACGGCGCTGTCTCATAGAAGTACATACAAACTGCAGTTGAGTGAGGATATTCTAGATGGCACTGTGCCGCTTCTCTCCGATTGGCTGCTGCGCGGGCTGTGCCTGGGTACGCGGAGAATGAGTGCCTCTCTCAGTCTCCTGAATAGTCGCCGTACGTGGCAGATCGTTGGTGGGGCATGGACGAAGCAGAGCGGCGGGCGCGTTGAAGACGCTTGCGCTCGGCTTCCTTGGTTCGCGTCTCGTCAGTGTTACCCGCGTGCCGTCTGCATTCTCGAACGCGTCGGGCGCGTGGACGCATGCACGGACGGACGGACATACGGACAGATGGACGGATGAACGCTTCGCCCCACTCATCATCATTCACTCAGTGGATATACTGTGATTTTTTTTATCAGCATATACTTTTTGATGAAAATACATGGCAATGAGACCTTTGTCGTCTTCGTAAACAAACTTTACGCCGAGGTGCCAGAGCTTTGCCGACCTGAAGTTGCAATCAAATGAGCAATTAACAAAAACTCGCAAAATTTTAATAATTATCTTGAGGGCTACACACACACACACACACACACACACACACATATATATATATATATATATATATATATATATATATATATATATATATATATATATATATATATATATATATATATATATATATATATATATATATATATATATATATATATATATATATATATATATATATATATATATATATATATATATATATATATATTCCTGCTCTTTCTAATAAACAGTTCAGTTGCGAGAAAGCGCTTGTCCTCTCTTCCTTTCTGTTTATTCGTGCGCTTGAACTGACAGTTCTATTTCAATGTTGTAAAGCGTGACAACTTATGACAGGCCCACTTTTTAAATGGCGGAAATCACATGTAATTTGAGACGACAATCGTCAAAATTCGAGACTAGATCTAACCTAAGCGAAAACGAAAGTGGGTGCATCGGACGTTTAGGGCAATCTGTTTTTCCTACTTGGCATTGAGTTAGTTTGCGAAGACGACAGGGGCCCCGACTGCCATAGCATTTCTATGAAAAATCTATTTAAAGATCTCTCTAAAATCTATACGTCGAAAGGAGCGGGTCAGGGGGAGCATTTTATTACTTTACACTATATATATATATATATATATATATATATATATATATATATATATATATATATATATATATATATATATATAACAAGGGTTTAGCCTGAGGACGTTGTTTTGCTCGTGAAATCTGTACACACACACATACACACACACACACACATATATATATATATATTGTAACGGGGTTTATTGGCAGCGCAGAACGCAGAAAGCGAAACAGTCAGCAGCGTCCGGCCAAGCGCAGCAAGCACGAGCTTACGCTGATGGCGATGCCTCTGATGCGATATATATATATATATATATATATATATATATATATATATATATATATATATATATATATATATATATATATATATATATATATATATATATATATATATATATATATATATATATATATATATATATATAACAAGAGTTTAGTCGACCCCCCCCCCCCATGGTGGTCTAGTGGCTAAGGTACTCGGCTGCTGACCCACAGCCACAGGTCGCGGGTTCGTATCCCGGCTGCGGCGGCTGCATTTCCGATGGAGGCGGAGAAGTTGTAGGCCCGTGTGCTCAGATTTGGGTGCACGTTAAAGAACCCCAGGTGGTCGAAATTTCCGGAGCCCTCCACTACGGCGTCTCTCATAATCATATGGTGGTTTTGGGACGTTAAACCCCACATATAAATCAATCAAGGGTTCAGTCATAGGACGTTGTTTTGCTCGTGAAATCTGTACACTTGAGATCGCAGGTGCCTCGGTGGGGAATGTCGCTGGCTATAGTGTCAGTAACGTTTTGCGAGGTAACAAACCACGCGTGCTCAGCGAAAATTGCAGTGCGGACAATTCTCGGTAGACAAATATTGAACGAGTGAGTTACTGGTAGACAAAACGACGCCTGATTTGTTTTGATGCTGGCTAGCCTGCCAGTACTAGCCAATGCTATCATTGGACGCGATGTACAGTAGTGAAAAAGACGCTTTCTGAAAGAGTAGGAGGATTACGTGGTGGCTAACTTTGTAATGAAAGCACCCTAGGTGACTCTAGGAAAGTATTATCAGTAAACAATGTTTCAGAACGATACAAAGCCGACTTTAAGCCGCCTGTATATTCTTACGAAACTTAGAAGCGTCTGAGAATTGGGGCAGCATGCTTGTTGTGTCGGGCGACATTCGGAGACTACGTAGATTATGCAGAAAATAAGATAAAAAATTCATTTAGCAAATTCACGGTGGGGGTTCAAACTCAAGTCACTCACGTCCTGCTCAATGGTTCTTCACTCTGTGAAGGGGATTATGCTATGGAAAGCTGCAATAGCGCAAATGAGCGCGAACGATCATAAGATGATAGCCAGCTTTGCTTTATCACAGTTGTCTTGTAGCATACCTTGTATAGAAAGTTAGAAAGTTACATGAAAAGTTGCGTAGTATCAGTTATCGTTGCCGTTGCGAATAGCATAACGGTGAATAGACGTTGCCATGTGAAGTTTGTGAAAACGCGCCAAATATTCTTAGAAGAATGAGATAAATATAGAAACATCATGCAAAACTCGCCAAGTGCCTTAACGCCCGTGCCTAGATAGGGGGGTTTCCTTTACACCACTTCCGGTTGAGGAGAGCAAAAGCGAGACTGTGGCAGGAGAGAGCAGTTGACATGGACAGGAGCAAAAAGGAGGAGCTCGATTGGCGCTTCTCTCTACACCTCGCATACGTTCTGGAATCTTTGCCTCGCATCGCCTCTCTGGTAT